>NC_061804.1:27204974-27804974 GCF_021462225.1 Girardinichthys multiradiatus | reverse complement strand
ATTTTCTATCAACAATACATAATTACCCCCTACTTTTTCTTGATCTATCACATCAAACTCAATAAAACATCGAATGAAATCGTGAACTGATTTATTTCTGTTATGAAGCCCTATAATGACTGTGTGCAACCAGCATTGTAAAATATCAGCAATCTAAAGTCAAAGTGCACAAAAACCAAAAAAAAAAACAAACGCATCAGAACAGGCACTTGTTTACTGTTTTACTAACTGTAGCTAGAACGCGTGGTCAGGTCTCTGAGAATATATCTCCTTGGAAAACACCTCAAGGATTTGGTTGGTTTTTATCCTGGATTAAAAGTGTGTGGTGCTGGTTTACCTCCAACACAGGCCAGGACAGACTTGAAAGCGCAGCTCTCCATTCCCCTCTCTAACATTTTCTGCTCGTCGCTTTTCGGAGGCACAGGCAGACCCCCCATAACTCCTGGGCTCAGTTCTTTAATGGGCCTCTTTTCCCCTACCAGATGCTCCAGAACCATACTGTACTGAATCGTTGGACTGTCCATGCTTGGAATCGAGGAAATTGGTCCTTTAGAGTCTGAGGCAGCACCTTCTCCCGTGGTGGCGGCCATGTTTCTCAATGACACTGCTTTAGGTAAGTGTAGCTAAGAACCCACAGGCTGCAGATTCGCCGAATTATTCTGTACGTTCTTGTTTGGCGGGTGTATGTGTATATGTAAAAACTATTATATGTTTGATCACATGAAGAAAGCACAGCTTATAGAATCATGCATCTCTCTCTTTATATATTTTTTTAAGTAGTCATCATTTCCCATCAGTATATTCGTATAACCGCCAAGTGCGTGTACTCCTTTACAGTCAACCGGTGCATCATCTGGTAAGAAGGGTCGACAAAGCGGCGTGGGAGGAGTTATTCGTATAAAACGAATAGCAAAAAATTTTTTTGATAATCGGATCATGTCAGAGACAGCCTATTACGTGATTAAACGCATGCAATATATCTTTGCTTGAAGGGGAAAAGATTTGGTGACCTGCAACATTTATTCATTTATTTAAAACATACTTTTGTTTCAGTCATTCCTAATGCTCACCCTTGACCCCGCCCTCAAATATTACATATTATTTGAGTGTAGGTTTAAGGATTACATATTTAAGCCAACAATTAGGAGAGTTACGGTATTTTGAAATCATACACATACTAAAATTCAAGGTTAGTATTAAAACATGGCTGTTTTATTATAAATCTCAAATAATAAAGGCTGTCCTTGTCAAGTATAGAAATACTGCATTTGTAACTGCCCCAAACAAATCTAAGTGCTCCTAATGCCACAGGCCATCAAAGGGAACCCAAAATTTGCTCGCACCTTTGTACCTTTGTCCGCCTCTGGACAATACAGAGACTGCAGGTTTAATTGCAGAGTCACTGATACGTCTTTATCAACTACACATCTATAATCAGAGTTATAATCGATTGCTTTTTGTTGCATTGTTCTATCCTTTTCCTCTTATTGACACGTGGCCTGAACAGGCTGATGTATAGGGGTTGGACAATGAAACTGAAACACCTGTCATTTTAGTGTGGGAGGTTTCATGGCTAAATTGGACCAGCCTGGTAACTAGTCTTCATTGATTGCACATTGCACCAGTAAGAGCAGAGTGTGAAGGTTCAATTAGCAGGGTAAGAGCACAGTTTTGCTCAAAATATTGAAATGGACACAACATTATGGGTGACATACCAGAGTTCAAAAGAGGACAAATTGTTGGTGCACGTCTTGCTGGCGCATCTGTGACCAAGATAGCAAGTCTTTGTGATGTATCAAGAGCCACGGTATCCAGGGTAATGTCAGCATACCACCAAGAAGGACGAACCACATCCAACAGGATTAACTGTGGACGCAAGAGGAAGCTGTCTGAAAGGGATGTTTGGGTGCTAACCCGGATTGTATCCAAAAAACATAAAACGACGGCAGCCCAAATCACAGCAGAATTAAATGTGCACCTCAACTCTCCTGTTTCCACCAGAACTGTCCGTCGGGAGCTCCACAGGGTCAATATACACGGCCGGGCTGCTATGGCCAAACCTTTGGTCACTCATGCCAATGCCAAACGTCGGTTTCAATGGTGCAAGGAGCGCAAATCTTGGGCTGTGGACAATGTGAAACATGTATTGTTCTCTGATGAGTCCACCTTTACTGTTTTCCCCACATCTGGGAGAGTTACGGTGTGGAGAAGCCCCAAAGAAGCGTACCACCCAGACTGTTGCATGGCCAGAGTGAACCATTCTTGAGGACCATGTGCATCCAATGGTTCAAACATTGTATCCTGAAGGTGGTACCGTGTATCAGGATGACAATGCACCAATACACACAGCAAGACTGGTGAAAGAATGGTTTGATAAACATGAAAGTGAAGTTGAACATCTCCCATGGCCTGCACAGTCACCAAATCTAAATATTATTAAGGCACTTTGGGGTGTTTTGGAGGAGCGAGTCAGGAAACGTTTTCCTCCACCAGTATCACGTAGTGACCTGGCCGCTATCCTGCAAGAAGAATGGCTTAAAATCCCTCTGACCACTGTGCAGGACTTGTATATGTCATTCCCAAGACGAATTGATGCTGTATTGGCCGTAAAAGGAGGCCCTACACCATACTAATAAATTATTGTTGTTCTAAAACCAGGTCTTTCAGTTTCATTGTCCAACCCCTGTATGTTGTGAGAAATCCCACCTTAACAATGGACCCATTTACCAATTTGGACCAATTTAGTTGCTACTTTCGTCACCTCCGTCTTTTTAACGACTACGTTTCCCAGAAATCTATTCGAGCACTGCGCCAAACTATCCAGCACGTGCTCCACCTACCTGCTCCTCAGCCCGCTGGTGACGCTTCAATGACTCGCGTGAGCGAGGCGGCGGCAGCAGAGCAGCATCACAGGCAGCAGCAGCACCGCATTAGCGAACAGGTGAGGGGTACATATTAATATCTTTATCGCTGCTCTTAGCGCTTCTTCTATTTTCGTCAGTTTACTAGGATAAAATACAAATGTTTTAATGTTACTGCTGCTTGGTGTCGGACATTTAACTAGCACTTCAACTTGCTCGGGACCGGACCGGCCAGCATAACAGCGACGCAGAAGTGACTGTCGACAGCTCGCTTGTTTACAGTGGTAAAGAGGGTAATTTTATAGCTGACGTGTCTTCTCCTGTCCTATATACAATGACGGAGTTTGTCCAAGGACACGTTTTTTCTCAGGGTAATTAAACCTGTAACTGGCTGTGGTCCTGGACAGGAGAGAGTGAAATCTCGTCTAGAAGATGCTTCAGATAATTTAGGGAATTTCGCTGCACCGGCTGGAGGAACAGGATTCCTGCTCGATCATTACATCCCATCTGAACAAACATCTGTTTACTTTCTCTAATTCTGTTCCTGGTGTGTCTGGAGCCAGAATCCTAAGACAGGATAGAGTAATGTTTCTTTAGCTATAATAATGCTGGTTTCGTATAACGTTTTCTGGCAAATCAAAGGATCTGGGGATTTTAGTATTCATGCGTTAAAATCTAACCATCTGTGTAAAATAATGCACGAATGTAAACTTGGTGTAAACAGCCTCATTTATTGGCACGCCTGGTAAAGATGTGTAAAAAGCCCTAAAACTGAGAAAAACTTCATCATTTAATTTGAGTATAATTAGTTGATAGAGGAAATCATTCCATGTTAAGAATCACATTAGGAGTAATTATTGTATTTATTTCAACAACCCACTTTTGCTAATAGTGGAGTTCTATTACCATTGACATGGAAGAAGGTTGATTTTTGTGTCTGGTGAACAATGTCTTTGTTGACTTGGGCATATGTTTTCAATCAATATTCTTTTGAATGATCTAATGACCAATTTTCCGTTTACTGGTCCACCAGGTATGTATTTATAATGCCTCAGGATTTCAAGAAGTCCATGATGCCATGCACTAAGGTTCTCCAGGCCTTTGGAAAAGAACCGGGCCCACAGTGTCCTAGATTCTCCGCCATTCTTATCAGAGGCTATGAGGTGCTTTGTCACATATTGATCCTTTGTGTCATGCCAGACCATTTTTGAATGTTTGTTGCTAAAAAGCTCAATATCTGATAAGTCTGAGTAAGTAAGTAAATAATAAACTTTTATTTATATATCACATTTAACTACAGTTTAACGTGTCCAAAGTGCTTTACATCATGCCTAAAAATATTATGAAAAGGCAAAAATAAAACCAAGCAACCAAAAAAGGCAATTTGTGAAAGTTAGCCAGGAAAAAGACCAACCTAAAAAGGGTGAAAAGTTAGTCTAGACTTAAAAGAAGTGATATACCAAGCATATTGCTGTTTAGGAGGGGTTGTTTCCACAGACAGCTGCACGGTGACCGCATGGTATTGCAGTTGGTAGCACTGCTGCTTTGTAGCTAGAAGGTCCTGGGTTTAAATCCTGGCCTGGGGTCTTTCTGAATGGAATTTTCACGTTCTGATAGTGCAAAGAGGCTAGGACAGAAGTGATGTGCTTGTGTGTTTTAGTACCAGTAAGCAGTCTTGCTTCAGCATTGTGAACGAGTTGTGATAGTAGAGACTGGCAGAGGAAGATCCTGCCATGAAGACCTGCAGTAATCTAGCCTTGAATGACTGGTTCTAGATCGTGAGATCCATTTAGCCTTGATTCGTAGTTTGTGGTAACTATTTTTAACAGCTGTGCTGCAACCACACAGTCCCAGTTAAAGTCCCAGTAGGATTTAGCTAACCTCACATGTTGACATTTCTGACACACATTTCCTTTACTGCTCTATCTTTTCTGATTTGTCATATGCCACTCTGCATGATCTTTAAGGTGTTAATCATTTTGATCTTTGCCAGGTATGTGTATGAAATACAGATGAAAAGTGGTTTAATGCTTGTTTGGCAAACTAGGTTTTAATGCGTGGAACTTGAGAGATTTTAGCCTTCCAGATATTGCATCCAGGAAGTCCTTTTACACTTGCATTATTGTACACCTTGATATTATGATGTCAACTGAGATTATTATGTTATCCATCTCTAGTCATCATCCAGCCTAGTGGTTAGATAGGCCTCTAATGGACAAACTAAATCTTAATGTCACTCCTGTCAACTTGAAAAAGTTAAGAATAAATACAAAAATGACATCTGCTTAAACTCGATTTTTAGGCGTACCAGTTACTGTGACACCTGTGACTGAAGCAATTTGAGTTAATGCTTCTACATACAGACATTAATGTATCTTCAAAGCTTTTGACACGTTAGCCAGGGGTATAATAGAGGGCCCAACCTAAAGTTTAAACCCTTCTGTGCGGATTGAGAAATCCTAACTGTCGCAGTGGATATTTAACCAGACCTCAGCCTGATGTACCACCCAAACCTGCTATTGAGATTTGAGTGAAATAGATTTGTTGCAAGAATTAAAATGTTTAAACATCCTAAACAAGTCCACTAGTTTGTTTTTCTTTAGATGCTGTTTAAAAATGTGAGACTTCTGTCTGTTAAAATCATGTCCTGACAAATTAACCCAATTAGCAGTTTAAGTTTGATGTAGATCGTCAGCTATAGTGCCCTCTTGCGTTCGGACCCCCCTCAGGTACATCAAGCTGTTTCTCCTGGTATGATCAGCTAACCATTTGTTTCTCATTAGATCATTCCCTTTGTAGTCCAACAGTACTGCAGCAGTTTCTGAAAGTTAGCAGTTTCTGTCGTTAATTGGCCCTTCAATGCATCGTTAAGACACTCTGTCCTGATTCTATACCTGCCACGTCAACATTAGGTGAATCAACTTGTCTGGAAAATTTGGTTATGTTTTCATGGTGAACATTCTTAAATAATAATTTTTTTAGGACTGGGAAAGATATTTGGGTCTAAGAGTATGGACAAAAACCGTTTTAATTTCATGTTGTTGCATTTCTGAAAGAAGCCAATCTAAAAGTGAAGGCATGCATTACACCTGTAGGAGAAAACTAATGGGTTACAAATGACAATTTTCCCTGTTTTCTGTTTATTTTGACTGGGACAGAAGAGAAGAGATTTCAAATCTAAGGACTCTACCACTTCTTTATGATGCATCCTTTGCAGATTTCCTCTATAGTAGACTGTTAAAGTCTCCGTTTTTAACTTGTGGTTAATCTGGAACTCTGTCTTCGGTCTCCAGGATGTTTTCAGGACAGGCTGTTCTTCTAAAAAGCCTCAGGATATGCAAGTCATATGGCAGTGCAGTCTGAGCAAGCTGAAAATATCCAATTTTTGTAATTCCTCGTTTGTTGATGGAACTGTTTCCTCAGTTTGTTTTGCGCTGTCTCTGTTTAACACACTAATAGACAAAGGTAAAGATATCAGGCAGTATTTAAGAAGAATTGCAGAATCTTCAATCTGGTTTAGATGTTTGTTACTGATGGAGTTAGTTACTGATAAATGTCCAACATTAAGGAGCTGTGAATCCTCCTACGTCTCTCAAAGGCTCCTCTCATCTTCTGTTCAACTCATTATTCAAGCAGTTCCTGTCATTTGTGTGCTATTTATAGCCAGGAGCTGTGTGGAGAACGCACATGTCCAGCCGTATAGCGGTGAAACTGTCATTTTATTACACAGAAAATGTTACCTCATGGTCTCCTTGACTGCCCTCCTCAGTGGGAGGAATTTGAGACTCTGTGTATGTGAATGTGAGACGTTGGGAAGGGAATTCAAGGTCCCATCTCAGTGTTGGGCCTGACTCTCAGAAATATCTCCCACCAGTGCTGATGTCTTGGAAACAGCTAATGTCGTTAGTGCTGCTGAGGGACGGTGAGGAGAAAATGATCTCTGCTCCCACTCAAACTGTTGGTGCTGAATGAATGGAGTCAGGATGGGTAGCTACATCTGAAGTGACCTTGTCTAGCTGGGTTGGGATTGGGGAAATGAAGGTACTGCAATGATGGGCTTCTGATTGCTGCATCTCTCTGTTCACAGATGCCAAATTACTTCTGTGGAACAACACACACAAACACACACACACACACACACACCATAGTAATGGATTACTGACTTAATTTAACACTTTGGACATTAATCTCTGTCTCAAGTTGGCAAACACACCGTTTGGACCTCCAGCGCCGGTATTGAAATGGAAAAAAATGTCTTAATTGAACCCTGGCTTATGTGAATGTATGATTGATTAGATGAACCTTACATTAGCTTCACAGATATCATATTTATAATAAAGATATCTTATTTGTTTTAGTAGAAATTCATCCACCTCTAGTGGATATTTTTTTTATGTTTCTTTACATTATGGATTGAAAGGAGACAAGGATGCTATTAAAGGTGCTGTCCTTGGACCATGTAGTGTGATGACTTTTATCCTCTTCCATCTGAACCCTATTGCAGTTACATTGCCTTGCAAAAGTATTCATTTCCTTTAACCCATTCATATTTTATTATGCTATTAATACAAGCTACAATGTAATTTATTGTGATTTTATGTAAAAAATAAACTATATCCCAAGTTTTGGACAGTCCCAGAAAGAAGGAAGACTGGACCACAATTCCACCTAACCTGACAGGCTTGGCAGGGAGGGCATTAATCAGAGAAGCAGCCAGGAGTCCCACTATAACTTTGGATGAGCTGCAGAGATCCCAGCTCAGGTGGGAGAATCTGTCGTCATGATTGGTTGCACACTCCTCAAATCCTGCCTTTTATGGAAGAGTGGGAAGAAGAAACCTATCATTTGCAGTTTGCCACAAGACGTGCAGGTTATACTGCCGACACGTGGAACAAGGTGCTGACCAAAATTAAATTTCATGGCCTACATGCAAAACGGTATGAGTGCTGGAAAAGTAGCACTGCACATCATCCTAAAAACGCCAACCTGGAGGTGAAACATTGCATTGTCGGCATCATTCTGTGGGGATGCTTTTCTTCAGCCGGGACAGAGAAGCTGGTCTGAGCTAAATACTGGGCAATCCTGGAAGAACACCTGTTGAAAGCCGCAGAAAACTGGAGACAGGGGTCTAAGTTCCCCTTCCAGTAGGACAATGATCCTGACCATACAGCCAGAGCAACAGTGGAATGGTTTTGATCAAAGCACATTCATGTTTTAGAATGGCCTAGTTCAGGTAAATCCAATTGAGGATCAATTTCAAGACTTGAAAGTTGCTCTTCACAGATGCTATCTCTCCAGCTGACTGAGGTATTTTGCAAAAACAAAACTGCAAGTCATCTAGAGACTTCAGTCTCTAGATATTGCTGCTAGACATACCCCAGAAGAAGAAGTGTTGACTCAGGACAGCTGAATGCAAATGTACGCCACCTGTAGCAGATTCTTATTTATACAAACTGTAGAAACTCGTGTGCTTTTCCTTTCCCTTCACAATTATGTAATACTTTATGTTGATCTATCATATTATATTCCAATAATGTACACAGAAGTTTGTGGTTTTAACATGACCAAACATGCAGAAGTTTAAGAGGTATGAATATTTTTGCGAGGCCCTGCATGTTGCTGGGAGTTTATATTTTTTTTCTGGTGTGAAATAGACCTTGCTCATCAACTGGTGGTGCACACAGTAGGATGGTATAATAACCATAAAATACTTCCTACAGACCTTTGTTACTACAAACAACTCATGTAACCTGTTTCCTGTTTGCTGTAGTTACACACAGAACTGATTAGCCTTAATCCTACATCGATTCATAATAAATTTGTATTGGCCTTTGGTAAATATTAGCAGTATGTTGGAGTTTTTTCTACTCGTGGTAATATTTTTGGCAATGCAAGATGTGATAAGGAGGAAACTTAATGGGAGGCCAGCAGGGTGCCTGCAGTTTCTGACACTGTCAGCACCCCTGTCAGGGTTGCTTCTGAGGGAGGGTTTGTGTTTTTGCAGGAACTTGTCATCAGTGTGGAGAGTTAGAAGAGCAGAGCAGCCATTTGTGTTCACCTCAGAAATGCTTTTCAGTTCTGTTGAGCTGCTTGAGATAACCGTAGTCTTTGCTTATTTTAGACTAGGTTTGACATAAACAATATCTTGCTGTCTCTGGCTGTGTTCCGCATGTTTTTGAAATGCCCACTGTATACACTTTGAGACAGAAGTGTTACCCATGAATGTTTTTAAATGAACTTGAGTTGTTTAAATAAAAGATTACTCCTGATATCTGTTTATTCATCTAAAGAAAACTGACTTAGGAAGTGTAAGTTATCATTCCTTGGTTACTGAATGATCTAGTGGGTTTTAGGAAAAGTCGAACAGCAAACACATGGGACAGATAGAGGAGTTTATTAATAGCTTAGTGCTGTAGAGGTCAGTGGGTCACAGAGTTTGTATCAGAGCAGTATCCAACTCTGTTTTCTGTGGGTTAATCCTCTTCAGTGTATGAAGAAAACAGCTTTCACAGCTTTTCATTTAGACATGATTAATATGGACGAAGTCATATTGCCTTTGACTGTAATAAAGGATTCTTTATGTGGGAAGGTGAGTGGAGATGGTTTGACCATAGAGGCTCTGATTAGTAGAGTGGAGCTCTGTTTAGAGAGTGACTTTGTAGTCTTTGTCCGATCTAGAGTGTTTATAAAGCTATGATCTGCCTTCACCAATTTTAGCTGTTTCCAGTTTCTCTTTAATAAATATGGTTTAAGAAGAGCATGTAAAATATGTTCTTCAAGCCTTTCTCTCATGACCTGACAATAATTCAAGGATCAGAGTTTACATTAATCCGCATGTGTGTTGAAAACTCTAAAGGGATAAACAGAGCAACTCTCCTGCACTTCATTCAGCCTTTTTGTTATCAACTGAAAATCCTGTTCTCTCTCAACCTTAGAGCCACAGACATATCTTGACATGTAGCACAAAATAGAGCATCCTTTTTAAATAGCTTGTTATGTCTCCAGTCTGTCCATTGACTTCATTGTTAAATACCTTAGTAGCGATTAGTATGTTGCATTCACCGTTAAGAAAAGTAATGGATTTTTACATTTCTGATTGACCGATCACTGATCAGTTCCAGTCCAGCATTCCAGTCACCAGTGTATTTCTCTGTGCAGTTATTACTCGATGAATGGAATAAATAGATTAGAAATGTCAGTATTTCTGGCAAAACGTGGGGTTGCCGGTTGCTTCTTTATTAGATTATTATTATTATTATTATTAAACGACAAATGCTTCTCAGCCTCTACAAACTTTTCAAGAACATTTTCTACCTAAAAATAATCCACCACAATATGTCTGTATATTATGCCTCAAAGTGGCACACAGTGATTCTTTGTTTGTTTGTTCATGGAGGGTAGCTCCAAGCATCTTTTTCTGTTTGAAGCTCAGGAACGTTCAGGAAACGGTCTGCATATTTGACCATCATCGCCCTCAGTGGCCCAACTCACTGGTTCCAAGGAATGCTAATGTTTTTGCCTGGTTCAAAGGTAGTATGCAAGTCAACAAAAGACAGGTGATTTAAGATGCAAACAGGATTAGCAAGTTTGGCTGTATGACACATCGTGTCATTAAAATATTTGCTTTGTGTCTGTTAGATGTCTAACCCATTGTAATCTTTAGTCTCCACACAAGTTAAAGTGAACACACCCACAGCGAACATCAGATGCCTTTCATGGCACAACGTAGTTTTCCGATAGACTCAGAAGGGATCCCTTCTTTTGGCTTGGACAGTGAGTGTTGTTGGTGGCACTGATTTATTATGAGGTAGCTTTGTGGAAAATGTTTCAGCTCGGTTTAGTGGCTGCATGTTTTTTTAATTCCCTCGCAGATCTTGGGGATGCTGTGCTTGTGTTTCTATAGGATCCGCCCACTCTGTACACGCAGCCAGCTGGGCAGACTGGAAAGCAGCTGAAGTTTGTGCAACGTGGCTCTGACTGACTGTTTATCAGTTAAGAACTTTGACACTGAGGGAGCAGGAAGCTCAAGCCTCAGGGGATCCCTAGCTCTGAGAAAGATGAAACAGAAAACGAAAGGAATAGATGTGTATGAAGGTTCTATAGGTCTTCACATGTTATAAACTGTACCTCAAATATACAGAAACGAGGACCACTTGGGAATCAGTGAAGGACAATGAGGGGTTTTGCGTAGATTTGTCCTTATTTTACTTGGATTATGTGGCCGATTTCTATTCACCGGTTTTTGTAAAGCTCTGGCCCGTTGTTACCAGTTTTTGTTTATTCTGATTTACAAAAACAACAAAACCTTTTTCATGTTCCCAATAGGTTGTAAATGGAGCTGTCGTAGAAATAAAATCTTCAGTCTAAAATAAAACAGTAACTTCTATAGAAAAGCCGAAATTTACAAAGCTGTCTCTCATGACAAAAAATCTAGAAATACACTAAAATCCTCCGGGATCAATCCAAAAACACTAAACTTAAATGAATTACATCTTATTTACTTCTCCACAAGACAAAGGTGTTTATTCTCTCTTTGTGTGCACACCTCAAAATGTAGAAGTGCATCTTATCAGAAGACATTATTTCTTTTTTTTATTTAAATAAAATAATTTCAGAATATAATTGGGTTGCACGGTGGCACTGTTGGTAGCCTGTTGCCTTGCAGCAAGAAGGTCCTGGGTTTGATTCCCGGCCAGGGGTCTTTCTGCATGGAGTTTGCATGTTCTCCCCGTGCATGCGTGGGTTCTCAACAGGTACTCCGGCTTCCTCCCACAGTCCAAAGACATGCCTGTTAGGTTAATTGGTAACTCTAAATTGCCCTTAGGTGTATGAATGAGTGTGTGCATGGTTGTTTGTGTGTTGCCCTGTGATGGACTGGCGACCCGTCCAGGGTGTATCCCGCCTCTCATCCATACACTGCGGCAGATAGGCACCAGATTCCCCGCGGCCCACTATGGAATAAGTTGTAGAAAATGACTGACTGACTGAATTTCACAATAAATAATAGAAATGTCCACCTTAGAAGGAAAATCACATTGTGTTTGTAGGAGAGAGTCATTATTGTTACACAGCTCTGCTGTTAACATGATTTCACTGTTTATTCAAGATAAAAATGATTACAGAACATTTTAAGATCTCTTTATTATCTTTTATTATTATTATTATTATTGCTTTCTGTGTTGCTACACATTGGATTCGGCGCCTATTCTGTGTAGAGAATACAGACTCTTACTATAATCTCTGTGAGATTTCCAAAAGAAGGCTAACATTGGCTGATCCATCGTCTACCATTACAGATTGAGAAAGAATACATCTAAAACTGGACTCTTCCAAAGGGATAAAACAGCATATTTGCCTTTTAATATGCTGAGCTTTCTGGGGTTTGCTGATTACTCCTCCTCTGCTGTGGCAGGCCAGGATGAATAAACATCCAACATCCGTTCGCTGAAAATAAGGTTTCCTTTTTAGAAGTGAATCATCTTTTGTGTTTCTTCTGACTTCATTTTAAACACTGCTCTGACAGTGAGTCTTTTCTCTGTGTTATAGTCAGCACAACCTGTAAGCATGTAGGTATACTGTGTTCCCTGATCAGAAAAATATTGTAACATCAGCAGATTTCACTCGCCATCTGGTTTCTCACTACATATCTTTTTTGTCCAAAAGCCACTCTACAAGTAGACATAGCAATGTGTATTTAAAGCCCCTTTTCTTTTGTGAAAGCCACACAACAAGAGTCCAGAAAAATAATTTTGACAAAGAGTTTTGGCATAATACATTAAAAGTGAGCAGTTATGTTATTTGAATATGGTTATGCACACTTAATAATGTATTTGTTAGCAAAAAATAATGTAAACCTAAGTTTACATCTTGGTTCCTGTTCATAAACTGTAAAAAATAACAAACAAAATCCCACTTACCTTCTTGAATCTGAGCCAAAACAAGCTAGAACCCAAAGTGAGACCCTGTTGTTCTAAAGGTTTGTGAGGCTTGTGGTTTTGCTATTTCATATTCACACACCAAGAACACATTTCTCTTGAGTTTTATTTCAGAAATGACTCTAAAATAGTATAGTGTTATGCATAAATTTTATTTTGAATAATTTATACCACCTCATGGAGCATAGCAATTCAGATCTTCAACTTAGACACACACATTAGACTTGCTTTAGGCTTACGGATGTCTTTTTGTTGGATATTTTTGGAAACATTAACAGTATGTACATAATTGAACAGGTGTACTGGGTTTAGTATGTTTCCCTTTTCTAATAGATCCTTCTGCCTTCAGAAAATGAAACCTTTGCTGTTATTTCTAGTGTGCGGCTGCTGCAACTCTCCTAATTCCACCTTACATATCCTGTTTCATACAAGTTTCACATCCTCACAGACTAATATAGGAACACAGAGGGAGAACAGAGACTGCCTCACAGCATGGGATATAAAGTGATCCCACGCTTCCTGTTGGGCTTTAGCTGACATGATGTCTTTTCACATACTCCTTTACTACGTCCAGGTGTTGGACAGATGTTTCACAGCTAAACATGTGCTCAGGCAATTGCACAGTAATACCTCAATGGATGGATATTAGCACTAGTGTTTGGACACATTTAGACATGAAACAGTTTGTGGACACTCATAAACGTTTATAAAACGAAATTGTCAGGAATACTTTTTTTTTTAAAATTACCATTGGTGCATTTATTTGTATCATTTTAAAATAACTAACTAAAACATCCATTAGACCCAATCTACATGACCCATGTAGAGCAATGCCAGGAAGAAGCCATTTCTGTCCTGCCATCACACATTAACATGTGGTGTGTGCTAAACTGTACTGGGACTTTAAGATCTGTGTGCTTTGATGTGACTGAGCTTTTCAGCAACAATGCAAGTGAGTTTAGGGTGAACCCAAGGATTGACAGGTAGAAAAACACCTGATGCCTGCTGTAAAGTATGAGTGTAGGATCTGTGGTGCTGTGGGTTTGTTTCTCTTTTAGAGATCCTGGGAACAATGTTTGTTTGAAATACCAACAACGTTGCAGACCTTTGCCAGAAAACTAAAAGTGGATCATCACTGGATGTTTCAATACGATAATGATCTAAACCTTCTCCTATACCAAGATCTAAATCTTAATGAAAACCTCACCTGAGCTGAAGAAAAGGGGTCATGAGAGAAGACCCAGGACTCTGGAGGACCAAGAGATGTATTGCAAATAGGAATGGTCAAAGATACGTCCTCTGTGTGCTCCAAGCTTGTGAAATGTTTTTGGAAAAGTTTGGTCTTGTTGGTGGAAAAAAGGGCATGCAAAGTATTGATTGCAGGGGCCTCAACAATGAGTTAATTTGTTATTTCCAAACAGGTTGTTTTTTTTATGTCACTGAATAAATGTGCTGAAATTAAAAGCTGGATTTTTATACATTTTTCAGTGTGAAATTAACGGTTCTGCAATAAAAAAATAATTTATTTTACACATCTTTACTAGAAGTGCCAACAAATAATTGGTATGTGTCGATAGATGGCTCAAAGGTTAAAACATGCACCAGCACCAATGTATTCTCAATCATAAAATGATCCTAAATAACATTTATATATTTGGTTATTTATTTTTAAACAAAATGGATAACCCACTGCCAATCAGTGAACCAGCATTTCTTCAAGTTGATGTATGAAGTCGATGCAGGAAACAAAGGAGAAAGTGCTTTTTTGGGTGGTTCAAGGTCACGAAAAAGGCAATATCCAGTTGTGATACTGGTGTGGTTGCCAACAACAGCAACATCAAGAAAAAAGCTGAGAAGTTTATCAAACATCGGGGGATAGAAGAGGAAATGGGTAGCTGTGGAAAATAAGTGGTGCCATGACTCCTTGGAGCTCTTTTGGCTGTGGACAGATGTTAGGAGGAGATGGTCTGGAACCTCAGACTTGGACTCGAGCTGCAAAAACAGATTCCCATTTCAATGTTTAGCCAGTTGGAAACGGTGTCACAGCAGTAGATGCTAATACTGGACTCAAGTGATGTTGCTCAAAATGCTAAAGGCAAAGAGTGATGGAATCACAGATGACAAAGAGAGGAAAGGAAAAGGCACATAGTGCAATTGATATCGTCTTTGCAATATTTCCGGATATTTTCGCCATGGCAAGGTTTTCTGATATAGTGTAGCTCTACTGCTTGTGGGGACTTTATGTACAGTAGCAGAGATGTGGCTGATCTTGTTATTGCTCCAGTGCAAATGGCTATTTGCCCAATTGCTGCGGGGATAATCTGATATCATTAGTATCAATAATCCAAACTTCACAGGGAGTCGGATAGATAATCTCTGCGCTCTGTTGAGAAACAAATGCTCATTTTCAAGAATCCTGATATTCCCATGCAGTTCACACTTTTACATTTGAGATTTGCTCATTACCACCTGATCAAACCATACCTCTGCTTAGTTTTATTTCATAACATTTCTATACAGTAAAATCAGGAAGGATAAAACCTTGGCCTTTTCATTTCTTTCATAAATGAAAACATGTCGATATCTGTGTCGAAGGAAAATGAGCTGGCAGTTGTAAACTTGCCAGCAAGTTGAAAAACAGTCATTAACATGTGTACTAATAATTTAGGTATTTAATCTTTAGCTAGGTTTGGGTGTGGTGGCTGCATGAACATTCATAGCAGCCTGTCTTGCTCCATGTGTAATGATGGAGATTGTTTTTCCATGGAGATAAGCATGTTATTCTATGATGTATGTAGGATTCTGGACAGCTGGTTGTTGAGGAGGGCTGCTGAGAGAAGGCTTGGGTTTCCAAATTGGTCGAATGAAGACGCACAGAATGCGCTGTGCTTTGCAGAAGATGTTAAGCAGCTGCTGTTTGCTGAATGTGGCTTACAGCTAAATAGCGGGAAACAAATACACCATCTTATTTTTCCTCCTAATTTTCCACCATTGAATAACTGGATGGATTATTCACAGCTTCAAATGCACAAGCGGCATGTACGAGACTCCCATGCTTAAGTTTGTAACCACCTCCATACCAATCGGTCGAAACCCAACTGGACCTACTAACGGGATGGAACATACTTCCAGGGGACAGAATGTTGAGTCGGCTGCAATATATAACAGTGCTGCGTTAAATGTCGGATTGGAATCCTGGTGCAGAAAAAGCGTTAGAGAAAGCTACCACCACCATCAGCAAGAAAAAAAGCTAGTTACCATTGAGGCAGAACGGTGACTTATGGAAAGAATTGTTTTGCAAACAAAGGAGTTACACTGATCGTTTAGATATCTTTTCATGCTTCATTGGCGTCGAGATGTGACAGTTGTAGTTTTGACTGTTGTCATATGCACACTAATTATGGAAACTGTTTTGTTTTTAGACACACTCAACTGAATCACCATCATTGCATATTTCATGTTTGCTTTCATATTCATCAAAATCCTTGTTGTCTGCTTGGAGAATCTGACTCACTGCTCCTTCCTGTGCACATAAGGAGGAAAAAGGAAGCAAGTTAGAGGCAATCAGCACTCACTGTATGAGCCTCAGTCTGCTGGTTGTTGTCCGCTCGGTTCACACAATGACAGGAATCCTTGGAGAGATGCTTCACCTATTAGGTGTTGTGCCATGTGTCTCCTCGCACTGTTATCATTTATTAATGTTTGCATTGCAAACTTGCTTTTATGTCCATAAGTTAATGCTATTTCTAGCATGCTTTGATCATTGTCTGTAAAACATCAATGCCGTAGTGGTCTTTAGAGGTTAAAAAATCCATTTGTTTCTGAAATGAACAAGAGGCCCATTGGTATGGGTGAAACATGGAACGTTATGTGCTTGTACTTATTGGTGGTTATTGTTTTCCCGCTGCAGTCTGTTGTGGAAACTGATATTGCATAAGATGTTTCTTCATTCTTTTGCTTGCAAGTATTGTGCAATTTTACCCTAAGCAAGAACTGAATCTAACTTCAGTTTGAACTTATTCTTTTTTATAGTTCACCACCTAAACACTATGAACCAGCTTCATACTCCTAAAGTGAACTAGTTCTCGTTCACTCATTTTGTATGATTAAGTTAAATAACTCTGAAACAATGAAAAATCATCACAAAGACTTTGCTAGGTCGTTTGTATCGCTTTAATTCTTTTTCTGGTTTTTATATAAAGTGATGCATTACATTTGTGTGTAACTGCAGTCACTTTCAATGCATTAAAAGGTTGGGTCTGTTAAAGCACTTCATCTGACAAAAACATTGCATAAATTAAAGTTAACTTCTGTGCTGGGGTGCTGTGTGCTGTAGCGGTAGAGCAGGTGCCCCACACATGAGGGCAGTCGCTCCTAGAGGCAGCTGTTTCTCATTTAACTCCTGACCTCAGGACCTGCGCTGAATTTTTTCTTTTGTCTTTCTATCACCAATTACTGTCTCAAACTGTGAATAAAGGCTACTAACACCACTCAGTCACGAAAGTTAGAAGTGACAGAAAGCATTAAGCTGTGGGTTCATTCCTCTGCTTCTCCCAGCGGTAGCTGCAAACCCACAGTGGAGTAACAGTTTAGTATAATCTATTAGTGTAGAATGATAAGGCACGACCTATAGTTTACATTTTAAGTTTAGGTTGACTAGAGAGACTTACATTGCTAATGATGGGTCACCCACAAAAGGAAAATATGTGCGCAGACACACAGCTGTCACCACGTTCTTGCCATAGAGGGTAATTATCACAACTCTTTTCTCTATATAGAATCTAAAGTTTGAGCATCCATTCCAGTGTTTCCCTCAACAATATACAGGTCCTTCTCAAAATATTAGCATATTGTGATAAAGTTCATTATTTTCCATAATGTCATAATGAAAATTTAACATTCATATATTTTAGATTCATTGCACACTAACTGAAATATTTCAGGTCTTTTATTGTCTTAATACGGATGATTTTGGCATACAGCTCATGAAAACCCAAAATTCCTATCTCACAAAATTAGCATATTTCATCCGGCCAATAAAAGAAAAGTGTTTTTAATACAAAAAACGTCAACCTTCAAATAATCATGTACAGTTATGCACTCAATACTTGGTCGGGAATCCTTTTGCAGAAATGACTGCTTCAATGCGGCGTGGCATGGAGGCAATCAGCCTGTGGCACTGCTGAGGTCTTATGGAGGCCCAGGATGCTTCGATAGCGGCCTTTAGCTCATCCAGAGGGTTGGGTCTTGAGTCTCTCAACGTTCTCTTCACAATATCCCACAGATTCTCTATGGGGTGCAGGTCAGGAGAGTTGGCAGGCCAATTGAGCACAGTGATACCATGGTCAGTAAACCATTTACCAGTGGTTTTGGCACTGTGAGCAGGTGCCAGGTCGTGCTGAAAAATGAAATCTTCATCTCCATAAAGCTTTTCAGCAGATGGAAGCATGAAGTGCTCCAAAATCTCCTGATAGCTAGCTGCATTGACCCTGCCCTTGATAAAACACAGTGGACCAACACCAGCAGCTGACATGGCACCGCAGACCATCACTGACTGTGGGTACTTGACACTGGACTTCTGGCATTTTGGCATTTCCTTCTCCCCAGTCTTCCTCCAGACTCTGGCACCTTGATTTCCGAATGACATGCAGAATTTGCTTTAATCTGAAAAAAGTACTTTGGACCACTGAGCAACAGTCCAGTGCTGCTTCTCTGTAGCCCAGGTCAGGCGCTTCTGCCGCTGTTTCAGGTTCAAAAGCGGCACCTGTAGCCCATTTCCTGCACACGCCTGTACACGGTGGCTCTGGATGTTTCTACACTATCTAAGCTGCTAAAGTGTTTCATCATACATTACCTATTGTTTAAAGCCCCTTTAATAAGATGCCAAAGAAAGTTCTGGACTAAGTGGAGTTTTTTCCAACTGTAGGAGTCATTCCCATACATTTCTCTTTTACACAAGCAAGACGGTCAGCTGGTTGTAAAGTCATGGTGTGGAAGCTAAAGGAGTGCTAAACAATACAGTTATGAAGAAAATACTTATTTTTTAAGTGCAGATGTGTTAGGAGACTAGCATCAGGTGTGGTACGCCGGAGACTACAGGGTAGCAAATCAAGCAGATTGTTCAGTTAATATAAAAACCTGCAATACTGGTTTGGTAGGCTCACTGTGTTTAGACAGACACACTATCAGACCTAAGGACAATTTAGGAAGACCAATTAACCTTTATTAACCTTTATGTGGAAGGAAGCTGGAGTATCCAGAGAGAAACCACTCAAAGGAACAACATGCAAACCCAATGAATCATCACAATAATAATGCAATAGATTTTCGCTCTAAAATAAAAACAATGAATTTGTGATATGTATTTAGTTTAAAATATTAAATATTAAAAAGTGTTAATTCCAAGGTACCATGTGCTACATATGGTACCATATGGTTCAGTTTTCCTTTTTGATTTCAGTAATGTTCTGTCATGTAGCCAGCAGAAACAGGCAGTTGTGAACACCACCACTATGAACATTATGGTTCGATAAGTGTTTAACTTAAATTAGGAAAAGTCAGTGGTTTGTTAATGTTTTCAATTATTCCTCCTTTCAGGCGTGCTGATTAAGGGAAGGAAAGAACTAAGTTAGCATTTTCAACAAACCCTCTACGAAAGATCAAGTTTTTAACCATGTTTTTTGTTTAAGAATGTCTCAAAATGACTCCAAACATTATGGACAAAACCAACATTCTCTCTCCCCATAGAGGGTTTTATTGTCACCACACAGATGCTGAAGTAGACCACTGTCGACAGTAAGATGAAAGTAGTGTACTGACAAAATATAGGTGGGCTGCGGTCTGAATGGCAGTATCTTCAGTTGTTACAGAATCAATGTAAGTACAGTGCCTTTCAAAAGTATTCATAGCCCTTGAACATTATATTTACATCACAAACATCCTTCAGTGAATTATATTTGGTTTTTATTTGCTAGATCAGCACAAAATAATCACATAACTGTAAAGGGGTAGGGAAATTATTAATTGGTTTTAAATTCTTCTAGAATAAAAAATCTGGAGAGTGTGGCAGGCATTTGCATGCAGCCCTCTGAGACTATACATTGTAGAGTCACCTTCCTTTGTGCTTTAACTCCATCCACCCAGCAATAACCTGTGACCAGCTTATCCCTCCTTGCCAAAGAAAGACATCTTCACAGCTTGATGCTCCATCCACCATATTTTAGGGTGGGGATAGTGTATTCATCATGAAGCGCAGTGTTAGTTTCCCACCACATAGCGCCTTGAAAGTAGGCCAAACGTTTTTTACCTTTGTCTCACCTGACCGTCCTTCCACTTGTTGGCTGAGGCTTTCTTTCAACAATGACTTTCTTCTTGCTGTTCTTCCTTAAGGCCACATTTTTGGCTGTGCATGACTAATAGATGTCCTCTCTGCAAATTCTGCTATGAGCTGTGGATCTTTGCTGCTCCTCCAGAGTTACCATGTACCTCTTGACCGTTTTCTGATCAATGCTCTTCTTGTCTAGTTTGTAAGTTTAGATGGATGACCATATGTTGGTGGATTTGCAGTTGTGCAGCGCTCTTTCCATGATTGGATGATGGACGTTGCTCTGGGATAAAGCGACAGCTTGGGAAATTGTTCTACACCAACTGTTTTAAGCTGTCCGTTGGTCTTCATGATGCAGGTTGTTCACCAATGTTCTCTAACAAACCTTTAAGGTTTTCACAGAACTGGATTTATTCTGAGATTAAATAACATAGAGGTGGAATCTATTTACTGATTGGACTGGATTATATTTAGGGATTTTGGAGAAAAGACAACTGAATAAAAATGCTTGCCATACTTTTCAGTTTTCTTCCATTTCACGGTTCTACTGCTTGTGTTGGTCTATCACATGAAATCTCGATAAAATACATAGAAGTTTATGGTTGTAATCTGGCAACGTGGAAAAATGGAAAAATTTGAGGCCTATTAATATTTTTGCAAGGCAGTATACATAGTAAATGTGAAATCACACAGAAAATCTGCATCTGCAACAGGAGTGTGTAATGCAGTCTGCCCTCTTTCTCAAGTCTGACTGCAACATTTTGAAGGGCAGCTTGTTGCTTGTGAAGGGGTGGGGTCAGATTGAGTTCCTTTGTTAACCACAGGCCACAAACTGAAGCCTGTTTAATTCCAAACCAGAATGCAGTTCACTCTCGACCCACACGCTCTGCATCCTTGGCAAGCTGCATGTTGTGGGCTCAAAACGAGACCATCACCGGAGAACATAAATTCTGACCGCCAGCCAGTCCACAAATGATCCACCCTCATATTACAGAGGTTTTCTGAGACACAGATGGGCTTTGTCAGTGCCGCTCTTCCTGCCCACACCACCTAATTTGGTAATAAAAAATACAATATTGTTTTAAATAGTTTGTAGTTGTGTGAGTCGTTTGTAAGACTTGTCAGAAGTATTTAACGCTCATTTCAAGTTTTAATTGGCAAAATACCCCACAGATCTTCCATGTGATCACAGGTTGCATCACACTTTACTTTAAAAATAATTGAAACTGTTTGGAATAATATTAATATTCAGGTGTCACTCGGCCCAGTTGTTTGTGTCTCATGATGGTGAATTCTTTCTCCCTCTGGCCCTTTCTCCCATTTTTTTTAAAGTCCTGTTAATCACATGTGGAAAAACTGAGAGGTGAAAATAGAAACATGCCCATGGCAGCAACTATGTGAGACGCTTCTCCCTTGTATGCAACCGAATGTAAGAGCAAGGCAGCAGCAGGCAGAGCTCAGAGGCCGACCGCCTGCACGTCTTCCTCTTTCTGGCTGCTGTGTGGAGGCTGACAGCCGGGTTTCCTTCTCACCCCCCTGACTCGCTCTGTAGAGCAAAGTAGCAAATATTTTTCTTCACTTGTGGAGCAGAGCACTCAAACTTCAGGACACCGTCTGCTACTTAATACGTGAGTGACCTAATCAAAAAATTATATGCTGTATATTTTTGTTGTTTTGATTCCACCAAATTCATTTGGTTTAAATTTGGTTTTGAAAAGTCAGTACAAGAAGAGATTGATTGAACTTTATACTGCAGATGTTTTCAGAGACAAGTCTCTGAAAACATCTGCAGTAGATGTTGCTGTTTGGTTTCTCACCTCTCTGGCAGCTCTTCTATACTGCTTTTCCAAAACGGAAATAAGAGCTGGGTCACACATTGCACAACTTAATTTAATAACAGTGGCTTCCCACCAATCATGCTGTTTACACTGTACTAGAAATAATATTTAGTTCTAATACAGTGTAAATAGTAGTTATTTTTTACATGCTATAGCATGCTATGGTCATGATATGAAAATGGAAACATCTTAATTATTTTTGAATCAATGATTGATAATGTATATTTCTGTTACCATGGAGATGTCTAATGGGGTGAATATAGAGAAAACCAAAAACTATTTTAAGTGCTCTTTGCTTGATAAAAAACACAACAGGAAAGCAGCTAATTTTGCAGCCACAGCTTTGCAGGAGTGCTATTTCCCCTTTGATCAACATGATATCTGTGTGGGGGTTAAGGTCTGCAAACATATCAGTGACAGGATGTTCGCTATTTTACATGTAGAGCTTGTAGCTATGAGTGTATGCTTTCCTCTTTTGCTGCATATTCCAACCAAGCTGTCATGCATAGAGCGTGGAAGTGGTAGGAGTACTGCCTTCTCAGGGCTGTTGTGTCTGAACCTAACCTAGAAGAACTGTTATGACCACTCAGTTGCATTTCCCTCTGATCATAGGTTGTGATAAGCTGTGTTGCATATGTATATAATTAATGTGCACACCAAAGGTACTTTAGCATTGTAGCTGATTAAAAAAATACTAGATATGTGTATTATAATTATCAATATGTTATGTCCTGTTTTTTGGCTATGCAGCTGCTGTATTGTAGGTTGCAAACACACAGACTGGAAAAGTAAACTCTGAATAACAAATGATGCCCTAAACAGAGTTTTGTTCGATATTAGTCTGTTCTGTTTTTTGCTCTAAGAATGAAATGAGGTGATATAAAAGCAGCTTGCAGAATGTTTTTGCAACCTTACTGCAGGGAGGGGTCTTTAATTATTTATAATAGGAGTTGAGGTGTGAGAGGGAGCAGCTGCTGTAAGACAGGGTTTTACTATTATTTTTAAACCAAAACACTAAATTAATATGGAGCCTAGCATCACATGTTAGCAATTAGCGTTACAAAAACTTTAGTCTGTCTATTCCCCAGAGAATGTAGACCCTTATCTTAACTTTGAGATTCCCAATATTTCAAAATCAAACATTGTTTAAATGCCAAAGCGTGATAGATGTCAAATTGTGAATGTCATTTTAAAAATATCTGCCCTGCTTTGCACAAATTTATGAGTAAAATAGGTTATCGAGTCAGAGGGAAATTCAATGCCTGTTTCTTTGTGATAAATACGAAGCTTTTATTTATAAAACAAAATGGTTGCTTTAGTAACGTTACACATCAGTGTGGATCCTGAATACATTTTCACATACTGATCTCATAATTGTGAGTATACAGTCAATCAATCAATTAGAATATTATTTGAAAGTTACTTTATTTCAGTAACTCAAATAACTAAGTGAATCACATATAGATTATTACACACTGATGTTTTCAAGCCTTAATTTCTGTTTAATTATGATGGTTTTCTGCTTTTCCAATATAAAAATGATCAACATATGGTCTGGAGTTTCCTTTTTTCTTTTTGCTCCTCCTCTGCAGTAAAGTCCAGTAGTTTAAAACTGTTCCAGCACTTTGTCCCATATTCAGCCTAACATTTAACTTACTATTTTTTGGAAGCAATTAAGGCGGATGACTACCTATGACTTATGGCAGAACCACAAACTATGCTTGCTTTTATGGTTTGTATTTTTTAGAGCAGGATCCATATTTAGTGCTTCACTGGCCATGTTTATAACATTGTCTTTATTCTGCGTGTAGACTTTTTATCAGATTATAAAAAAATGTTGTGCAGTCTCACTTTCTAGATTTCTATCCTTCTTTGTCAGCTAAATAGCAATCACACTTGCTCATCTAAACCCTGTTGAAGACGAAAATGGAGCCTGTCTCTGTCCTGCTTGTCTCTCAGTGAGATGGAGCTTTCACAGCTAGGTCGTTGGGAAATAAGTGGGACACCATTCTGGCTCCTGAGAATCAGATCTCTGCAGTGCAATATGGTGAGGTCATATTTGCAGAACATGGCTCTGCAGTGGCCAGACAAGGTGAAGCCAAAGAGTTTTAGTTTTTTTTTTTTTTTATAGGCTTTCTTTATACTCTCAAAATTACTTGGTTATATTTATCTTTAAATATTTGATTGACATGTAAAGTGACCTGAGACAATGTGAGACATCACTGCTGAGAAGTTGGACTGCCCACCCAGACAGGAGTTAGTCACAGGATACTGCCCCGAGAAGTCCTCAGGATCATCTGATGGGCCAAAAGAGAAACACATGCTCTCATGCAAAAACTGAAAATAATATGTTCTCTTTCAGTAGGTTCATTTCCTCAAATCTTTTCTATTAAAGCATAAAATGAACCAATTATTTGAAGCAAGTGTTTGTAACGGCATCATCCTGTGTTACAATTATTTGTCATGTACTGTACCAGCAGTTACGGTTGCAGGAGCTATTTATACTTTAGAGGTGAAAATAGTATTTACCAACATAGTTCTGTGAGTACAGCCTTCTTATACAACATATCAAAAATGAACATGTAGTTGTGTATCCTTGCTAAAGAAAAGGCTAAAATACCCTTAAAGGACATTTTCTTACAACTTTTCCTTTTTAATTGTGTTTGGATTTTAAGATGGCAACATTTATATTCATTACCAATGCCCAAGAATTAGTAATAAATAAATAGGTAAATAAGTGAGAATAAAAATAGCATAAAGCTGCTAAGAAAGCAGCAATGATTTATTTGGTGATTGTTATAGTGAGAGAAGAACAAAGTCAGACGAGAACTTGGGAGAAGACTCATTTAGAGACCTAACAAACTGGCACCCATCCGTCCAAACAGCCCCTACCACACAGCTCCGACCCACCCACTCAATTCTTGCTGGGTCGCTGGGCGGCCTAGTGGCTATCTCCAGTGGCCTCTGGGCATAAGGTGGGGTACACCTAGGACAGCTCCATCCATTCCATCACAGGGCGACGAAGACAGACAGTACAAACCACCTTGCATACACACAAATATATTATTAGGCCTTTGAAGTATAATAACTCTGAATAATTCTACAGAATGGCTCAGTTATATGTCTCTCTCTGTCCCTTGTTCTAAATGTAGCCACTTTTCTCATGAAATCAGAAATTGTGTTTTATCACTGGTAAATGTTATGTCAGTTCCTGGATTTATTCACCTTTTCATCTCAAAGTATTCAGTCAAATATACATTTTTGGCAGCAAGATCAGAAAACATGGTGAGGCTTTAAAGTAACTCTCCATGAACCAAAAGGTGTTGTATAAAACCATCTATGTGTTTTATGTAGCAGCCCTATTGTGGATTATCTGATTTTCATGCTTGCAGATAGTATAGTGAATCCTCATTAATAGTCCAGTCTCCCTCAGAGGTGTAGGAGATCAGGTTTGCTAAAAGCCTAATCAATAAGTCAGCCCGTCTACAGGGAACAGAGTAGGCAGGCTCATGTTTAATTGCACCCTTTCTGCTTTCCTTTCTTGTGTTTTCCCCAGATGAGAAACATAAAACACACGCCTTTAACAGTCATGCTGAGCACATCCTGTTGGAACACAAACCCCTCATTCTGTGGCTTTTAAAAAACATATTTTTCAGTAAGATAACCGTTATGGCCTTAGCCATCTGCATACCTCCTACCACATACTGTATGTCCATATTGTGTCAAGTCTTGGTAAGTCCCTCTGGTTTGAGCAAATTAGATAAGAGAGGCTGTTCTCTCTGTCAGGAAGTGGTTCAATGGTGTTATTTTGTACAGTGGCTCCTTGGCTGTGTTTTTTGGAGCAGCACAAAATACCATCTGAAGGTGGTACTACCTTTATAGGTTTATATATAGGTTGTTATAGGTTTGTTGTTGGCGTAATTGTGATGGCTACTCTTCAGTGCTTCCTTTTACATTGTGTGTTCCAACCAGATCCAACCTTGTTTAATTGTTAAACATTATTTTTTTTAAAACACATAGAAAAAATTAAAGTTAATTGCATTGTTGTATTTTTTGCTTAGTTGGTATTGTCCTCTTAAATAAAGGGGAGAAGTTTTTTTTATTTTGAGAACTTATTTTTGTTAAATGATCATAAACAACTTGCAGGTGGAATAGATGAGGACATACGTTACTAAGTGCACACATGTGAATGGTCATACTTTATTGGATTCAAGCTGTTTTAATGGGTGCCTCTTTGCCATAGACGGTGGGGTATGATGATTACATAAAATAGCTCCCAGTAACTTGATACTAAACTCCTTTTTGTCACACTCAGCCATGTTAATGCTTTAATTTTAAACATTCTTCTGTTGCTCCCCCTCCCAACAGGAAGCCATGCTTAAACCGGGCACCGCTAAGGGTGGGCTGCCCAAGCCGGGACTCCAGGAGCGGGTAAGGCAGGCCTCCTTGACTTCTCCTACCTCCACCTCTGCAGCCTTGAAGAACTCCAGATCTTCCAACACGCTAGCCTCAGATCAGCGCCTCAGCAAGGTGAGTCAAGCGCACCCTGCTGTTTGTTTCCTTCAATGTAGTTCTTTGGGAGTTTATGTGATAGACAAACAGAAAAGATTATGAGATGGAAAATGGAAGTTTTATGCACGAAAGTGTGCTATGCATTTGTATTCATTCCCCTTGATTCGAGACCATAAAAACTTGCAGCTGTAAGTGTGTCTCAACGAGCTTTACACATTCAGAAACTGAAATTTGTGCCCACTGTTCTTTGAAAAATAGCTCAAACTCAGTCAAGTTGGATGGAGAGCATCTGTCCTACATTTTTCAGTCTTGCCACAGATTCTCAACAGGATTTACGTCTGGACTTTGACCATTCTGTGGCCATTCTAACACAGGACACTGTTGTAGCTCTGGCTGTATGTTTAGGGATGTCTTCCTCCTGAAAGGTGAATCCTGGCCCTAGTCATTTGGAGCCTCTAACAGGTTTTTTTTCAGGATTTTCTTGTATTTGGCTCCATCATCTTCCCATCAGGGATCAGCAGCTTTCTTCTCCCGTGGAAGAAAAGCATGTCCACAGCATGATGCTGCCATCACCATGTTTCACTGTGGGGATATTGTGTTTGAAGTGATGTGCAGTTTTCTGCCATGGAAAGTGTTTTGCATGTTGGCCAAATTATTTTTGGCCACACCTGACCAGAGCACCTTCTTCCACATTTTTGCTTAGTCCCCTATAAATGGGAGGTTTACCACTTTCTTTCTTAAATGACTCTTGTCTTGCCACTCTTCCATAGGGGCCAGATTTGTTGGATGCACAACTGATAGTTGTCCTATCTGCAGATTCTCCCAGCTAAGTTGTAGACCTCTGTAACTCCTCCAGAGATACCATTAACCTCCTAGCTGCTTCATTGATTAAAGTTCTCCTTGCCAACCTCTCAGTTTAGATGGATGGCCATGTCTCGGTGGGTTTGAGGTCTTGCCACATTTTTTTGATTTGTATTTTAACCCTGCTTTATATTTCTCTGCAACTTCCTCCCTGACCTGTCTGCTGGGTTCCTTGGTCTTCATGATGCTGTACTTCTGGTTGTATTGAATTTCCTTTAGGGGTATCAGTAAAAACAGGGTAAATACAAATGCACACAAAACTTTCCTTAATTTTATTTGTGGCTGTAACGAGATGAAATGTTAAAACGTTCAACAGATGCGTTCATCGGTGTGTTTGCAAGGCACTGTTTATTCTTGGCACTAACCTTAGATGTGTTTGTAGCTGAAAAGAGCCAGCAGTGATGATGCCTTGACAAAGCCTGCACTTGGAGCTGCAGCTGTTGGCTCCCGGATGAAGAAGACTGTCACTAGTGGAGGAATCTCGGATCTTGCAGAGGCCCGCCCTCGCAGCCTTTCAGGTAGGCAGTCTACAGTCCCTATCTCTGTCACTGTTGGTGAATTAACACTTTCAGCCACTAGATGGCCACAGTGCATCACTAGAGCTTCAGTTGGAGCTCAGAGGCTCAGGTGTTAATGGGCAGCATGAGAAATTAATTTATTTTTTCACTGTTTGTCTCGTTGATAGTGGGACCAAGATAGAGGTGGCTGAGAAGGAATATTGTGTAGGTTCTAGCCTGCAAAGAATTAATGAATTAATTTATCATTTTGTGAATGGCCGCGTGTGTTTTCAATAAAACTCGATGAACGTTTTCTTTCTTTTTATCTTTAGATGTTGGAATTGTATTAACCTATTGTGTGTATTTTTGCAGTTATGTACCAGAGCTTACTTGAGGTGAAGGCTGTTATGTTGATTTTTAAATATATAGAGATCCTATGATTTCTTTAAGCAGCATTCAGTTCAATCAGATTTGTTGCATATTTTCAAAAACATTGACCATGTCATATTTTTAAAGCACTTCTTATCATGGCATAACACCTACTTGTGTGTTGGGACAACCCTTTATGGGATGAACTAAAATAAATCAGAGATCTGTTTAAAAAAAAAAAGAACATATTTTATATTTAGGGAATACAAGGTGATTGGTAAAGATCAGGATGTGTTTGCAGGAGTTGTGTGAACTGCATGTTTTCAAAGCACCCTCCATGTGGTAGATATCGTTGTTTATGCCAGCTGATTGCCCCTGCATGTGGATGGTCTTCTGCTCGTGATTTTGTTCTGCAAAGGGGTCTTGCTCATGCTCTGCATGACAAAAGACTCTGGAGAAGCCAGGAAATCCTCACCAACTTCTACTCTCGGCTCTTTTAGACATAATTAGACCATGATCAGGTTTTGCTGGATTGTGCTCTAATTAACATGCTGGGTTTTTGACAGCCAAGGGCAAGAACAATTTCCCACTTTGTGTGATTCATGATAAATAATTAAAGACATTCTCTAACTGACCTAAATTTGCAGAAAACAGCTGACAGTCTACTAAACTTTAGGCTCTATAAACCCCCTGTGTCATGTATCATATTGTATGATATATTTATCAAGAATTGCTTACGTTAACGCAGCACCAACAGACATATTCCACCCCCAAGAACAACAATAAGGCAGGTTTATAAAAGATAGTGTTTTCCTTGTAACATCCCTCATGCCAGCTGTTCTGTTTTGCACCTGGTGTGGGATACTCAGTAAAAAATTACCATTGCACATCTAGACATATGAAGCCAGACAGTGAGTGGATACGTCAACCCAGTTTCAAAAAGCAAACAAGTGTGGAAAATGTGATGTGACACCAGAAAGAGTGGAGGAGGTTAACCATGTGTGTAACCTTCCACTTCATTTGTGTTTTAAATACCAGATCTGGGAGTCTGACTTTGTGGTTGTTAGAAATTCTTTAGAGGGAAATGACATGATTTGAATATAGAGTGGGGTGATGATCTGTGATATTTTGGTTTCTGAAATGTCTTGAATGTTAGCACTGATTGATGTTTGATGGTTGAAAATATCTCTGAATATCTCTTTTAGGACTCTGTACCATCTCTGCTATGAAGCTACTATCTTATTATGTATTCTAAGGAGTAACGAGTTTCTCAGAGTTGGATCTTTGTAGATTTTACCGCTATGTATATAAAAGGTTTATCTTTATTACTTTTCATTAATATCAGTTACAGAGCCTTACAAAAACATTCATACTCCTTTAATATCTCCACAGTTTGTCTGCAATGTATTTTTTGAGATTTAGTTTGATAAATCAACACAAAGAAGTGAATAATTGAGAGGTTTTATGAATATTTTGTATGGTTTTAAAATGTTTTACAAATAAAAACCTTTAAAGTGTAGCCTGCATATTTACTTAGCCTTCTTTACAGAAAGACCCCTTAATAAAACCCACTGTCCTGTTTTCAGTTTTTAGAGGTGAGAGAGCCTGTGGAGACATACGCTAAAAGACTTGCAGGTGTAAAACCACCACTATTTTATATTATGTAAAATTATATAATAAAATGTATTAAAATTATTATATAAAATGCCACTAAAACACATTGAAGTTTGTAACTTTTACATGGTAAAATGAGAAAACGTTTATTCAATACTTTCGCAAGGCTCCGTATAATTTCTTGCATAAAAATATGAACCCTGTTTCCTCACACACGGTTATTACAAATACCATTAAAAAAGATTTCACTAGATGTTTGTGAGAAATGCCTTTAATTGTAGGGCAGAAAGGCTGTAAAAATAGCTAAGGATTATCTGCTGTACATTTGCAGGTGCTGCTGGGATGCATGCACACAGAGGCTCCACTGAATGCCTGTCTGACCCCTCCCCTCCCTTCCCTGCCCTCACAGCAGGATTTGCTAATGAGTCAAAACTGTTATTTTTGCTAATGGGGTGTTGTTCCAGTTCCATCTGTCTCTTTACCAACTCTGCCATCCTGTCAGACAAAGAGTTAAAACCCAGTTCCATAATGATAACTTATTTAAAGCATTTTATCAATAATTCAGTAAGGCTTTCACTCAGGCAGGAGTCCCTGTGGAACAAAGAGAAGCAACAGAACAGAAGAAACGTTCCCTGTTCTAGAAATGAAAAGCCTCTTTGGTGTGGCTGCAGGGCATAACTGGATAAATGTGTTCTTCATTGATGGATGCTTTTTTTCACCTTTGATGGATCCTCTCACACTGATCATTGGTGTTTGTGTGAGCTGAACAAAAGTGTCCTGCACTAATTCATTTCTCTGTCTGATCTATTCCACTGACTGAAGTACATTTATCTCCCACATAAAGATCCATACAGTACGTCATGTTTAAGCATGCTGGCTCTCCTTAGGATACAAGTACATCTCAAAATAGTAGAATATTGTGAAAAACTTCAATAATTTTTGTCACTCATTTCAGAAATTGACACCCATATATTATATAGATTCATTTCAAAATAAAGTGATATATTCCATGGGCTGCATGGTGGCGCAGTTGGTAGCACTGTTGCCTTGCAGCAAGAAGGTCCTGGGTTCGATTCCCAGCCAGGGATCTTTCTGCATGGAGTTTGCATGTTCTCCCCATGAATGCGTGGGTTCTCACCGGGTACTCCGGCTTCCTCCCACAGTCCAAAGACATGCCTGTTAGGTTAATTGGTCACTCTAAATTGCCCTTACGTGTATGAATGAGTGTGTGCATGGTTGTTTGTGTGTTGCCCTGCGATGGACTGGCGACCTGTCCAGGGTGTATCCTGCCTCTCGCCCATAGACTGCTGGAGATAGGCACCAGCTCTCCCGTGACCCACTATGGAATAAGCGGTAGAAAATGACTGACTGACTGATATATTCCAAGCCTTTATTTCTTGTAATTTGGATTATTATGGCTTACATAGATGAAAACCCACAATTCAGTATCTCAGAAAATTAGAATATTACATAAGATCAATAAAAAAAGCATTTTTAGATATAAATATTATGTAATAAACATATTATGGCCTACACAATCATAGGGAAGACTGATGCTTTGATAGATGTCCAGAAAACAGTCATTGACACAAAAGGTCATTGCTAAAGAAGCTGGTTGTTGACAGAGTGCTGTATCCAAGCATATTCATAGACAGGTTGATTCGAAAGAGAGAGTGTGGTAGGAAAAGGTGCACCAGCAACAGGGATAACTACAGCCTTGAGAGGGTTGTCAAGCAAATCCATTCAAGAAGCTTCACAAAGAGTGGACTGAGGCTGGAGTCAGGACATAAGGACCCACTAGGCACAGAAGATTACTAGACATGAGCTACATATGTCACATTCCTCATTTCAAGCCACTCCTCAACCAGGTAAGCGTCTTACCTGGTTGAGGAGAAAAGGAATTGGACTGTTGCTCAATGCTCCAAAGTTCTGTCTTCAGAAGAAAGTAAATTCTGCATTTCATTTAGAGTCTTTAGGAAGAGTGGAGAGGCACAGAATCCATGTTGCTTGAAGTCCAGTGTGAAGTTTCCAGTTAGTGATGGTTTGTGGTGCCATGTCATCAGCTGGTGTTGGTCCACTGGGTTTTCTGAAGTCCACAGTCAACGCAGCCATCTACCAGGAAATTCTAGAGCACTTCATGCTTTCCTTTGCTGACGAGCTGTATGGAGATGCTGATTTTATTTTCCAGCAGGACCTGGCACCTGCCCACACTGCCAAAGGTACCAAAAGCTGCTTCAGTGACCGTGGTTTTCCTGTTCTGGATGGGCCAGCAAACTCCCCTGACCTGAACCTCATAGAGAATCTATGGGCTGTTGTCACGAGGAAGATGAGACACCAGACCCTAAAAGGAAGATTACCTGAAGGCAGCTATCAAAGCAATCTGGACCTCCATTACACCTCAGCAGAACCACAGGCTGATCGCCTCCATGCCACGCTGCATTGATGCAGTAATTCATGTAAGAGGAGGCCCAACCAAGTAGTGAGTGCATAGAAATGAACATACTATACAGAAACCTGAAATGTATGTTGTCTTTATTTTTTATTGATCTTTTGTAACATTCTAGTTTTCTGAGATGCTGAATTTTGGATGTTCATTATCTGTAAGCCATTATCAGCAAAATTAAAAGAAATACTTGAAAGTCTTGAAATATTTCACTCTGTGTGATGAATCTATATAATAGGACTTTCACTTCCTGAAATGAGTGGCAAATATGTTTTACTTTTTCATGATATTCTAACTTTTTAAAAGTCAGAAGCCTTTAACCAAAACATTTTGTTTTGTTGAGGCCACGAGTGCATTTTAATGCTTTTTGTTCACCAAGGCACTTACTCCTCGTCTCAGATACATTTTCACTTTTTCACTCACTAAGAGCATTGCATGTACAGTCCTTTGAAAAAGTATTCACATCCCATCAAAACTTGTAACATTTAGTCACGTTCGAACCACAAATTCAGTGTATTTTATTGGGACTTTATGTGATAAACCAACTCACAGTAGTGCATAATCTTAACAGGTGGAAAATGATACACAATGATTTATGAAAAAGAGAAAGTGTGTCAATATAGTTTTTGACTTTTTACTCTGATAACCCTAAATAAAATCAAATGCTGAAGTCTCCAAAGAGTCCAACTGTGTGTAATTTAATATGTGACGTCCTTTAGGAGAACATTAGTGAACAAACAGCATCATATGAAACAGAACATAGCAAATAGGTCAGCGAGAAAGTTGTGGAGAAATAAACAGTGTTACGTTATAATACAATATTCCAAGCTTTGGACATCTTGTAGAGCTTTGCTCAATCATGAAAGTGCTCAAAGTGGGGAAAAATAGGGCTTTCCATTTCCACCTTAAAGGGACCGGCCTTGCTCGGCGTGTCCACTACAAGAAGCAGCCATGAGGACCATGGTAGCTCTGGAGGAGCTGCAGAGGTCAGGTGGGAGAATCTGTCGTCATGAGAGTAATTAGTCATTCATTTCACAAATCTGGCAAGAAGAACTGTTTAAAGAAAGCCATTAGTCCTGTTCACACCTGCCGTAAGTCAAGTCAACGATACAACAAATGTGAAAGTAGGTACTCTGGTCCAATGAAACTAAACCTTTTGGTTTCATCTAAAACACTGTGTGGTGGAAAACTAACACTGTACATCAGCCTGAACACACTGTCCTCACCATGAAACATGCTGGTGGCAGCATCGGGCTGCACTGATGCTTTTCCTCAGCAGAAACAGGGAAGCTAATCAGAGTTGATGGGTGATGGATGAAGCTATATACAGGGCAAGCCAGAAAATTTAATTTACAAAGTATTTACTCCACGGAGCTGAATACAAATGCACACCACACTTTTCAGAATTTAATTTGTAGAAAACCTTGAAAACTTTGTGTTGGTCACTCACATACAATCCTAATAAAATCCATTGAAGTTGTTTTAGGAAGACAAAATGTGAAAATGTTACTAAAAATATTTTTCTCAGGGATGATTAGGTCGCTTTGTTTCGGGCTGATTTACATAGTCATTTTTCTTTGGCAAACAAATGTGTCTCTAAGACATTGAGGACTGTCTCCTCACCACAGGATGTCCAACATTGCCAGTTGTACTGCAGATGGGTTCCTCAATGCATCTTATGCTCATCTGATCCTAAGAGAAAATCTTGCTGGCTGATGAGTTAAAAAGCCATTTCACTTCTTTATTTTTCTATTATTCATGAGGACACAGGGCATTTTTTTTAGCTCTTTTTACCCCTGCTGTATAAAAGGTCTATCAGGTGGTGATTTATACTTCTTTTACTTTTCTCATTATAAATAAGGACCTTCTGTTCCCTCTTTGCTTGTGTTTTGAATGTATTGCATCAATTTACCACAAGAGGAAGATGAAGACATCTGCCTAATCTTAATCTGTGTTGTCCAGAAAAATGATCTAAAGAAGAGATAAACAGGAAGTTTAGCATAAGCACCTACAAAGAGTTGTACTCTGTATTGCCTACAAATACATCAGTAAAATGGTTGTAGTAGGACCCTGTTTTACTTGTTTGTCAGTGTTCAGGAGGCAGAGAAAGAACGAGAGGTATGTTCTGTGAGTTGTTCATATCTGTCAGATAAATTAATCACGTGTGCCTCAGTCCACTGAGAGGCATCAGCCTGCATAAGCACCCAGACTTGGCAAACAGACACTCTCACTCACGCCTTGTACAATGACCCCTGTTCTGCCTTGTTCACATGTGTACTGTTGAACAGTGCGTTTTATCCTCCATGTAAAATTGCTACCAATTACCTCTATTGTGTATTGGATCTAAAAATGGTTACAGTGCCTTGCAAAAGTACTCGGCCCCCTTGAGCCTTTCAATCTCTTGCCACATTTCAGGCTTCAAACATAAAGATATAAAATCCAAATTTTTTGTTAAGAATCAACAACAAGTGGGACACAATCGTGAAGTGGAATGAAATTTATTGGATGTGTCAAACTTTTTTAACAAATAAAAAACTGAAAATGGGGGGTGCAATATTATTCGGCCCCTTTACTTTCAGTGCAGAAAACTCACTCCAGAAGTTCAGTGAGGATCTCTGAATGATCCAATGTTGTCCCAAATGACTGATGATGATAAATAGAATCCATCTGTGTGTAATCAAGTCTCCGTATAAATGCACCTGCTCTGTGATAGTCTCAGGGTTCTGTTCAAAGCACAATTTTATATCTTTATGTTTGAAGCCTAAAATGTGGCAAGAGGTTGAAAAGTTCAAGGGGGCTGAGTACTTTCGCAAGGCACTGTATGTGGGGGAAGCATAGCTTCTGTACAATATGAGACATGTTAGTGGTTAGCTTTAAAAGGCGCAGTTAATATTTTGTCTGGAATCAATTTAGAAAGCACATTTGTCCTGTTTTGGATCAGTTAAAGCATATAAAGTTAAATATAAGTTAATATAAACTTTTAAAGGAACATGTGGCCCAAAGAAGTCCCTTAAGGACAAAGAAAAAGGTATGGTCTTACAGGTCTGCCAAAGGGCCCATTTGGCTCTCAGAGATGGGCATCCTGTGGTGAGAAGAACATTCTTAGATGGATTAGAGATGTGGTTTTTTTTTTTTTTTGTAAGGAGGATGTGCTTCTCCAGGAGAACAAGAGAGGACAATGTAGAAAAAAGAGCAGAAACTATACCAGCAGCTCCTGGACCAATAAGGAGACATGAACGGACCTTGAAACAGAACATGCTTGATAATATGGGAGAGACATTCATATATAAGCTATTTGGGACCGAACTGTGTTGCAAACTAAACCTTTGTTGAAACTTTATCATTTTTGAAAGCTTGTCTAGCTTAGTTAGTAGATATTAAATAAATGCACTCTCACAGCTGTGAAACTGCTTTAAAGCATTTTATTTACTTTCAATATTTCAGTATTTCTTTCCTCAAATATAAACATACCAGAAGCTAGAAAAACTTTATTTCAACTCCCATTTTCCAATTTGTTCCTTTTCCCTTTAACAATATTACTACTTATTTATGTTACATATAGCTTTTGAAGGTTGGCTTGTGTTAAAGAAGACATTTTATTTAGTGACAAATACATTCCTTGTAGATTTGTGTTTAACAGATTTCACTGGATTTAAATGTATTTTAGGGTTAGGGTATTACTAAGCAGAGTAGGTGCTGGAGTGATCAGAGTTTTCTCAGGTTGTTAAGAGCATATAGCAACCCAGTATTGCCGCTTCTCGTTGTGCTGCATGCTGCAGGTCAGCTGGCTGAAAGTCTGCTACTATATGTTTTCCTCAGTTACAAGAAAGACAGATTCAGTTGTTTGGATATATGTTCCACACAGTGTCAATGTTGAAAGCTTATAAGCAGTCCATATCTTACCCGCTGTCTGTAACCCTCATAGAGTCTTCATTTAGTGTGAATCTAGATGGTCCTGGAGGCTGAAGCTAATTATTAGTTTGACAGTCTCAAAACGTCATAATCATTATTCATTCATTCAACTTCTATATCGCTTATTCCAAAGTGGGTCACGGAGGAGCTGGTGCCTATCTCCAGCAGTCTACGGGCGAGAGGCAGGGTACACCCTGGACAAGTTGCAAATCCATCGCAGGGCAATAACTGTATATTGATATGCTATTTTACGAACCACTAAACTGTCAATGCATTTCCCGTGGTTGGTTATTTTCAAAGTCTCTGATAATTATTTACCTTTAAATGGAGACAGAAGACCGTTTGCCACCAAACGGAAATATGGATGGGGAACAGATCAAGTATTTCATAAAATAGTATTTAGATAACCCGATGTGACCTTTTTGAGATTGGAGTCGTTTTAAGACGATAGAGGACCGATTTGGTCCTGGTGCGTTTCGGACTAGCTTTTAGCTTCAGCTTCTGGGCCAACTAACCTGGAACATCACTAAAAGTTTTAAACTGTTTTGAAATAACAGCTAGAGAAATACAAGTTACATGTCTACTAAGCTGCTGACTGAAGGCTGGTTACCTGAGCAGATAGCTCAACTAATTACCCAGTGAATTTCTGTTACTCCAGTACTGCAGGAGTTCCTTCTCTAAAAAGCAAAGTCATTTCAAGTTCCTTTGAAAGGTGAAACAGGAGCGGCACTCATCATCTGGCAAAAATGCACACACATTTTTCTCTTCATCCTTCTCTTTCTTATACACCCTGAGAGTGATAGGTCACCACAGCTCACCTCATACTGGTGAGAGTAAACTGGCTGGCAGCAGTGGGAGGAGGTGTGTGCATGCATTTGTTCTTGTACCAAAAAGCCACTCCTCTTCTGAGCTGATCCCAGTCATCCTACCAGTAATGAAGTGCACACAAGTCTGCTGCATGCCAGCATGACATACTGTCATTATCCTAGAGGACAAACACAATCGCATACATTTATACACACACACCCACTCACACAAACTGACGCCACAGGCTGCCTGCCTCCCCATACATGCCTACACACACTTACACAATCCCAGAGAGGGACGTGAAGAAAAGCTGCTAGGACCAGAGGGAGAGGAGGATTTTTCATCTTTTATGGTTTTGTCGACATGTGACTGACCAGAGGCGATTGTGAGAGCTGAGCTGAGACGACCGTCTGGACACTGACACACACCTCTCTCCCGCAGTCACAGATTGTTGGATTAGTCTGCCTCACTGTAGAGTGTGGGAGTGAGGGAGCGGACCAACATGGGAAACCAAGCAGGGAGACCGGAGGAAACAGAGTCAGGTCGGATTCTTGTGCCTTAGAATTGCTCATATCTCTCTGTGTCTTTTTGTTTACTCATGTAAAGCTCCAGAATACAGTAGATCTGAGCTAATCTCCTGTCATGTTGCGTCTCAGTATTTTGCTGAAAGACAAGTTCTAATTAATGGCATCTGATGGGATGCACACCAGCAAAGCAGTGGCTGACTCTCCCTCCTGCATTTGCAGGAAACATTTTCTGAGCATTTTCTGTTGGGATTTGTGCAAACAAGGCAACACATTCTGTGTGTGTTGGTTTATTTCTACGTATAATCAGTGCAGGTCTGAATGTGCACCTGTGTGTCCACTATTGTAGTCAGGGTAGAGAAAGCCCTGAGTTGGATTTGTTAACCGTAAGCACGAGGGCACCTTACAGAGGAGATGCTATCATCAGTCTCACATTCACATCCCTCCTCTGCCCTAAGCTCTGAGATTTTTGTTTCAAAGTCGCTCTGAACTCCACTTGGCAGCAGCTTTAGTTTAATCGAGGGACAAAACACCCAAGCTCCTCCACATCTTTCTAACCTCTGCTTACTAGGACAGCCAAGAACATTTGCTTAGTACACCTTTTTATGTGTGTACCAATTAGCTTTGTGGGAGGAGGCACCGACACACAAGGAATGTTTTACCATTGGTTTGTAATAAGCTGCATACTTCTAGGGACGGGTGCACACGCTATTACAGTGAACGTTAAATGCATTATTTACACAACAGAGAATTTCTGGTCCCTGAACAGAAGAAGAAGAAATGATAAGGGCAATATATTCTGGGTTTTAAATTAATTACTTTCTGCTTGCAAAGTGAAATGAGGATGTTTTTCTACTGACAGTAGACTAACAGCAGAAAGAAATACCCAGAGGTAATCTGGGGGAGTTTTCTGTGTAATCAGTTTTTTGCTATATGCCAATATTTAAACTGTTGTGTGTGGTAATCCATGACTCCTAACTTCCTTGAAGGATCTTCATAATAAGAGTAATTAGTTTGGTGCAATGCCCACTGATTGACCCAAATGTTAAAAATGTAAACCCATACTCAGTATTTTTAATGAGACACCTAAGTAAAAGAAAATTACCTTTTTATGATATATGCAATAAAATTATGTTTTCAGGGAATGATGACACACTCTAGTAGAACGTGTTCTAGCTACAAGTCAAAAAACTAGTTGAATTTGCTCACTACCATTTACTTCTAGCCATACCGGCTAATAACAAAATATATTTCTTTACACTTTATGCGTACAAACACAAATTTATATTTTACTGCCCTATGTGTTCCTGGTACTGCATTCTTGTTGTTTTCCAAGTCATAAAATCCGTCTTTGGAATACAAAGAGAATACACCATTTTTCTTCTTTCATGAGGGGGGGATACTCTTCTTCTTCAGTCCCTTTTTTGTGATGTACATCATACTTTGTTTTCATTATGGGACCAATATTTAGGAGCTAGGGCTGTCATGATATTAAAATTTTAAACTTGATACCAATACTGAGAAAAATACTCAGTACTGTTTTTGATACTGTGGCAACCTTGTTTTGAAGGCACAGGGTTTTTTCTATATAAAACAAGGTGATTAATTATAATATGACAGCATTTTAACTTCCTTTGTTAAGGCAAAACTAAAAAGTAGGGAATAATTCAGCCCTTTTTTTAGAAAAATCTCAAATTTAAGTGTCACTTTCCTGTTTGACAAAACATTAGACAATATGTTAATATCCTTTATGTAAGTATATACCTTTTTAATTCAGCCGTGCAATTTATTTTATGTTGTTATAATGACTTGTCTTTAGTGTGCCACTGTGTGCTTCCATTTGCCCTTTACTACTGAGGAACAAATAAAGCATCATTCTATACTAAAATAAATTGTTTCAAAACAAACATGGATATGGCTCATACAAAACATTGTTTTACAGTCTCAACAAGGATCTGGTCCAGGCACATATATTTATTAGCAGCCCTGTACAATGTCTGTCTTTCTGTTAATTTTTCTTTATTTTCTTAGTGATCAACTACAGCAGCAGGGTAAGTTGCTAGGGGTTTCTACTTTTTTCTGCTCTAATTGTCAGTTTTATTCCGACTCCACCATAACCTGTTATTATTAGCCCCAATAGCCTACAATGCCTTTACAACTGAATGAATGAGTAATAGACGGGGCAAAATGGTTTGTTTTGATGCTTCATTCTTTAGTAGTCGACTCAGGGTTCTCCATAATGTTCTTAATTTTATGAAGCATTCTTCTTTGCACAATGATCTCCAGAGGCTCTGGAGGAGTCCCCAGAACACACCCAGCCTTCTTTATTCGCTTATTGAGCTTTTTTAAGTGCCTGGCTCTGATGCTGCTACCCCAGCAGATGATGGCTGAAGGGATCACACTCTCCACAACAGACGTATAGAAGATATGCAGCATAGGGAAAGTACCTCTGAACAATGCCTTTGTGTTTGCTTTGTCGGCTAAAGTGGGTCGCATATGTTTGTTTCTGGATGCACTCGCAATGTTTGAGCTTAAAATTCCAACAGCAGCTCATTGTTCTGGTCAGGTGAGGCTGCAGGGAGGGTATGGGCTGAGTGTCTCTGTTATTGCGGCACTGCAGCCGAAGAAGTGTGACAAATTGGGGAAATGTGAATATGTCAATTTGTATCAATTTTAACACAATTGAGAATAATAATTTTTTTTTGTATTGATTACATCGAAATGTTGATTATTTTGACAACCCTGTTAGGAACTGCAATATTTCCTGTCATTGCTAAGCTGCAGAAGTACATATGTATTTTCCTTTCAATCCAAATGATTCTTCCCCAATGCAACCTCTTTTTAGCTATGTACAAAATTTCAAAGACGCTCAGAAGGTTCTTAGACTGAATTAAAACATGGTTAAAGCTACTCTTGTGCTGGTGACGCTTCTCAGTCATTCAGGCCATTGTAAATGGTAAAGATAAAAAACAAAAAAAAACTAACTGGAATTCAGTTCTTTTAGTTGAAGACATTTTGCTCTTCAAGAGTGTCCCTTATCCTGGAGGTGTTAGTGGACAGCTGAGTCTTGCCCTGAGGTGCTAGCTCTCCTGTGTTGAGCCATATGTCAATGGAGAGGCTAAGTTTCTACAATATAGAGGTCTGCACTGAACTCCATTCACCACGCCACTCAGTTTGTGTTTGGGCATTTTACCAATCCTTGTCTTGGAGTTCGTAAGGTCTGAAATGCACAGGCATGTTGTGTTCTTCTGAATTTCTCAGATATTCCAGCAATGTAAGGGATGGCAATGTTTTTGTGTTTGTTCAGTGGTGTGTTTAGTGGATTTCCTCATCGCCTTGTAAAAAGCCCAGTTAATATATCCACAAGTTTGCAGAGCTCTTTTAATGTGGTTCAGTTCTTTTTTCTGTACTTCTATCTTTTTGGCCACATGTTGGACTCGATGTAAAGTTCTGATGTAAAGCTTGTGGTCCAGTTGGTGTTGAGATTCAAACAGAAGGTTTTTATCTGTGTGGGTTGGTTTCCTGTAAACCTCAATGTGGCATCCTCTCCGGTTGAACTTGATGTTGTCTATGTAGTTAAATGTCTGGGCAACGCTTCTACTTCGCTTGGCTTTTAATCCAGGTACCATCAACATACCTAAGCCAGTGGCTTGGTGAGGTTTCCTCAAAGGAGTTCAGGGCTCACTTTTCCACTTCCTCCATGTACTGATTTACCAGTGACACTGGAGATGTCATGGCACAGCCCTGCTTCTCTCTGTAAAAACCATCATTATACTATCCCCTTGATCCTCTTGCTTCCCATTATGCCCCACAGTTAAAAATATTGGAGTGTTTCTTTTAGGGCACAGTTTAATTAAACTGCTTGACCTATATAAGTACAAAAGAGCACTGAGATCAGACAGATGCTCTGAATGCAGCCATGGTCAAAATTTGTTGTTCCTAGAAACTCTGTAACAACCTGCCCTGAGTCTGTATAATGTTGTAAATCTCAACTTCCTTTTGGCTGTTAATTGGAAATAAAATTGACACTGACAATACATTTTAGCCTTCTAACTAATTAAAACAATAGTTTATCATGTCATGTGTTTGTATTTTAATGACTAGGAACAGAATCTGTTGGTGTTCAGCATTAGCTTGCATTTCATCCACATAGTAAATCATCCAGATCCATGAAACGTTTTATCAATGGGAGGTGGAATAACATTCCTGATGCTGGAAGCAGGAAAAGAAATGTGGGAACATGAGAAACTCACTTGAATTTGATTCAGGGCGTTATCTCTGAAATGGAAGTCTTAGAAATAAGCTGTCTGCACCCATGATAAGCAGGTTGTTATCTAAACTGAACTAAAACTGATGGCTTCTACTCCAACTGCTCTTCTCTGCACTTGCACTTTTGGAAATGAGCCAAGACCAGAGCTTTGGCCCAGCAAGTTGTTAAATTTTGATAAATTGTCAGGGAAATAAAGTCTTGGGTCTGTTTTTTGTGCTAGAACTCATACATGCCGATTTTTGTGCGGGGTAAAAAGGTTCAAAAATATTTGTTTAACGTTTTGGTCAAAAATGGAAAATCTGAAAGACCTTCTTGCTTCGGATAATTGATAGGAATTCCTCATTTTAATATTTCAGGATGCTGCCAAGCTTTTTCCAATTCAGGCTATGGCCAATATCAGTGTAGCAGTTAGTGTGTTATCATCGAAATACCATCAAATATGTCATTTTCAGTCTGTCAGCAGGATAGTAACATTAAGCCATTTACTGCCCTATTAATATCACAATATCTTTTATGGTATCGTGGTATTAATATGAGCATTGAAAACATTGTATAACATGATCTAATTACTTTTATTTAAAACAGTAAAGCTAAAATAATATATAATCAGCATCATAATAATGTTGTCTGGTACGTATTTGTCGTTTTCATTTTGATTTCACTGACTTGGAGGTGTGACCCAATTTTTGTGGCAATATAATGTACAGTATATGGAGATCGAGACGACACAGAGTCCTGACAATCACGTGCTTCAAGTACTCATGAGAAAGACTGACCAAATCACTTTCTTTCAGATAAACGTATTTGGAGAAATCCATGATTTTATAGTCAGTGTCTGCTAAAATAGTTTTGTTTTTAAAAAATTTTTTTTTTTTTATGTTTTATTTTAACCGATGTATACAGTGTTAGAGGTCTGGAGTAAAATATGAAATAAATGCATCTGTACTTTTACAATAGCATTTTCCTAAGAACCGTTACGGAACAGCCCTTTACCTTCCACATGACTTTTCAAACAGCTCATCGTATTTCTTATTGTACTATAGAAATGTTTAAGAGTGAATTTTGGTGTGATCTGATGCTACACGGAAAACAAATTAGGTTCACCAACAAGTTTTTATTGTCGCACCTAAAAATGTTCAATCATTAAAACATTTTAATATCAGATAACCTGAGTAAATACACAAAATGCTGTTTTCTAAGGATTTTATTTATTAAGGAAAAAAGCATTGCATATTAACGTGGCCCTATGTGAACAAGTAATCAACTCCTGAAACCTAGAACTGGTTGCGCCACCCTTGGGAGCACCAGCTACTATCAGGAGTTTATGATAACTGGTAATCAGTGTTTTGCATTAGTGTGGAGGAGTCGTGGCCTACTCTTCTTTGCAGTTTTTCTTAATTCAGTAACATAGAAGACTTTTCAATTATGAACAGTCTATTTAAAGTTAATTAGACTTGAGTGAGGTTTTTGTCTCAGCCAGGCCATTATGTTTTTTTTTTTACCTTTTAGAGGGGTATATGCTGTTGTTCTTCAGATCAGTGTACAGTCAAGGCGCTTGAGCGTAAGGTCACAAACTACATGCCATTCAAGATTGTTGTAGTACTGGATGATATGTATGTTTGAGCATGTTCCTTTAGTCTTCAATTTCATAAAATGGAGAGATACAGTGTTATTTGTTGGTATTGCTAATAGTAGTTGTAATGATCACAGACCACCAGTAGAAAATCCACTGGTTTTATCACTTCTTTTTTGACTTATTACCAAAAACTGCTAAATGTGGGTTTGAGGCAATTCCTGTATCTCAGTTAAGACTTCTGAGGTGAATCAAACCCAGTCTCGGAGTAAACAGAAGTTACTTAATCCATTTTTCAGCTGACATTTTAGGATTTGCCTGTCAAGATAATTCTGTTCCTGACAGTAAATGTCTGCTGAGTGTTCCTGCCACTCTTGGCACTGATACATTCTAGGTGGGCAGTACGTCTTCGAGTCAGAGCAGATTTCCACACCAGAGAGTAGCAAGCCAAAGAACACTGAAGGACACAAACACAAGTGTCATCTTAGTACCACATCAGAGAAAAGTGGTGTAGAGCAGGGATTTATCCAACATCTGATGGCTTGGACGCAGTGAGGAAGTTACTCATACTTTCCATGACAGTTAGCAGTTGGTACAGTAAATACAGAAGGCTTTTCACTGAGCTTTTGTGTTTGCAGAGGGAGTTGTGCTCTATTTGAATGTCCTGTTTGTGTAATGGAGACCATTGCACTGGACATCAAAGTTGATCCATTATAGCTCCCATGTGGCAGTTTATAAAGATCCCTTATTTCACGGTCCATCAGTCAGGACTGTGATTCCACTTTTAGTGCATAACAAATTCAGCTTATCCTGATGTGGTTTTCATATCTGTTAACAGCTGGCTGTGGTTTATCTTCAGCTCGGGGATGTGAAATATGTCCTTTCTTTGGATGCTGTTCTGCTGTCTGTTCTCAAGACGTAGCTTTGTCTTGAGAACAGTAACCCAAACAAAGACCACACCACTAGACACTCTTTCATATTAATTCAGAAGTACATAAGAATTTATAATCTTTTTAATAAAGTGTTTTGAATTGATTTATAGGTGAGCATTTTTTAACTCCTCATCCAAATTATTCCACAGTTTTACTTCATACATTTGCTTTAAAGTAGTACACACAGTTGTACTTTTGGAATCGTACTTTCTTGTTTTTTCTATCACTTGATTTTAAAACAAATATCTTTTGTAAATTATTTGGAAATAATCTCTGTCTAGCTTTAAACATAACTAATAGGATTTTTAAATTAACCAAGTTCCTTAGTTTCAGGGTATTTGATTGAATAAATGATTTATTAGTATGTTCTCTAACATTCATTTTATATAAAATTCTCATAGCTTTTTTTTGTATCCCAAACATAAGTTTAATGTTGGGATTATATGTGTTGCCGCATACCTACATACAATAAGTCAGATATGGAACAATAAATAAATATTGTATAATATGCAAAACCTATTTTCATTAAGAGATGGACGTATTAGGGTCAAGCCCAATCAAAGCGAAACTGCGGCAGGTAAGAATGCAGACATACAGTACAAACCAAAAGTTTGGACACACTTTCTCATTCAAAGTGTTTTCTTTATTTTCATGACTATGAATATTGTAGCTTCCCACTGAAGGCATCAAAACTATGAATTAAACACATGTGGAATTATATACTGAACAAAAAAGTGTGAAACAACTGAAAATATGTCTTATATTCTAGATTCTTCAAAGTAGCCACCTTTTGCTTTGATTACTGCTCCACACACTCTTGGCATTCTGTTGATGAGCAAATCTAATGTGCCCAAAGACGCACCAGTCAAATGTTTGAAACTGATTTCTGATCTCCAGTGTTTGTAAACATCTGATAACAATTTCTCTTTAGGAGCTACAGTATATAATAGGAGGATTTAAGAGCTAAATTCAGATTTTTTTTTCTGTCCTTACTTCAAATAGCAGCCATGTATTTTTTATATTACATGAAACTGTATCGGTACGGTAAGTCTTCTCCACTCAGTAACAGCATCCACATCCCAGTTGTTGCTCCCAGGACCTTGGAGCGATGAGGTTCAATGTGTTCACTGATCTTTAAAAATTTGGATTTTTTGAGTTTAAGACTGGCCTGTCACTGGACGATTTCTGGTTGTATCTATAATTGTAAAGCTACAAATTCAATTTGGATATGGTTAGATGCTTACGGCCAAGTTTCACAACATTCATATGAACACGATACCCAGATCCCACACATTAATTTTATAAACCAGTAATTGTAAAATTATATTTTTATTCCTTCTCTGGGTTCTTTTTTAGATGTTTTTCTCTTCATTTTTAAACTGGCTTCTCAGTTTTTGGCTGACCTGTCCTGGTCTGTGTCAAGGAATACCTCCTGAGGATATTCTCATGCTCATGAGCACTGTAGCATCCCAGCTACACCACTGTCAGGCTGTCATGCTGTGTTAAATCAAACCGTATGCTCACCTCTTAGAATAATCCAATCAATGATTAAAAGAACAAAGTGCCTTGCCAGCTCTTGGCTTTGTCTGTCTTGCTGTGTTGCCGTTAGAAGTGGAAATCATCTAGACCTTGTGCCAGGAATAGGAACACAACTCTTGCTTTGAGGATCTAGAGACTGGAAAGCCTGTAGAAAAAAAGAAATTTACAGTAGTTAACATTTACCTTGTGTGCATAATATCAGTTTTGTATTCATAAATTGCTTTGAATGTGGTAAAATGTTTTTTTTTTTCCAAAACTGATGTGAAGTGGTTTTATGTTGTAATACAAAATCTTATGTTTTGTCTTTACCATTGAAACTTTTTAATCTTATATGCAACGATGAAAGATGTTTTATTTTCTAACAGTGATAGTTCTGTATTTTGCAATGGCACATTTGTACAACTGGACTTAAGTCTGCTCAGTCACTGTTGTGGTCATGCAGGCTCGGCTCTGTCTGTATTTCTTTCTTTTGTGTAAGAGGAAAGGAATGCTTGAGAGTCCAAGTCGTTTTTACTGATGAGTGACTGTTTCATGCCCTGTAACTTTGACTGCAGGAAGTCCTGAATTAAAAAGGTGTCCATTATATTTCCACAAAACCAGAGAGGAAGACATGGGTGTGTTTGTTTTCACGATGCCAGTGCGTCATTTCAAATGCCAACTTTGTGACACTGTGACCACCTGCAGTCATTAATTCATCATGACTCCTCTACCATCACCCTCCCCTTCTGTAAATTGAAGTCTCTCCACACTTGCTCACAGTGCACTCTGTCACCTTTTGACAGGCTGGTATGCTGGCTGCAGCTATCCGGCTGGTGCTGGACACCATCCAGACAAAAGGCTCTTGCTGTGATTTGAAAGCTCATTTTCATTAGGAACAATGAAGCCTGTACCGTGCAGTGACTTAGGAAATGACCTTTAATAAATAAACAAATGCATTTGGGTTACTGGATGTTGGCCTTTTAACATTAAGGTAATTATTTCATGCCAGTAATGTAGGCTACTATCTGCATATGTTCAGCCTCTGTCAATCTGTTTTGTTGATAATTGTGTGCTGTCATCGGTAAAAGCTGCTCAGACGGCACATGGGTTTATTTGTTGCTAGAGGAGCACTAGTTCTCTATGAGCCGTGTAACGGCCCATTCCCTAATTTTTACAGATTTAATGCCTAGTAGAGGGAATTACTAAACCGAGCTATACATTAAAGTATGCACTAAATTAAGCTAATGCTTATCTGCATTAGTATTTAATAGCTTAGCACCAGAAGAGAAATATCTGTCTTTGCAGAGCTTTAAGAAATATTGGTGTCATGCTCTATTGGATTCACTGAAGCTGAAGAAATAGTTTTAGGCATGGGCCAGTAAAATATCTCAGTCTATGATGACTTCAAGCTTCATGGTTTAAAACATTTTTAACATAATTTAATAGCTTTTATGTAAAACAGAAAAGCAACATTTATTTCATTTGCTTATTAGACTGTTGTTATTGATAACATTTTTTTACTGTAATTTTGATTTTGATACATAGAGCTAGAGTTGAGTCAAGACCAGAGCATGCCCAGACCAAGACTTTGAGGGATAGATGACTAAAATAATATATATATATATATAAAGACCAACCCAATGACAGTAATCGTGCTAATGTAGTTGTTGCTGCAAAGGTTAAAAGAAAATCTACATGTGGCTTCTCATTAGTAAGCTAGCCTGTAACAGCGCTCCACCCTGACTGGTTGCACTGGTTTGCCTAGCTTTCTCATTTAGGTGCACTGCCACAACATTTCAGGCAATTATTAGAACTCATGAGTTCATCAGTTGGTTGTTGTTCAGTGCAAACTGGGGTTATGGATTAGGGATTGTATGTTGAATTCCTTTTTTGATTCTCTGTTTGACTGCACTTCCATTAACCTGGGATTTTTTCACTGATGAAAAATTTAACACAATCATTTTGTCAAAAATTAAAACTGGGCCAGAATACAACACCAGGTACGTGCAGCAACACTTTCTGGGAGGCAATAAAGGCATTCCTTTGGGGCAAAATTATATATATTTTTTACTGCAATCAAAAGAAAGTTTGCAAAATTAAAACAAAAGGACATTTCTAACCAAAATTTTTTAAGTTAAAATTAACAATATTCGCATAAAGAATATGCATAAACAAAGATTAAAACTACAGAATGAATTTAACCTTTTCTTTTCTCACCAAGTGGAGGGCTATTTAATTAGAAGTAAAGAGGACTTTTATGAGCATGGTGAGAAAATAGGTAAACTCTTGGCCAATCAGCTTTGTGGAATGAGAGCTAAGCAACTCATACCTGGTGTTAGGACAAACAATGGGGACACTCAAAGTACATCTGACCCTACAAGGGACTTAAATGCAATGGAGAACGTTTTTAATTCTATTAAGGTACCTTCCATTTCGCAAGACGGGAGACCCACATCAAGATTTTTTGCTGAGCTTACTTCTTTTTTGTGTACAGTTTTTGCTCCTTCATGTAACCAGGCCTTTATCTCCCTGCTGTTAAAGGACAAAGACACACTAAATTGTAGGCCTATCTGTTTATTATATACGTATGTTAAAGTTTTGGCAGAGGTACTATGCCGCAGATTGGAGGATACTCTCCCATCTATAATTTTATCCGACCAAATTGGATTTGTCAAACGTCATAAACGTATAGTATGTGGTGGCTATTTAACATTATTTATTCTGCAAACCATAGAGTGCCTGCATGTCTTGTCACAGTGGAGGCTGAAAAGGTGTTCATTAGGGTTGAGTGGGACCGGTTGGTTTTTTACTTTAGAAAAGTTTGGTTTAAGTCCTGTTTTCTGTTTCTGGATTAAACTCCTGTTTGCTAACTCTCTTGCTTCCGTGTTAACTAACAGCCACTATTCGAAATATTTGAAACTGTTGCAAGGCACGCATATACCCAAATGAAGTGATGTGATGAAGAGCTAAACCTGCTTCTCTGTTTTACATGTATTGATCCTGCCCCTCCCTAGTACATTTTTAGGTGTCAGTCTTTCAGACTATTTCTGATATCTTAAATTAAACCCCCTCTGTGCCATGTTTGGTGTTAACCCAAATTTGGATTTACCTGAATCCAAACTTAGAGAGTTAACTTTTTTATCTTCACTGGCTCGAAGAGCTGTTACTTCAGTGGAAGGATTCTGTCCCTCCCTCTCACCGATACTAAATTAGGGGTTTTATGTTTATTGTTTTGGAAAAAAGTTTATATATTATTAGTGATTCAGTGAATAGATTTTACAGAGCTTGGTGCGCCTTCTTGGCTTTTTATGAGAAGCCTACAATGGTTGCCTCTTAGTAGCCCTGCCCTATCTCCCCATCTTTTAATATGGGGGTTTGTATTGTTTGTATTACTTGTTTTATTTGCGCTATATGTATAATTTTGGTAAACATAGTTTTCTAATCAGGAGAGAATGTAGAATCATTTCCAATAACACTAAGTGAGCAAAGTAACGCAAGGCTATGGTCTGGGCAAACTCTCCTAGATGTCTTTCAAAGATGACCTCAGAGCAGCTCCACAGCAGTTTGAGCTTAATTGTCTCTTTCACTAGCATCTTAGCTGTACTGTACAGCTGTCCTTCCTTCTTTCTTTCCTTCTTTCTTTCTTGAGTTTAAGTCAAATTTATTCTGAGCTCTGTCTGCTCTCTAGTGTTATTTGTTGCCCTGCAGAGTTGCAGATTTTATTTAAAGATAATAAAAATAAATATAGCCACCTTCTTGAAAACAGCTGCAGAACTTTGGTAGCATGTATTTTGTTTCTCTTGAAGAAATTGGAGAGAAACATTGGTGACATTTCTTTGTGCACATGAGCAGCTGTGGTGATGTCAGGGTTATAAAAGTGTGTGATCTAATGATCAGTGACTTTACTTGTGGCTTACAGTCATTAAAAGCATTAGAAAACCAAAGGGACATTCAACAACCAGGATTTTTGAGTCTATTTCTGATCTCTTTTTTGTTAGGCTGTGACCCTGCAATGCTGATTTCAGCAGATGAAATTTAAACAGCAATTTAAAGCAAGGCTTCACTAATATTTTAAAACAAAGGCAACACCTTTTCCATCTTATTTTAGGTATTAGCATGTCTAGTATTACTAAAACCTCAATCTCCTTGTGCAAAAACAAATGAATTCAGATGTTCAACATTTGCTGTCACTTATACGTGATAAAATATGCTATTTTTAATTAGTGCATTATCTCTGTCAATTTGGAACCTCTTCTAATTGCAGCTATAAAAACCGCTTATGAAACTGGCATGAGCCTTTAGGTGCGTCACACTTTCATTGGCTTCCTCTAATGCACAGTAAAGAGTCATTTATACCACCTTGCTGACTTAGCATTTACATCTTCTAGAAGAGTGCATAATTTAGGTGCACACATTGGCCTCATTCTGCCACAAATGAAATTTCCTCCAGTGAATTTCAGACATAAGTAACTGTGGATGTTTAATGGTACCCATTGGATCTTTAAAGTGCCTTCAGTGATGTATCTGGTTTTTGTCGGATGCCATGCCATTCAGACCATAAATCTGTACGCTGATTGTTTATTAAAGATGGATATATCTATACATATTTTTAAATTTATTAATATGAAGCCTTTCGACCTTCAGCCACAGTCTCTCACTGCAGGAATGTTAAACAGCTCTGTGCTCTAGAAACGTGCCGAGGTTGGCAGCTCTTGCCTGCTCGATAAGTGGATACTCTGTGCAAAGTCTCTATCAATGGCAGACTACTCCACAGGGGGATAGGATTTCCATTCCAAACTGGGCCATTTGTTCGAGGATTGTGCGTGCATGGATGTGTTTACTGAAAATGTGTGACAGTGTTAATCAGGAAGATGTGCTGCCTATCTCCTGACACAGGCTGTCTGTTTGCCTTTTGCTTTGTGGGTTTAATGATGATGTGGGAATGTGATGCACACACTGCTGTCTTTGTCCAGGCACTGCTTTAGCTGTTTTGTGTCTGAATACTCCATGTGCACAGGGACCGTTGTCATCCTTTGAAACAAGCACTTCTGTTGTCTACACTGCTGTTTGCTGATGGTCTGAAAACAAACAATACAGCATTTTCAGGAAGCACCCCGCTCATGCCGGGCGTCAGTAAATACTCTTTATATTATATATATATAAAAGGATCTGCAAAAGGTTCATCCCCGTGACCCACATTGATGCTTTCTGAAATGCCAAAGTCAGGTTCTACTACAGCTGTGAGTGGCTTCAGACACCAACACAGAGCCAGGCAGATGTGATGTTGTCCAAACAGAAAACAATATGTGACTGGACTACAGTGACTCTGGTGCTCATTAATGCAAGTATGAATGTGACGTACTTTCTATTCATGACTCCAACACAGCTGAATGTTGATACTAATAACCCTTTGTTTTTAGTGTCACTACTTTCTTGAAATACAACTTGCTGATTAACAATCTGATCTCATTTAACCTCTTAAGCCTGAGGGTCTATTTTCTCAAAAGTGCATACTCATACTTTACAAGGCATTTTTCAACTTGTACAATGTCTAAACTGCTAATATTGGTATCAACTAACAGAAAGGTTCAAAAACAGAAATTATTCTGGACCTGAGTAAATGAAGTTTAAATGGCGAAAAAATACATTTCTGCCTACAAAAAACAAATGTTTAATTACAAAACCTCTTACTCTTGCAGTAAAGAAGGAACTAAACACAATAAATTGTAACTACAACATCTGAGTGACATCTGTAGGCAGTCTGGTGTCAACACAACAAGCAGTTGAAAAGTTATACATGTTTAGACTGAAACAATCCAGGCAGACCTTCTACTGTGCCGTTTTGGCAAACTTTGGCACAGTTTGGAACAATTATTGAATTGTGAATTTATTCTTGAAATTGTAAATGTGGGTTGCTATTATATATTTGGTCATAAAACTACAGTTTTAAAAAAAACAACACAATTTTAATTTTTTCAGCACCCTTTATTTTCACACTCTAATTCCAAACTATATATACAAACAAACTATAATGAAAAAGGGTGAATAGAGAAAATGAAAAACAGTTCACTTTGAATCATGCCACTCTGCAAAACAGTTCTTGGTCATAAGTTGTATTTTGGCTATCTGCGTGCTTTTTTACATGGCGTTTGAGCTGTGGTCAGTGGATATAAGAATGAAGTAGATACTTTGTACATGAATCTCAGATGAAGATCTGGACATATGTGTGTCAGTCTCAGAGTTAGTCAGCTACCAGCTAAAGAGGCCAAGCCCCCTTGTAAGGGACTCTTGGGCTTAAGAGGTTAACAGCAGTGGCAGATTTCCATTTCAATGAGTTCCTTTTTTACATTTATTCAATAAAGCAAAAATCATACATGTATCTAATCTTTTGCATTTTGCATGGTGACGTTTAGGTAAAGATTCTGAATATAATCCCTAATGATGATGTTTTTTTGAAAATAAATGTATGCTACAAGATGTCACCATACCTCTTGTACCTTTGATCTACTTTTTCCTTTTGTTTTAGCTGCTATAAAGATTTTATTATTGAGATAAATTTTTGTTTTATTAAAACATTTTAACCTTACAGAGTAGTAATTGTTTTCATAAAATCAGTGAGTGGATAGGACGATTTTCTCCATGTTAATGCAGAAAAAAACACAAAAGTTACAGATCAGCTCTCAGCTAAACACTGTAAAGTTAAAATTACAGAGCATGCCTGAAACCAGGGTGTAGTTATGTTCTCAGACATACATTTTCACCATCCTCCTCCTGCCATCATAAAACAATTGAAAGAATTAGCAGGACAGAAACAATGCTGCATGATTTTATTGTTAAGCATGGACCAAATAACTAAACAAGGGCTGCACAATATGAGCAAATCTTGCAATGGCGATAATATTGGTAAATATGATGATATCTGTTGTGATATATGCCAATAATTGTATCATGCGAAACAGTCCTGTGCTATATGAATATTGCACACACTGATATTGCGATGACCATATATTACCAATACAGGTCCTTCTCAAAATATTAGCATATTGTGATAAAGTTCATTATTTTCCATAATGTCATGATGAAAATTTAACATTCATATATTTTAGATTCATTGCACACTAACTGAAATATTTCAGGTCTTTTATTGTCTTAATACGGATGATTTTGGCATACAGCTCATGAAAACCCAAAATTCCTATCTCACAAAATTAGCATATCATTAAAAGGGTCTCTAAACGAGCTATGAACCTAATCATCTGAATCAACAAGTTAACTCTAAACACCTGCAAAAGATTCCTGGGGCCTTTAAAACTCCCAGCCTGGTTCATCACTCAAAACCCCAATCATGGGTAAGACTGCCGACCTGACTGCTGTCCAGAAGGCCACTATTGACACCCTCAAGCAAGAGGGTAAGACACAGAAAGAAATTTCTGAACGAATAGGCTGTTCCCAGAGTGCTGTATCAAGGCACCTCAGTTGGAAGTCTGTGGGAAGGAAAAAGTGTGGCAGAAAACGCTGCACAACGAGAAGAGGTGACCGGACCCTGAGGAAGATTGTGGAGAAGGGCCGATTCCAGACCTTGGGGGACCTGCGGAAGCAGTGGACTGAGTGTGGAGTAGAAACATCCAGAGCCACCGTGCACAGGCGTGTGCAGGAAATGGGCTACAGGTGCCGCATTCCCCAGGTCAAGCCACTTTTGAACCAGAAACAACGGCAGAAGCGCCTGACCTGGGCTACAGAGAAGCAGCACTGGACTGTTGCTCAGTGGTCCAAAGTACTTTTTTTGGATGAAAGCAAATTCTGCATGTCATTCGGAAATCAAGGTGCCAGAGTCTGGAGGAAGACTGGGGAGAAGGAAATGCCAAAATGCCAGAAGTCCAGTGTCAAGTACCCACAGTCAGTGATGGTCTGGGGTGCCGTGTCAGCTGCTGGTGTTGGTCCACTGTGTTTTATCAAGGGCAGGGTCAATGCAGCTAGCTATCAGGAGATTTTGGAGCACTTCATGCTTCCATCTGCTGAAAAGCTTTATGGAGATGAAGATTTCATTTTTCAGCACGACCTGGCACCTGCTCACAGTGCCAAAACCACTGGTAAATGGTTTACTGACCATGGTATCACTGTGCTCAATTGGCCTGCCAACTCTCCTGACCTGAACCCCATAGAGAATCTGTGGGATATTGTGAAGAGAACGTTGAGAGACTCAAGACCCAACACTCTGGATGAGCTAAAGGCCGCTATCGAAGCATCCTGGGCCTCCATAAGACCTCAGCAGTGCCACAGGCTGATTGCCTCCATGCCACGCCGCATTGAAGCAGTCATTTCTGCAAAAGGATTCCCGACCAAGTATTGAGTGCATAACTGTACATGATTATTTGAACACTTTTCTTTTATTGGTCGGATGAAATATGCTAATTTTGTGAGATAGGAATTTTGGGTTTTCATGAGCTGTATGCCAAAATCATCCGTATTAAGACAATAAAAGACCTGAAATATTTCAGTTAGTGTGCAATGAATCTAAAATATATGAATGTTAAATTTTCATCATGACATTATGGAAAATAATGAACTTTATCACAATATGCTAATATTTTGAGAAGGACCTGTATATTGTGCACCTCTAGAAAACTAGAAAAAGCAAGAAAAGAGGAATGGCAAACTTTTAGTTTGTATACTCCTCAGCTCTATACCATACTGTCTGAAAACCTGAAAGGAGCAGAAACGGTTGGCTAATTTAAATAAAACAGAAAAATACAGCATTCCTGTAAAGGCTAAACTTTATTTTATCAGTACTTTTTGTTATGTCTTAGGTATTTTTTAGTTTTTGTTTTTCTTTCTTTTTTTTCTGTTTTCCGTTTTTCTTGAAAGCAATTTGAATTGCTTTATGTATGGTGTTAAACATGCTTATTTTGCACAAAAGCTGTTAAAATTCACGCCGTGGACCTGATTAAATGCCTGCTACTTTTGGTTTTTGTGTTGCAGGTGCACAGACGCCCAAGAAGTCAGGAATCCCTGCTCCAAGAGAAATCCCCTCTTCTATAACAAGAGATCAGGTTTCTCTCCGAGATCGACTAAAGAGCTCTTCTACTAAAAGAATAGTTACCAGTTCCAGCACCTCCAGTCTTTCCACCTTGGCAAAGCAGACCCGTAGCTCAACCAAGACCCGTGCAGATGTGGAGAGCCAGGAAAGGGGCCTCCTGGAGAGCCAAGTGAAAGAGCTTCTCGCCGAAGCTAAGGCGAAGGACTTGGAGATCAGCAATTTGAGGACAGAGTTGCAGCGCTGCAAGAATAAAACCTCACCTACTTCATCTTTACCCTCTCCTAGCTCTGTTTCACACCAAGAGCATGTTGCTGATCATGAGCAGGGGCAGGTGGCTGAAGCCCTTGTCCTGGTTAGGGAGCTTAGAGAGAAGAATGGAATATTTCAGAGAGAGTTGGCAGCACTAAGAGAAGAGAATCAGGGACTGAAGGAGAAGCTGCTTTTCTTGGAGGGTTCTCCTCTTTCTAATAAAAAGACCAAATCCTCAACCATTACCTTGGTGAATGGTGTCCCTTCAGACCATTCAGCTTCTCTAAAGGACACAATCATCTCCACTGCCAGCTCACTCAAAACCTCTGTCTCCTCCAGCACCGACATTTCCAAGGAGTCACCATCACCAGACTCCTCAGAGTTTGAGAAGATCCCATCCCGCTCAGAATCAGGGAGTAGTAGTGTCAGTGGAGAAGCTGTCACAGTAAATAGTTCAGGAGGTCAGGATGTGTCCGTGCGGAGATTAACAGAACAGATTCACAAGATGGAAGAGAGCCATCACAGCACTGCAGAGGAGCTGCAGGCAACCCTGCAGGAGCTGGCTGACCAGCAACAGGTGGTGCAGGAGCTAACTGCTGAGAATGAGCGTCTTACTGAGGAAAAACGCCTTCTGCAGACATCGCTTCAACAGCAGAGAGATCGTCTGGAGGTGCTTGCCCAGCAGAATGAAACACTTGCTCTCAGAATTCAGGAGCAAGCTCAGGCTCAGGCCCAAAGGGAGCAGGAGCTAGGGAGCCAAGGGCCTCGGCTTGCAGAGCTGGAGCAGAGGTATGCTGAGCTGGTGGAGAGCTCTCGATTTGAACGAGAAAAACTGGTGGACATCCAGCAGCAACTGACAGGCAGTTTGAGGGCTCTGGAAGAGGAACACCAGGAGGCTCAGGCTCAAGTCTGCTGCCTCAAAGAGGAGCTAGACAGGCTGCAGGACCAGCTTGACAAGGAGGTGGAAAGCAGTGGTCAAGCATTGCAAGCTGCGGAGGAACACAAAGCAACAGCAGAGTGTCTCAGACTGGACAACAGTAGGTTCAAGGCACAGGTGGATATAGAGAGGCAAAAGGTTGGTGAGCTGAAGGCCATGCAGAGTACCAGTGACAGCACTGAGCTGCAGAACTTGCTGAAGACTGCCCACTCTGAGAGAGACAAGCTGGAGATGGAGCTGACGGAGCTGAGACAGGAGCTGCTCAAGACCCAAGCTGAGGCCGAGCATGTGAGAGCCACGGTGTCAAAGGTAGGGGGGGGTCAAGTTTACATACTGACACTAGTTGTTTTTGTGTTTTTTAGGATTATGTTCTCCTCACTATAACCTCACTATTTGATCTATTTTAATCTATTACCTCTTGCGTCTCTTGTTCAGTATTTACTTACTGTGGTGTATTTTTTGTATTGTATTTTATCTTATGTTAATTATGTGTTGATCCTAATTGAGAAATGTTTAATAATTTCTATCGGTCCTGCTGCAGCTATGGTGGGTACCTTTTGATTGTTATGTATCAAATATGCCACCATGTTTGTCACAGGTCCTATGTCTGCAGCTTTATGTACGATTATTTCCCAAGACCAGAGGTGGGTAGAAAAGTCAATACTTTTAGTCAAGTGAGAAGATCAGTACTTCAAAAATATTACTTCTGGCATTTCTAGAGTTGAATTAAATTACTTGGTTGCCTACCATGGACCCTATTTTTAGGCATAGTTGACCACTTCTTACTATGGTTGTGGTCAGAGCCAATCCATACGCTTAATATTAGTTTTCTCTTCCAAATCAGTTTTTTTGTTAATTTTGTGGCACTAGTGGCCTTTCCCTTAAGCCCGAGCATACCAGTACCGTTATGAAAAAGTAAATCAAGCATTTTTAACCGTCTCTAAAACTAGGTCAAATGCCGCCAGGTTTATTTATTTTTAATCATTTAGAGGAGGAGGCTTTAATGTTCACAAAACAATTCCCCAAATGAGTTTTGCACAAAAACTTCAAGTTTTACAAATACGTTGACATTTAAAGGTCCCTTAGACATGGCTCACTCTGTGAACAAACTGTTCAAAAAGCACTGGAAAATTACCGGTTTGGAAATTTTGGTCAACATTAAGTAGACCAGTGACATGGAAATGGAAGACAATGATGAAGATTAGCTTCGGAAGGGTGAGGGGTATTTAATGTAAGTAAGTTACGGTGTTTCTTCTTATTTCCAGCAGATTTACGGTATATGTCTGCAATTTCAAATATTTTACGTTTGTAATTACTGTTGTGTAGGACATCTGTAAACAACAATCACCCCCACCCAACCAACTGTTTAATGTTGTTTAAATTTATAGTCATCTCAGTATCACTGGACTCAATATACATATTGTGAGGAAAGGCTTGGAAGGCAATAAATGTTGGTTAATAAATGAAGTTCCAGGCATTCAGGTTCTGTTTTAGAAGTGATATTGTGGTAAAGTTATTAGGAACTAAAACTAAACTGTTTCATTACCTGAACAACAGATGTTGGCCAGAAACAACATACTTCCATCTAGCCATCTGCCCGCTTATCCGAGATTAGGTTGCAGAGGGAACAGGTAGAATAGGGAAATCCAGACTCAAACTCCTGCACTCTCCATCTCATACCGGGGAAATGCCAATGTTTTTCCTGGCTAGAAATTATATATATATAGTCCCTCCAGTATAATCTGTTTGCCCCGGAATATACAGCTGGTGGGATGTGAACATAATTCTTCCTAAGTGAGGTGTCCAGAAGGCACCCTGATCAATATGTCAAACCACCAAAACTGACTCCTTTCAAAGCAGGGACTCTACTTCAAGCTCCATGCGAATGACTGCATTCCTCATTGTATCTCTCAAGACGCAGTTATCTATTCCTTTTAGAGCAGGGGTCCACAACCCGCTGCTCTTCAGCCTCCTTTTTGTGGATCCCTTGGCTTTGACAAAAGGAAAATAAATAAATAAATCTAAAAAATAATAAATTTGTTAATTCATTATATATATATATATATATATATTTATATATATATATATATATTTATATATATATATATATATATATATTTATATATATATATATATATATATATATATATATATATATATTTATATATATATATATATATATATATTTATATATTTATATATAAAATCATCTGTTATTATTTTGATGCATAGTTATGTTGGAGTTTGAGGTGATACATTAATGGATTTTAAAAAGGTCAGTCAAAACATACGTCTCATCCACATCTATAGCCCTTGCCTTTTCCTGCAGATGGCTTCTTGAGGTTCCGACCCATGCCGTAAGCTAACTATGTATACATCCCAAAAAAGAAATATCTCAGAAGAAAACAGAGAGTTTATTTCTGCCTGAACAAATTCTTTTGACTTCATTGCCAACGACACTTACTTGTGTAAAGTCCAAATATCGCTCCAAATTTACAAATGGGAGCCTATAGTCCTGTGTGAAGATCAAAGTCTCAAAGTCACATCTTACAACCTCGACATAGGGAAGATCAGCATGGAGCTTCAGAAACAGAAGTCACATTTAATGGGTATGAACACTAGCATTTAATTTGCAATTACTTAAAATAAGATAGTTTAGACGTGGGGTTGATGTCGGTATTTTTTTTTGTATGTTCAGGTGCTTCGCTTGATTACTGGCCGCGAAAGAAACCCGGAGAGGATGAGAGCACTGAAATGGACTTGTCAAAAATCTTTTTTAATTTTGTGTTTACTTTGTTAAAACAGCTAAGCTGCAACTAAGAATTTTTTATATTAAAGTGGGCTATGTTTTATTTTAATTTTATACAAATACAAGAAGAACTTAAAAATGCCTGTGTAGTTCAATGTTTAATTTATTTTAAAGTAGGCCTACACATGCACACTGCACATCTTTTTGTAGAATTATTTTGGGAAAGATAACATTTATTTGATTTTATTAGCTGGGTTATCTTTTTGCGTTCTCAGACAATTTTTCTTTGGTGGAAGAGGGAGCAGAATGGCTCTTTTGGTACTAAAGGTTGCCAACCCCTGCTCTAGAGAGAATACAGTCTGTCCCCAACAACAGGTAGCAGAAAAAGAAGAATAGAGGAAGTGCGATCTTAATACAATGCTAATTATATAGTTTAATTTCACAAGTGTTTGTTTTTAGAAGTCTACTAAACATTTCTGAAACATTTACTTCCCCCCTGTTTTTATTTAAACGTGGATATGTTTGTAAAAACGACCGTGCGTATTGGTGTTCTTCCTGTTTGGCAAAGGTCACTTGCACAGCGCTTGTGTGCACTTCTGTCGCAAGACGCTGTGCATGAGGACAGAAAAGGCGAGCATGAATCAGGTTTTATGCTGAGCCTGGCCACCTTATGGAATAAGGTATTTTCAGCCATTTATATCCAGGATCTTGCTCTTTCTGTCCTGATCCATTTTTCTATGACCACAGTTGAGTCAAAACTTGAACAGACTGGTTAATTAAAAGCCTTCTGGCTTCATCACAACAAACCAAAACAACGCCCACATTAATGGCGATGTCCATCCATCCTCTGCTCCATCCAAAATGCCAGGACACTTAAACTCCTCCGCTTGAGGCAAAGGCTGACGTAAAATGTCACTTTAGACACTTTTTCAATAAAACATTGTTTTTCAATTCACAAACCTAATTTTAGCTGGATAGTCTACCTATTTGCTGTCAACGTTTGCCATCAACCCAACGCAGAAAGACGTTAATACTTTTTACTTTATTTTTCACATGTCATATTGTCATTGCCACTTTCAACAACATTATCACAGATCTCGAGTTGTCCTACTATCATTCTCCTCTAGTTCTAACCACTTCCCTTTTATTCTGGGGATGACCGTTTGTGTCAGATGGTTAAAATATAGACACAATTGGGTGTCTCATCAGGACAAAGATCCCTAACAAACGTCAAAGCTAGTTTTTTTTTTATTATTATTGATATTTTATATTGTATGCTAATTTCACTGTGGAAAAATAATGGTTAAAAGTTTATTGATTAAACCCAAAACTTAATGTGACATTAATGCCCATGGCTTGTGCATGTAGATTTTTAACCAGCGCTGCATTTGCTCTGTTAACTTCTGCCTGGTAACTGAGTCAGGAAATATGGATAGGCAGACACATCAGTACATAATATTTATGCTCACTTAAATTGTAATCCTGTGTTTCAAGGCTTGTTGGTTTTCCCCTGCAGAACAGCAAACAGCAGTGAGTCAGGGTTGGTAATGGTTCTACAGTGAGGTGTGTCTCCTTTAGCTGAAGAAAGTCATTATTTTGGGAGGTGACGGAGGTGCCAACAGCATGGCTAGAGGTTTTTACCAGTGTATGACCCCTTGAGTCATACAGCTGTCCTCTGCCAACTGGATGTGCAAATGAGGTGACTCCATAACTTCCCAGACAAGCATCTTAATCTATCACAGCCACATGGTTGTCAGAGCGTCCCAAGTGGCTACATCATTTACTGCTTTTAGTATATTATTCTCACAGATATGTGTCTCCCAAAGCAATAACAATAATTGCGCTGTGACTTAAGCTTCAATAGCTGGAGTAAATAAGACTGTTTTCTTTCTGTTTAGTTGATGTTTATGTATGTCTTTAACTTGACTTGGAATTAAGATTGAAGATTGAGTGAAACAGCCCTGTCAAACCTTTAGATGTATCTAGAAACAGCAACACTACAAAATGGCTTAGAGTGCCTATAGATGCCATACATTTAATACATTGGAATAAGCTCACAATGTCACATAAACTTCAAGTTTAGGTTTTTAGTGACTGTGTACTTAGCTTCTATAAACATGTTGTCCATACACAGGTGGAGGCCTCATGCCAGCAGGTTCAGGAGAAGGCTGAGAAAAGAGAGCAGGAACTGAGCAACAGAATAACTTCCCTGGAGGAAGCTGGAGTTCAAGCAGAGAACCAAGTGAAGGAAATGAAGGAGACCATTTTTGAGCTGGAGGACCAGGTGGAGCAGCAGAGGGCTGTCAATTGTCATACCAACCAGGCTGTCCTGGATATGGAAAGTATGTAGTAATAACAGGCTTTTTACTTTTGCACTGTTGTGTGGAGTCTTAACCTGCAGTTATAAATGCAATTAGAAGCCATGAATAGAATAGAATTAAATAGAAATATCCTTTATTGCCCCTCTGTAGAAAAATTCAGGTGTATCACCAGCAAAGTGAAAGGCATGTTGATACACATAAAGATGGCAAAAAAAAATTTAATTAAATTAAGAGACTGTACATTAGGATCAAATTTACAACATGACAAAAAAAAACAGTACACTTATTTAAAAAGCAGATAAGCAAAATAAAAAAAAAAATATTATTAAATTATTAATATTAGTGCAAGGAAAACAGACTATAACAAAAATTGGAAAACTGTACAAATACCCGCAGGGATGTAAACAGTTTATTGGATTTGCTGGGAGCGGAGCTTGAAGCAGTCTGTCACTGAAATAGCTCTCCTGTTGTTCAACAACTTCATGAATCTGGTATTGTTTTGGAGTATTTCAGTTGTACTTGTGGAAGGGGCAGTAAAGCTGCTGGTCAACTGTTTCTTATTTTCCCACTTATGTTAGCATATCCAAAGAGGCAGTTTATGTTGGTCTAGATCAGCAGTGTCCAAACTCTTTGCCATGAGGGCCAAGATTGTCCAGTTAAAAGAACGTGCAGATCAGAAAAATTATTTGTGTTGTACCTAAAAGATTTTAGTGGGCTGTGTCCATCTGCAATTTAGAGTGGGATACTGCATCAGCATAATAGAGAATTGCTTTTACTGTCATCATATCTTTATTTTTGCCTATCCTTAATGATCACCTGACCATCTTGGGCTGAAAGTTCAATGCTCCATACACAGTTTCTGAGGGTCCCTAAGTGATGTAGTGATAATTAGCTAAAGTAATCAGAAAGGCGATCTTACTGCCGTCAGATGAAGCCACAGTCCAGACGGAGCGTCTGCATAGTGTAGTGTTAGACTATTAAAGAATCATCGCTGTAACACTTGAGTAGCACTTGCATGCCTTTTGTTGTACTGGACCATGTACATGGGATATCTGGGTTCCCTAAGTTGCGATGCTCATGTCACGAAAAATTCCAACATGACATAAAAAATCTTTTGCAAGTTAGCTTTAGCTATTATTTATCTATTTATTTATTTATTTATCTTCGGACAACGTTAAAATGCTAGGCATATGCACAATACAGTGATGGTGGTGTAAACATTAGAAATACTTTATAAATAGTCATAAAGAATGAAAAAACAGAAAGTCTGCTTGCAGTTCCAACAAAAGTTAAAGATTTACACATACATACATGTAGGAATTACTGCTGGGCTGTTGGATTATTTAGGCTTAGTCTGCCCCAGAACTATTCCCAGGAGGACTGTTTAAGCATCATCCAAAGGAGTGCAAACTGTAGCACAGCTAACATTAAGTAAAAACAGTTTATAATACTGTTATAAATCAAGGTAGATTATATTGGTTTGAAAATATTTTTGTAGGGACTATATAGTACTTCAACAATGGTTCTATTCACTGAACTGTTTTTATTAGAGATGCTGAGTTGTGTGTGTTGGCTGCTGTTTTTCCACCATAATCAAACTGTTGGCAAAGTAGTGACTGCTTTATACACTCTACGTTTGGTTTGCTGTTTCTAAAAGACCTAAATTGTGCTGTTGCAGATCTTGTCAAAAAGCTTGAGGAGCAGAAGGCTGAAGCAGAGCGACAGCTGAAAGTTTTGAATAGACAGATGAAGGTAAGAAATCCTTCATATGGAGCTCTGTGATGGTTCAAAGGTTCAACTACTGTCCTTGTTGTTTGCTGCTGCTGTTAACACACTGTAAATATAAAACTGTTATATGAGATCTGCTTTGATGATACATGTCATAAAGTTTTTCACTTTATGACATGTAAATTAAATTAAAATGTGTTACATCTGCATTCCTTTTGGTCTACCTGAAAGGGGATTAAACCACAGACCCAATGGTTTAAAACAGAAAAACAGTTTTGTGTTAAGGAAATATATATTTGCACAGAACACAGTAAGGTATGCAGAATTATTTATTCAATTCAGTTTATTTATGTGTTAACAATTCATAACAAATGCATCTCAGAACAAATGGGTTCAAATCATGTCCAGTTATTTAATGTGTAGTTCATTTCTGTCCGCTGAAACTCTGATAATTCACCATAATAATTCACCATTGAGTTAGATGAAGTCTCACTGCTTTTGATAGCCAGACTTGGTGTAGATTTTAGTGGCCAAGATGATAAAGGTCACAGGAAGAGAAGGAGACATTGTGATAAAGGAAAAGACAGGGAGGGGTAAGGAGAATATGTGTTAACCACATAATACAAATCAATCCAATTTTCTTTTTTCAGATCTTGATTTTTTTAAAGTAAATATAACATGCATAAGATGACATAAAATTGACATCCATTTGTTGGGAAAGCAGTCAGTCTAGCACAGAAATATTTATTGTCCAGTGTCACCCAAAGTTCAGGATGTTCTCCCAGGCCCTGTCTTTTCCTCCCTTTCCTTCATGCCAAAATTAATCTTTCCACTGAGCATTGTTCAGATAGGATTGTGGAGCATGTTTAACAGTCTCCATTTTTTCAGATTTTCTTTTTGTTTTTAAAAAAGAAATCCTAAAGGTGTTGGGTATTACTTTGTTTGAAATCATTTTTTGTTCGCTATAATGTAGAGATGCAGAGAGATTCTGTGCCAGTTCTGATCTCCTATTGTAAAACTATTGTAACACTCTAAGCCATTTTGTGGAGCTAGTGATACATATTTTCCCAGATTTCAAATGTTCTTGAAAACATAACTACTAACAGCATCTAACATTTCTTTGTAGCCTTCCTGCCTTGAGTCAAGCAGAGGTTGACCTTGTGAGAGAGGTTGATGTAAAACAGGGTTTGTCTATTTTACATCAGAAACTAAATGACTACGAAGTCGACATTTTAAGCTGTCTTTTTTATATTAGCTACTTGTGTGGTTAGCAATAGTCACTGTAAACATCAGTCTCCATGTGTATTTCCAGGAGAATATGGATCCTAACATTAAATCCGGAATTTCCAAAAAGCCGTCAGCATTTCCAAATCCGTCATAACAGAAGGGAGGTTAAAAGCTTAAAAGAATTAAACAGAACAACTTTTCTGTAATATGTTGAGTTTTCCTGGAACCTGCTAAAGTCAGCTCTGGGTCAGCCTGATTTTGCTAATATGATACAACGTCCCCAAGGTGGGTATAAATTTATCTCGTCTTTTCAAACCCCCCCAAAAAAACTGCTAAAGGAACAAATAGCGATGGAGCAAAATTACCAGTCCTTTCCAAAATATAGCTCTCTAAGTGAACAGTTCATTCAATTGCAAACCGATCGAGACTAAAGTAAAGTATGTTAAATCAAATAACTTAAATGTTGATGCTCTAATGACAAATTTTTGTCTTGAAAATCATGCTCTAAGCAGTGGTGGCTTACCCCCTCGTGTTTGTGTGTTGCCTTTCAGGGTTTTGTTTTGTGGCAGAGACACTTAAGCAGTCCTGACAAATAAAAACACAATATAGCAATTCAGATTATGTTTTATGATTTCAGAAGGACAAAGCAATCATCATTTGATGCAAAAATGATTGTGTAGGACTGGAAACACTGGCATACAATCGCCAGATGGGTACCAACATTATTAATTTGTATAAAATGCTTGTTCCTCCAAGAATGATTTAAACAGATTTTCTTATACATCATTCCATGATGCATTATACTTTTAAACAATTTTAAACAAAAGGTGGAAGAATGTTAGTGTTTTAAGGGCAATGCTCAGAGCAAGAACATGTTGATAGTTTTCTTAAAACTAAATCTTTTTCAGTAAACATCTGTGAAAATTTTTCATCTGTAATAAATAGTACCAAAAATCGTAAGGCAGTGGTAGGGAAATGGGTTGTAAATAATTTGAAATATTTTTTGAATTATGAATTTTTTTAAATATAACACTGACCACATTTAAATGCACACCTTCTTTGCATATTTGGGGGAAACAACTTAATAAGCACATTTACTTGTTATCAACTCCTTGTTTTAAATAGAAAAGCACCTATTACAGATTTTTTTGGCCAATTTTCAATCACCAGTTTTATAAAACAACAACCTACCGATTAGACTTTAGCGGATTCTGACTTCTCTTTATGAAGTATAAATAACAACATACTTTTAAATAGCAAAAAACTAACAATGCCATTTACTGCTTCCTGTGTAGTAATAACAGCTTTTTAGTAATATTTCAAAATAAAAACAAAATTTTGACATTGCTTGCATTTTAAGCTGTTTTTACCATCTTATATTAGCATTTAATGTGACTGGCATAGTTCGTATTACTAAATGTGTAAATATTGTTAGTAGACCCTTAGTTTAACTTTAATATTTCCTAAAGATTCCCAGCAATTCCTAACCCAGCATGTTGTGTTACAGAGAGAATTGGACTCTTTGAAAGAAACAAAGAGACCAACTTTACCATCAAACGTTTCAACAACCTAAGTGAACAGTCAACATTCCTCCATAGAAAATACAGTTTTTAATTTCTAGAAGCCTCCTAAACGTTTTGTGCTTCCTCTGACTTCACCTCAGTGATACTTATGATCCCTAACATTCAGGTTTCCTCACTTAGTGACAACTTCCACACCAAACAGTGTTGTTGTATGCATGTATACAGAAAAAGATTGGATTCTTATCTAACTTGACCAATGACTGTTCATCGCCAGTCAAGATGAAAATTGACCCCTTTTGGTCACGTAGTTTTTAGTTCAAGTGTTGTGACGTGGTATTGCAACATCAGTTAAAGTTGTAACTTTCTATCTTTTTATTGAATGTTTTTTAGACTTGAACTACAGTCAAGCTAATGGATAAAACAAACCTAAAAATATACATAATTTCTACCCACAGATTTTTATATTTTCGTCTTTAATGTCGTCCAATCTTTGTCGGATTTGTTGTTGTAGGCATGCAACAATCAGTTATGATTGCTGGTACAAATCCAAACAGAATCCTGATTGGTCTTTCATGCGCAATTCATAATAAAATCCCGAAGGATTTATAATTCTGCTTAATCAGCCAAGCATAGCAGTCTCAGACCTTTAAAGTCTAAGATTTATCTGTCTTCCAGATTGTTTAAAATAGTCTTTGCAGCTGCAACCTTTACTGTTGAAAGAGGATCTTTTTTGCATTTATGGACTCTAAAGAATGATTCATACTATTTTTTAACATACTGTTTTTGAGCAATATTACTTTATGTATCTTTAGTTTTCAGTTGTGGACCGCTTTATTAGAGAATCAATGAATCTCAAATGGTTTCCCCTTTTTTCCTAAGTTAACCATCTTCGTTCATCCACGTGTTTATGTGTTTAGGAGGAAAGAGATGAGTGGCGCCGTTTTCAGGCAGACCTCCAGACAGCTGTGGTGGTGGCCAACGACATCAAAGTGGAAGCTCAGCAGGAGCTGCGTACTCTCAGGAGGCAGCTGCAGGAGGAGCAGGATCGCAATACGAAGCTTTCTACAGATCTTCAGGCCATGCAGGGAGTCAGGTACTGTCATTATCATGATCTACTTTTTCCATCCCCCTTACAGCCACACAGCCATCTCCTCCAATCCCCTTAGGCACCAGGTGCAGTTCCTTTCTCTGAACATACAAGGATATGACATACCTACTAGAGTTCTGCCAGATCGCCACACAGTACCATTTTTTTTTTTAAAGTGGCCCAAACAATCATGACTTCAAAGAAACTCTTGCTCAAGAGGTTCACAAATTTCCTGTCTGATCTTAACATAGAACATGTTTTATTATAGATGCTGTTAAGAGTTTAAATGTTCGTGTTCCTGGGATTTGGCAGACTCAGTAGGTCGATGAACCATCTCCTGCAGTTTTATTTTCCCTCTGTATATTTTACTCCTTTTTAAGCTGCTGCCCTCTCTGTTTCCCTCTTTAACATATATTTTTACCTGTTGCAAACATTCACATTTTACACTCACAACCTGGTTTATTTCAAACATTACATGTGAAGAAGGAACGTCTTAGCTCTAATCACAGCAGGAGCTTTGATCCAGTTGTGACAGAAAACCCCAGTTAATATCCCCTGTCAGGATTCTGTGTGTAATGGAAGGCTTGCAGTATTGTGATAGGCTTATCTACAGTGCCTTCAAAAAATAGTCATTGAGGTTTTCAAAGCTCAATGATAAGCTTAGGATATTGTTTTATTCCCTAACTATGATGTACATTCTCCACAGCTGTAATGCCTGACCTTTCTGGTGTGTTCCTTGGTCTTCATTAAGCTGGTTGTTCACTGATGTCCTCTAACAAACCTCTGAGGCCTTTCACGGAACAGCTGGGTTTATTCTAAGATTAAATAACATACCCGTTGACTCCATTTACAAATTAGATGATTGCTGAAGGCAGCTGGTTGCACTGAAGTTTACTTAAGGGTATTGCAGTAAAATGGACTGAAAACATACCATATTTTTATTTGCAAAGATTTTTGTACCATTTTTCTTAATCTTACAAATTCGGAACTACTTTTTGTTTGTTTCACCAAATCCCAATTAAATACTTTGCGGTTTGTGGTTGTAGTGTGACAAAAGGCGAAGACGTTAAAAATGACCTCTTGAAGGCTCTTGAAAATGAGCATAGCTTTTTTCTTACGTGTGGTTTAACACGAGTATTAAAAATCCAAATGAAATAAAGCTCATGATGGTTTGTTACAAATTTTATCATCACTCCAGATTTAATACTTATGTGGCAAAGTCTGTCTTTGATTAAATACCACACTGTGTATTTGTCACTAATTCTAATCATTTAAGCAAGTGAAAGCCTTGAAGAACACGTTTAAAAATAGAAAAATATTTGCTTTAGCACCAAATAAGCAGCTGTACCAGTGTATTTAGTTATTGGTGTTAGATTATATCTCAATCACCAAACTTTCCCCAAGAAAAGCTGTTATGCTGCGTCCGCTCCCCACCTGCATCAGCTCCCTGTGATGTCTCTGTTAAAGATGTCCATCTGATGAGCCTGAAGTCCAGGTGAGTTCTCAGGCAGCCTGCCTCTCCCTGCCTTTTGTGCTGCTGATGCTCACTGACCTTCCTCTCTGTGTTTGGCTTCATGCTGCTTCTTCAGCCTGTGTGACTCTCTGTTTCTCCATACGCTGGCTGACTGCACCTTTAGGTCTATCATACCTTTCTGTTTTGCTTTCATTGGCTCCTTAAACCTGTAGTTCAAGTAGATGTATCTGGTGCCACCTGTTGTTGTTTTCTAGGAATAACAGTCCTACTTTTTGGATGAAAAAGCAGGATGAGATGGCTGCACTGGCATGAATTGACTGAACTCATACAGTTTTTATGATACAGATACATTGCCATAGCATCTCCATCACAGGGTGATCTGACAGTATGAGTGACTGTTTTAATCTTATGAGGTGTGCATGGAAGAATTAAGAAACACATGCCCAGAGGTCTGGCTTTCAAAATAACATTAAGAAGTTAAGTACTTTTGTGTTTTAAATTTAGGCCTAATATCCCATTCATTTTTAATATCTTCTTTTTCTTTTCAGAATCAGCACTGGAACCGCGTTTGATACCAAGACGGCGGTCGAAGGACACTAGACAATTACCCTCATCTCAACATCATGTGAAGACAGTGTTATTGTTGCAATTATATTTTGTAGGATGCAATGTGGAAACCACTTTTGTTTTGAGTCACTGTGCAGAAGGACTTTCATGGCATGGCTTCATTTTTCCTACATGGCGAAAATATTTTGGGGACTTTTTGAATAAGAGTACTCTTATTTTCTCACTGAATGTACTCTGTCTGTACTAGGTTCCTTGTGTTGTGGAGATGTACCACGTTTAAGCGACTTCTTTTTATAATGAAGTGAACATCTATTGTGCCTTTGAGAAAGTTGAAAATATTAAGAAATGGTCGGGCCTTTTAATCATGGAAAAAAAGCTTGTGACAAATGCTGAATGTTTTACTTTAGGCAAAACCGAGGATTTCAACACAAAATGTTTAACATCGAAAAATTGTTAAATCTTGCTTATAAATGCAAGAGCAAGGAAACTGAATGAAAAACACAGTTTGTAATATTTCCACTGCCCCTTTCAAAAATATGGAATCACCGCTCGTTGGGGACGTTCAGTCTGTTGTTTTTCTGTTTAGCAAAAAGAAAATCACATATTCACTATATTGCTAAAGGTAATCGCTCACCCATCCAAATAATTGAAATCAGGTGTTCCAATCACTTCCATAGCCACAGTTGTTTACAATCAAGCATCTAGCTATGCTACTGTTTCTACAAACCTTTGTGAAAAAATGGGTCGCTCTCAGAAGCTCAGTGAATTCCAGCGTGGTTCTGTGAACAAGTCTAGTGGTGAATTCCTCACTCCTAAATATTCCACCATCAACTGTCAGTATAAGAAAGTGCAAGCAGTGGTGTAAAGCGTTCTCTAGAGTGACAAATCACCGTCGTCCTTCATCTGGCAAGCTGATGGTCGAGTCTGGGTTGGGCGATTGCCAAGAGAACGGTGCTTATCTGACTGCATTGTGCCAACTGTAAAGGGATTATGCTGTGAGTTAGTTTTTTTTTGTTTTTTTGAGGAGCCGGGCTTGGTCCCTTAGTTCCAGTGAAAGCAACCCTAAAGATTTAGCATATCAAGAGATTTTGAACTATTCCATGTTTCCCAGCTTTGTGGGAATGTTCATAAATTCCCATGAACATGCTCCTAAACCTTTTGGACAGCCTTCCCAGAAGAATTGAAGCAGTTATAGCTGTAAAGGGTGGACCAATGTCATATTGAACCCTATGGATTAAGAATGGGATGGCACTTAAGTTCAGGAGCAAGTCGAGGCAAGTGAGCAAATACTTTTGGCAGTATTGTGTATAACAGAAAGCTAATGGATTTATGAGTCAAAACGTTTTTATTTACGACATTGTTGTAAATAATGGCAGTGTCAGCTCCTCCTTTTACTGTAAAGGTCATGACTTTCACCTGTCCTGCTGGTATACGGATGTTCATGCATTGTTTTTTATTTTTTTCATCAGTATTCGACCAAATAACCACTCCAGCATTTTCTCCTCAGCAAATGTAGATTTAGAATCCATCACACTGAGCCTAACACTTGTGAATTGGTGCTATACAAATAAATTGAACCAAAAGTAACTAAATACAATGTTTATTTAATCATCCACAGTCCTATGGCTTTTAGGACTGTGGATGAGTCGGCTCCCCTGAGTCTGAGGCCATTTCCTGAACTAGGAAAAGGTGGACCGCTCCCTTCTGGTTAGGTGTTTGTCTCTGCTATAGCAGAGGAGTTCACATATTTTAGCATTTTGTTCATGAGTGATGATGGATGGAGCTCTACTAAAGGCGTTGCCCTGATCTGTGGTGGTGAAGAGCTGAGCCAAAAATTCAAGCTTTACCAGCCATCTCTATGTTTTGGTCCTCGCATATGGTCATTAGAAATGGATCATGACCAAAACAACAAAATCAAGGTTGTAAGCAGCTGGAATGAACTTCCTTCAAAGAGTCTCTGGCTCCATCTTAGAGATAAGGTGAGGAGCGCCACCATCTAGCGGGGAGGCTTGGAGTGGGGTTGCTGCTCCACAGCTAAAGTAGTCAGTTCAGTTGTGGTGGTTTGATCATCTGATCAGCTGTGCTTCCTCAGTGCCTCCCTTAGGGCACTTCTTTCTGTTAGGAAACCCCAGGGCAGACTCAGAACCCACCACAGGGATTATATATCTGTTCTGGACTGGACACATTTGGATCTTCTAGAATGAGCTATAGATAGGAGAGGGATATCTCTGTCTCCCTCCTGGATCTGTTAACCTTGTATACGGACAACAGAAAAGTGGAAAATGGTGGACAGTTCATGACTTCTTCTCTTAAGCCCAGTGTAAAACAGTTTTGTTCTGTTTAGCTGTTAATGATGGCTTATGTTTAGAAGGTTTTGTACATTAATCCCATTTAATTCCAGCTGATTTCGTACATTTTTCTCTCAAACATTGGCTCCCGTTTCTGTCTTTCATTTTCAAGGCTTACAAACAAAGTATATTGCTTTGACTTTCGGTCCTAACTCTTTATCTTCTTTGGTATATCAGGATGCTCCTTTTTCACATTTTACAATCACATTTTGTTTGCCCTTCCACCAAATTTTAGACACAGCTGACTGGGAACAACCAATGTCGTCTACCACATTTCAAAGTAGATTTACCTTCTTCAAGGAGGTTTATAATCCCTTCCGGCTGACAGTGCTCTTGTTGGGGCAAGTTCTGCAAACCCTTTAACCACACACTAATCTCTAGAATTAGACTTCTGCAGGTATTTGTCTCATAAATGCAAATTACAGGGTGAATTCCTATTTTTTTCATCTTGAATGTCATTATGTTAAACAATGTCATGTAATTCTTAGCAATCTTATCCAAAGCCAGAATGTTGGGTGTGTGTGGGGTGATCAAGGTTTTGCAGTGAAGAAAAAAAATCTGACTGAACATCCTCCCTCCACAGGGTGTACGCATCTCTTGTTTTTTTTCCTCATATCTTCTTGTTACTGCTTTTGTATAAAGTAATGGTCACTGACAACTTAGTTGGTCTTTCTTCTCCTGCTGGAATGGAGTGCAGTTCAATTCTTTAGCCATAAGATGGCACCATGGTTTACATATTTACACTTAATTAGACATGTCAGCATTAAGGGGTTTTATAGTTGTATATTTTTGTTTGTTAAATTGTTTTGCATACATATCTCATGTTATCATGCTGCCAATATTAGATATTAACAGTTATTACAAAATCTAACAGCACACCTCCGGACCAATTTATATTTTCTTACAACCAAAATACTGCTAGTCCGTTTCAAGCCATAAACCAATAAAACTGTCTTTGAAATATTTACATCACTTTTAAATATCTGTCTTCTATTTTCCAGCTTTTTAGCAAATGCAGATTTTAATATATTAACCACACTGACTTTTCTTAATCTGACAATATGATTCAAAGGATTCAGATAATTGACATGTTTATATGTATGTTTTCCTTTCCTTTCAATCAAATTTCTCATAGTGGAGATGTAGAATTGTATTTACAGTATGTGTAAAATATCAGGTCCTTCCTTCCTACCAACCAGTTTCAAGAAGCCATATTATAAAGCCGGAGTAAATGGTACTGGTGCTCAAGTAGTTAGGAGTGAATAAAAAGATGAGATGTTTGAAAAATATTTTTATCCTAATGAGCAGTTCTGTTCATGGTGTGATAATTTATTTTGCCAAGAAAGACTTGGTTGTTTTTTCTTTATGTGAAGTCCTATGTAAATGTCTGACTGCTGTTCTTAAGGTCAATGAATAAAACAGAATTACTCCAGCCCTGTGGCTTTTATTTGCCCGTCAGACTACTCTCTAGAATGCTTGTAGATCACTGATATAAAGACTGATCTGACACACCACATTCTCAAAAAAGGTGTTTGTGACTTTATTGTACAGTCTGTTTGTAGGTTCAGACCTATCTCCTGCCTGTTATTAGTTATCAACAGCTCTTTAGTTTGAATACATACAGTGCCTTTGAACATAATTTATACCCCTTTAACTTTTTTATATTGTCACGTTTATCCATAAACTAATGTATTTCATTAGGATATTATGTGATAGCCCAACACACAGTAGTGCATAATTGTGAAGTAGAAGAAACTTCTTTTTGAATGTTTTTAGTAGAGCTGCAAAATATATTAAATCACAGTTTTCCTCTTAATTTTATTGTGTAAAGTAGGCATTAAGACTGCTTGTCACAGCTGGATGAACTTTCACTGTCTTATGCCCACACCTGATAAATATCTTAGTGACTAGGATGCGAAGGCTTAAGGAGAGTGGTGTGGTCATTGTCATAATAGAAAATAAAAGGACGAGTGAGGAAAATTACAGTTGACTCCAAATAATAGTCATTGCTATATTCATGAATAAAAACCTGAAATGTATGACATGCATTTATATTCAGCCCTGTTTACTCTGATACCAGCCCATCTGGTAAGCAGAGAGCTATTGTTGAGAGAAAGCTATGAGAAATCCTATTTGCAGTTTGTCACAAGCCATATAGGAGATATGGCAAACACGTGGAGGAAGGTGTGTCTGGTCAGATGAGACCAGAATTAGCCAACATGCAAAAGGCTGTATGGGAAGAAAGAAAAAAAAAAAACCTTTAGTCGTTCATGTGGTAGAATGGCCCAGTCATAAGATAAAATCTGTGGCAAAACTGAAAAGATTTTGTTTACAGATGTTCCCCTTCTAGTCCGACTGATCTTCAGTTATTTTTCAAAGAAGAATGGGTAAAAAAGTCTCTGAAAGTGCAAAGCTGTCCCAAAAGTCTTTTGGCTGTGTTAGTGATAACTGCATCACAGGTTGTTCTACTGAGCATTTACTTGGAGGGCTGAATACAAATGCCACATTTTTCAGTTTTTTATTTGTAAAAAAAATTGGAAAACCATGTTTAATTTCTCTCCATTTAACAATCATACACAACTTGTTGGTCTATCGCATAAAATCTCATATAATGTGACAAGGTTTGAGGAGTTTGAATACTTTTATAAGGCAATCTGTCACACACATCACCTCAGGAAACTGAGTACACTTCCTATTTCAGAGCATGCGTTTGTACTCATCAGGGTACATCATAGGATCAGAACTAAGATGAAGGGTTTGGATAGTCCAATCACTGGATCACAAATTGTCCCAAACAGACCCCCCACCGCCAACATTAGCAATATGTATTGTTGAGTCTATGCAGCAATCCTGTTTATTGTGTCTGCCAGGTCCCAAGGTGATGAGGGGAGAGTGTTGGACTCCGACAGCAGCAGCAGCAGCCAATGGTGCAGCATCTCCATGATCCCCAACACACCCGCCGACGCCAGCGGAGAAGCCAGCTCAGGGGCTGAAGCCACTGTCAAATCGCTCATTAAGTCCATTGATACTGTTGGAAAGAGTGAGCATGGAGCACGTCGACACAGACACAAACACTGCCGAGGCATCTCACCACATCAGTGTACCTGTAGAGGAGAACCGCTGATGAGCTTGTGTGGTCTCCAACATGCATATGTCATTTTTCTGCTGCACAGCCATGTGCAGTTGTTCTAAGGAGTCTGGTCTGAGCTGACTCCAGGCAGGTTGGTGGGGGGGCAGGCAGGGGACTCTGGTGTTTGTCAGGAAAATCATTTGACAGCCATCAAAATGAGATGAGTAAATCTGGGACCGATGAGGTGTTTTGGGTACGGCACCTTTGGAGATGGTTTCTTAAGATTTTGTCTCATGGGAATCAACAAGTAGAAAATTTTACAGGGAGATGCTGTATTCGAGTTAATTGTAATACAAACGTTTTAGAAGCTTGTGCAGGACTATCCTTCATATTCTTTAGAAATTGATTTAATTTTAATGTTTTCATTAAACACGTCAGAGTTAAACGTAGCTCCTGGTGTAATGGAAGCAACCAGAACTGAACTGGTTTTTCCTGACAATTTTTTCTTCTTCTTTTTTGTAAACAAAACTATACATTGCGTTGCTACTCATACCCCTTTAACTTTATTAACATGCTGTCATGTTAAAACCACAAACACAAATTTTTATGGGATTTTATGTGATAAACCAACACAACGTGGTGCGTAATTCTCATGGAAAAGATAAAAACATGTTTTTTAGATTTTTTTGACAAATTAAAATCTGAAAAGTGTGGCATGCATTTTGTATTCAGCCTCACTGAGTCCAATACTTTGTGGAACCTTGTTTTATTAGTTACAGCTACACATCTTTTTGGATTTTTCTACCAGCTTTGCACTTCTGAAGACTAATTTCTGCCTATTTGTATTTCCAATGTATTTTTAAGGGTTTTAATGTAGGGCAAAATAATGTTTGTTCTCATCTTAGAACAAACTTTAGTAAACGGATCACCAGTTTCCAAATCTTTGCATTATGCAACACATGACCTGTGGCAAACTTAGAAATTGGACTTTTTATGACTTTCCTTATGACACTCCTCCCTAAAGGGCCATGTTTATGTAGTGTATAACTAATAGATGTCCTGTCTGCAAATTCTCCCCTCTGAGCTTTGGATCTCTGCAGCCCCTCAAGAGTTACCATTGGTCTCTTGGCCTCATGCTCTTATTCCATTAGACAGTTTGGGTGGGATTTTTATGATGGATTGAGCAGTGTTCGACTGGATATTCAGAGCTTGGGATATTGTTTTCAAACTAATTCTGCTTTAAACCTCTCATTGCTACTAATGATGCTGTTTATTCACACATTTATTCAGTTATACATCAATTTGTATTGCTGGTAATTTAAAAAGCTACGCTGTTGCACTGCAAGCTTCTTGAGGAGGAACATTCTGTGACAATCATACTGGATCTTACAGATGGCCCATGTCATGCAGCTCAAATGCATTCCTCCCTGAGAAGCCCTCTGAGTGGGATCCCTGTACGCACAGCACCAGCTGCAGCTGTCCCCCCCATCCAGGTATTTAGTAACTCAGTTTTCCTGTAAAAATCAGCTGTTGACTTGATGGAGGTGAACCTCTTTAAGACTTATGATGAGGTTCCTTCTTTTTTGTCTTTTTTTAGAGACACTCTTACATTAAGCCGCTATCAAAGACGCTGGAAAAAAGAATAAATCATAAAGGGCTCTCTCATCCTCGTGGTATGTAATACTCAGATGGGTTTTTAATCTTGGTAACAAAGTTTTAGCAATGTCCATATCTAATTTGATCTGCAACACAGTATTTGATAATTTGTTGCATGAAATAACTAGTTGATCTTCTGTAAATAAGCCAGAGTTCCGGCTGCCACATCATGGTTATTTCCCTATGAGGCCCGCAGATCAGTCAGTCAACTGGAGTAAGAGAAATGTTGGGTATTAAATGAAGAACATCATCCACACAGTCAAGCATGGGGGTGGAAACATTATGATGAGGGCAGTTATTTTTGCTAAGCTCTGGCTGTCTTCACCTCATTGTGGGGCCATTTACTGTAAAATCTGGGACCAAAACCTAAACCCAAATTCAGATGACGGGTCATCAATGAGTCCCCCAGCATGAAACTGAGCTAAAACATAGTTAACAGGCAACAAACAAATTGCAAGCAAAGGTTTCTCCACAAAGTTATAAGTTTTATCTTTAATATGTATTTTTGTCTGGGTTTTTTAATGAATTCTGCCTCTACCACAAAATGGACCTACTATAAAAATAAAAGACTATTAATTTCTGTAAGAGAGCTAACTTAAACGTTTAACAAGGGATTAACTATTTATTTTCCCCACTGTGTGGGGCATCAGTGAAATGAAACATACAGGTTATCTATGACCTTTGACTTACCTCTTGGTATGATGCAGACATCTGCCCCTGCCGAGCTTGGTTGTGATGATGAAAGTCTCTTCGTAATAAAATCCTCTACTGTCTTGGTTCCAGTACAATCTGCTGCCTTCATTTTAAAACATGTTTACACACTGGCATTTTTCTAATTACAAACACACAGGATCTGGCTGTTTTACAATGAAGTGGCTCAAAAATAGATTCAATCATTTTTTATCCTAATTTACCAAATCAAACTACTGGTTACTGGAATTGAATTTAAAGATTTGACAGGACTTTATTGAATTAATGTGTTTTTAAATTGCTTTAGGTTTGAGCTGCACGATATGTTGCACATAATTGTTAATGCAGTATTAGTGTTGCAATCATAAAGGGCTGCTTGGATGCCATAAATGTTACGCCATGCATTCATGCTCTGCATGCCAGTAATACATCTGGTTGGTTGGATAGACTTTGTCTGCCCTTGATGCCCTCTCTCAAAATAGATGGCAGTAGTGACATAGTGACAAATATGCTAAAGTTCACAGAGTTGTGGAGGCATCATGATGATAAAAATGAAAGTAAGAGTGAGAATAATGTGGGTTAATCACAACTGATGAAGTCATCTCAATAGTCCCAGTCCTAATAGACCTAGTTTCAGTTGGACCGCCAAACTGTCTTTACAACACCCTGGATAAGATTCTGGAGTGAATCAGTGGCTTATAAATAAACTGGATTCAACTGAATTCAGCAACCTTTTGCGTTCCAATTAACTTTCTGTTAACAAGTTTTGATACAGCAATCTGTGAACATGCAACTTCTTTAGCAATGACCTTACACTGAAGCCTTTAACCAAACTAAAATTGCATTTTCACTTGGGCAGAGGTTAGATATCCATACTCCAAGCAGAAATATTCAACTCAATAACCACACTCTAATTCAGTGAGTTGATAGAGCTGACCATCAGATTTAGCTGTGTCCTTGTAAATTCAGATATCCATTCAAATTCCTTTGGCTCTCATTCATGGCCAAATTATGGTTTTAGGGTCAAGGTTCTGCTGACTCAATGTAAACCGAAGAGTACCAATAAATTGCAAACATCTGGCTTCTGCTGGTTTCTTATAGACTTTAACCGCTTTTTCCTAGAAAAACAAATACTCTAAATGTAGTCCCAACTCTGAAAATGCTCTTTAATATGTCATGGACAATTTGTTTCCAAAACTCCCCTGAAGAGTTGTTATAGGAACATAGTTTCCTGAGTGGAAGCAAACATTTCCAGGATATGCTCTGTTTTTTGACTCTTTTGTCTCATTCTGCTGTGTCCACATCCGTCTCTTGCATCCTTTGATTCTGCAGATAAGTTGTCAAGCTTTGGCAAGGACCTGAAACTGAACAGCCTTATGAGGAAGAGCCCTTCTCTTGAGAGTGTAATCAAAAGCTCCATTTCTCTCAGCAGCCGCACTGCATCGTTCAGCTACAGTCAAGGAAGCAGTAAACTCAGGTATTGTCATTTTGATCTAAATATGGGTCTAGAGGTACAACACCCTGATAATTACAAGCAAACCTTGTAAAGAAGTATAAAAAGCATTAACCCTCTGGGGTCCAGGGCATATGTGGTCATTTTTGACAAATTTTGGTTTTACCTTTATATTTCCAATAAAATGAATTACTATTGCCTTATGTGGTATCATTTTTTAACCTCACCTGTGTGAATCTACACTTATCTTCTGTTTTTGGACACACTGTAATTGCATATTGGACCTGAAGTCACTCAAAAACATAAAACCCGAGTTGGAGAAAAGTTTTTTTTTCTCACAGTGAAACATGTGTAATGAATTGTTTTTATAATCTAGAAAGTAAATATACTCTGTAAATTTCCAAAACCTACAGGTCCTTCTCAAAATATTAGCATATTGTGATAAAGTTCATTATTTTCCATAATGTCATGATGAAAATTTAACATTCATATATTTTAGATTCATTGCACACTAACTGAAATATTTCAGGTCTTTTATTGTCTTAATACGGATGATTTTGGCATACAGCTCATGAAAACCCAAAATTCCTATCTCACAAAATTAGCATATTTCATCCGACCAATAATAGAAGTGTTTTTAATACAAAAAACGTCAACCTTTAGATAATCTTGTACAGTTATGCACTCAATACTTGGTCGGGAATCCTTTGGCAGAAATGACTGCTTCAATGTGGCGTGGCATGGAGGCAATCAGCCTGTGGCACTGCTGAGGTCTTATGGAGGCCCAGGATGCTTCGATAGCGGCCTTTAGCTCATCCAGAGTGTTGGGTCTTGAGTCTCTCAACGTTCTCTTCACAATATCCCACAGATTCTCTATGGGGTTCAGGTCAGGAGAGTTGGCAGGCCAATTGAGCACAGTGATACCATGGTCAGTAAACCATTTACCAGTGGTTTTGGCACTGTGAGCAGGTGCCAGGTCGTGCTGAAAATGAAATCTTCATCTCTATAAAGCTTTTCAGCAGATGGAAGCATGAAGTGCTCCAAAATCTCCTGATAGCTAGCTGCATTGACCCTGCCCTTGATAAAACACAGTGGACCAACACCAGCAGCTGACACGGCACCCCAGACCATCACTGACTGTGGGTACTTGACACTGGACTTCTGGCATTTTGGCATTTCCTTCTCCCCAGTCTTCCTCCAGACTCTGGCACCTTGATTTCTGAATGACATGCAGAATTTGCTTTCATCCGAAAAAAGTACTTTGGACCACTGAGCAACAGTCCAGTGCTGCTTCTCTGTAACCCAGGTCAGGCGCTTCTGCCGCTGTTTCTGGTTCAAAAGTGGCTTGACCTGGGGAATGCGGCACCTGTAGCCCATTTCCTGCACACGCCTGTGCACGGTGGCTCTGGATGTTTCTACTCCAGACTCAGTCCACTGCTTCCGCAGGTCCCCCAAGGTCTGGAATCGGCCCTTCTCCACAATCTTCCTCAGGGTCCGGTCACCTCTTCTCATTGTGCAGCGTTTTCTGCCACACTTTTTCCTTCCCACAGACTTCCCACTGAGGTGCCTTGATACAGCACTCTGGGAACAGCCTATTTGTTCAGAAATTTCTTTCTGTGTCTTACCCTCTTGCTTGAGGGTGTCAATAGTGGCCTTCTGGACAGCAGTCAGGTCGGCAGTCTTACCCATGATTGGGGTTTTGAGTGATGAACCAGGCTGGGAGTTTTAAAGGCCTCAGGAATCTTTTGCAGGTGTTTAGAGTTAACTCGTTGATTCAGATGATTAGGTTCATAGCTCGTTTAGAGACCCTTTTAATGATATGCTAATTTTGTGAGATAGGAATTTTGGGTTTTCATGAGCTGTATGCCAAAATCATCTGTATTAAGACAATAAAAGACCTGAAATATTTCAGTTAGTGTGCAATGAATCTAAAATGTATGAATGTTAAATTTTCATCATTACATTATGGAAAATAATGAACTTTATCACAATATGCTAATATTGTCCTGCTGTCCTGTTGATTTTGTTAAAAACAATTCTTTGCTACTGGGGACTTTTTTCCCCACTGAATAAATGTACTCAAATTAAAAGGTGGAATCTTCTAAAATATTTAGTGCAAGATCATACCACTGCAATAAGAGATTAATTTATTTTAAAGCTTTTTTTCTATTTTTAAACAGGTTTGCTGATAATTTTTGGGGAGGCTCTAAAGGTGGAAATGTAGTGTTGCCCCTACTTAAAGCTGTTTCCTGTAACTATGTGCATGAGTATAAAAAAATCATAGCACAAGAAATTTAATTATTAAACATTTTAGTCTGGGATCAGGAAAGTTTAGGCAGCATATTTTGTTTGTTTTCAAAAAGATGACAAGTTTACCTTTACCAATTTCTAAACCTTGCTTTTCCTTTATTTTATTTTGGCCCTCATAAATGATCAAATGTAAACCTCCATTACTGCAGCAACTGAGGTAGATTAAATGTACTTTTATGTGTTACAGTCGGGCAGTAAAGTTGATTAAAGCTATCCAATATTTGGCCCATGTAAAAGAGAACAGCCTCTTGTTCAACTAAAACGCAGCCAACATTAATATACTCTGGTTGTTCAGACACAAAGGCTTGTCTGTCCAAATCTGATGTCTTGCCATTACCAATCTCTTTGCTGCTCATTATCTGTATTTACAGTTTGATTAGTGCCACAGAGGATGGTGCCACTTGGCTAACTGTCTGCGACTAAATCTATGACTTCCTCACAGAGATCAGCTACATCTGTTACCATGTCTGGTATTTTTAGGGTTATGATATAAATGCTGTATTATTGATGGTGTATGCAAATACAAACCACCTCTGAAGTCTCTTAAACTGACAACACATATTCTGGCATTACAGAGCCTCAAATGAGGAAATAATGAATTCATCAGCAGAGCTGCAGGGACGTGTGATATGCTTAGCATGCTGAGTGGAACAACCATGTCTCATGTTCTTCCCATGGCCTCAAATCCCAGGGAGCAAATTCCTTGAATGATTCTACAGATAGACATGAAACCTATCAATTCAATTCAATTCAAAGATACTTTATTGATCCCCGAGGGGAAATTAGAATTCCAGTACAACCCATCCAAACATACATCATGACACAAGACATCATCATGCATGTGATTTTTTTCCTTTCTTCTTTACAACTGTGCATCGTACATCATGTCTGTAAACATCTAAGTATGAGTCCACAGGGATGGGGCCAGGACTGTTCGTAATGATAGTACAAGATAAGATAATCCCCTTCAGTAATGAAAAGTCTGCAATTTAAAGGGGCTATCTTCTTTGTATTAACACTTTAAAAGAAGAAAAACTGTAGAAAACAAGTGAATTCGTTTATTTTTCTTTAGATTTGCACATTTCACTGCACTATCTGTGATCAGAAATGATAAGTAAGGAATGCTTTGACCTGCCAATTCCAAAATTTGCCAAATCCAATTTGTCAAATAAATAATTGTTTTTAGATTGAAAATCAAGTTGTCTTTACAATAACATGTAAATGTATAATAACTTTTAAAATGAAACAATTCTTTCTTTAAAATCCTCCAAAATTACGGTTGTCACTCTCTGCTTCGCTGATAATCTGCAAAAACATTAAAATCCTCCATATTAACGGAATCAGTATCTGTACAAATAAAGTTCAAAATAATTACAGCACATCTCATTTACTCCTTCACAAGGCAGATTATTACTCAATAACTTTTCTCTATAAAACCATTCAATTCCAGTCACCAGCCAGTTTCTTCAGCCATATTTAATTTTCTTCTATTAGAGTACATTTGTATTTGTTTTTCTGCATTGCTGCATACCTTGCAGGTCAGCATGCATGCTTATGCCATTGTTTTGCATGTCATCTAAAGTAGATAAAATTCTATGTACCTTATTAAGATTGAATACTAAATTTAAGATTATATGTTTAAAAAGAAAGCAATTTGTCATAGCCTTAAACTGTGATCCTATGTGTAACCATGTGATCTTTAATTTTTCTAGTACCAACAGAATGGGAAATGTCAAAGGGAGAAATAAACTTGAAACTTGAAGTAGTTCTATGAGAAATCTGAGAATAATCAGTTTTTTTTTTTTTTTTTAAATTAGGGCCACAGATGTAAAACTAGTTTGTACAATGGATTCAGTGTAAGGATAACGCTGCTCTAATCTAGGATCATTTCAGCAGTCAGGTTGACAGTAAACCAACTATCCTCCACGTACACAAAAATAATTGTGTGGGAGTGGAGGCAGGAGAGGAGCGGAACTAAATATTGCATAAGTTGTGCTCCAGATGATTACTTTCTTTCTCCCTCTCCTCTGATTGTGGTCCGTGTTCCCCTGGTGACAGTGTGGAAAGAACGGACCCCTTGGCTGCTCTGGCGCGGGAGAATGGAGGATCTAAGAGAAACGCTCTACTGAAGTGGTGCCAGAAGAAAACAGAAGACTATCCGGTAGGGATCACAGGCCACAGACCTCTCTCAAACATGAGACGTGCTCCACACACTTTCACGCCCAGTTCTCTTCCACATCTACATCTGACAGTTTAATTTTAAACCTTCACTCCTCTGGTTTTCATTAAAAAGTGAGATGACACCTCCCGTTCACTTGTTTATATTGCATGTCACGATATTGATTAGTCTGCCCCTAGGTACTGTGGTTTTTCCTTTTTTATTTTCATTTTAGCAATCATTGAGGTGTACAGCTGTAATAGCACACTGTTGAGGCACCATTTAACTAACTGGCATCTCACTGAAAATATTAGAGCAAAGCACGCATGCTAGATTTATACAGGTCCTTCTCAAAATATTAGCATATTGTGATAAAGTTCATTATTTTCCATAATATAATGATGAAAATTTAACATTCATATATTTTAGATTCATTGCACACTAACTGAAATATTTCAGGTCTTTTATTGTCTTAATACAGATGATTGTGGCATACAGCTCATGAAAACCCAAAATTCCTATCTCACAAAATTAGCATATTTCATCCGACCAATAAAAGAAAAGTGTTTTTAATACAAAAAACGTCAACCTTCAAATAATCATGTACAGTTATGCACTCAATACTTGGTCGGGAATGCTTTTGCAGAAATGACTGCTTCAATGCGGCGTGGCATGGAGGCAATCAGCCTGTGGCACTGCTGAGGTCTTATGGAGGCCCAGGATGCTTCGATAGCGGCCTTTAGCTCATCCAGAGTGTTGGGTCTTGAGTCTCTCAACGTTCTCTTCACAATATCCCACAGATTCTCTATGGGGTTCAGGTCAGGAGAGTTGGCAGGCCAATTGAGCACAGTGATACCATGGTCAGTAAACCATTTACCAGTGGTTTTGGCACTGTGAGCAGGTGCCAGGTCGTGCTGAAAAATGAAATCTACATCTCCATAAAGCTTTTCAGCAGATGGAAGCATGAAGTGCTCCAAAATCTCCTGATAGCTAGCTGCATTGACCCTGCCCTTGATAAAACACAGTGGACCAACACCAGCAGCTGACACGGCACCCCAGACCATCACTGACTGTGGGTACTTGACACTGGACTTCTGGCATTTTGGCATTTCCTTCTCCCCAGTCTTCCTCCAGACTGTAGCCCATTTCCTGCACACGCCTGTGCACGGTGGCTCTGGATGTTTCTACTCCAGACTCAGTCCACTGCTTCCGCAGGTCCCCCAAGGTCTGGAATCGGCCCTTCTCCACAATCTTCCTCAGGGTCCGGTCACCTCTTCTCGTTGTGCATCGTTTTCTGCCACGATTTTTCCTTCCCACAGACTTCCCACTGAGGTGCCTTGATACAGCACTCTGGGAACAGCCTATTCGTTCAGAAATGTCTTTCTATGTCTTACCCTCTTGCTTGAGGGTGTCAATAGTGGCCTTCTGGACAGCAGTCAGGTCGGCAGTCTTACCCATGATTGGGGTTTTGAGTAATGAACCAGGCTGGGAGTTTTAAAGGCCTCAGGAATCTTTTGCAGGTGTTTAGAGTTAACTCGTTGATTCAGATGATTAGGTTCATAGTTCGTTTAGAGACCCTTTTAATGATATGCTAATTTTGTGAGATAGGAATTTTGGGTTTTCATGAGCTGTATGCCAAAATCATCTGTATTAAGACAATAAAAGACCTAAAATATTTCAGTTAGTGTGCAATGAATCTAAAATATATGAATGTTAAATTTTCATCATTACATTATGGAAAATAATGAACTTTATCACAATATGCTAATATTTTGAGAAGGACCTGTATGTGTGTATTTACAGGGCCTTGCAAAAATATTCAGAGCCCTTAAATTATTTTACTTTACAACAACAAATCACTTTACAAATCCATTTTATATGCTTGACCAGTTTCAATGCAAAGTTGAAAGAAACATGGTTTTGTAAATTATTTTTACAATAAAAATTTGAGAAATATGGCCTGGATTTGTATTCAATCTCATTTGCTTTGTGCTTCAGTTAGAAATTTTTCTGAGAGGAGAGAGAGAAATAGGAAGCACTCACATGGAAGCCAGGTTCCAACAGATTTTGTCTGCTCAACTATAAATATAGCAGTTTTTGGTCCCTTGGGCCCTGTTTCAGGAAGCGAGGTTAACAAGCTCTGAGTAGAAAGCACATACCTTGAGTAGACCTACTCCACACTATCATACTTGGGGTTTTTGGTTTCAAAACACCGGGTAATGATTGGGTAAGCATGCGAGTAAATAAGAAGCCCTCATCAATCGAAGGCAGATAACATGATCCACTATGGCAACGTGAGGAAATAAGAAGCCTCGAAGTGCGTATTTGTCACCGATGGGATAGAAATATCAATGACAGCATATGGAGTATAATCAGCACATATTTAAGAAGAAAAGCAACACTGTTGCTGCTGCAAAATAGTGAGAGTTGGGGTGGCAGAGACCAAGTCAATGCATGAGTGTGATTTGACGGAGAATTAAAGTTGAATCCTCGATACTACACTTATTTAACGTCCAAAAAAATAATGAAGTATGTGTCTGTGCAATAAATGTGTGTCTAGGTGTAACACAGCAGGCACATAAAGGATGTGACAGCAAATCAATATGAAATACAAAAATACAGTTAAATCAGGTAAGGTCCAGTTCTAAGCTATGATCTTTATGTTTAACCTTTACCAACAGAATTACACAACATTCACTGGCTATATTCAACATATGCAATTAATGATGTGTAAGAAGTTGAAGATTGGCTCATGACTTGAAAAAGAGTTGATATGCAACTTAAATCGAGATATTTCTCTCTCCCTAAAGCTTCTTGTGAAACAGCTGTACAACTTGTGCTTAAAAGAAAACGTAGAAAAGTGCACCTTGCTAGTACCGGGTTAGACCCCCTTTTGCCTTCGGAACTGCCTTAATTCTTCGTGGCATAGATTCAACAAGGTAACATTCCTCAGAGAGTTTGGTCCATATTGACATGATAGCATCACACAGATGCTGCAGATTTGTCAGCTACACATCCATGATGCGAATCTCCCGTTCCACCACATCCCAAAGGTGCTCTATTGGATTGAGATCTGGTGACTGTGGAGGCCATTTGAGTCCAGTGAACTCATTGTCATGTTCAGGAAACCAGTCTGAGATGATTCGTGCTTTATGACATGGCACGTTATCCTGCTGGAAGTAACCATCAGAAGATGGGTACACTGTGGTTATAAAGGGATGGACATGGTCAGCAACAATACTCAGATAATCTGTGGCGTTGACACGATGCTCAATTGGTACTATGGGACCCAAAGTGTGCCAAGAAAATATCCCCCACACCATTACACCACCACCAGCCTGAACCGTTGATACAAGGCAGGATGGATCCATGCTTTTATGTTCTTGACGCCAAATTCTGACCCCACCATCCGAATGTTGCAGTAGAAATCGAGACTCTTCAGACCAAGCAACGTTTTTCCAATCTTCTATTGTCCAATTTTGGTGAGCCTGTGCGAATTGTAGCCTCAGTTTCCTGTTCTTAGCTGACAGGAATGGCACCCGGTGTGGTCTTCTGCTGTTGTAGCCCATCTGCCTCAAGGTTTGACGTGTTGTGCGTTCAAAGATGCTCTTCTGCATGCCTTGGTTGTAACTAGTGGTTATTTGAGTTACTGTTGCCTTTCTATCAGCTCAAACCAGTCTGGCCATTCTCCTCTGACCTCTGGCATCAACAAGGCATTTGCGCCCACAGAACTGCCGCTCACTGGATATTTTCTCTTTTTCGGACCATTCTCTGTAAAGATGGTAGTGCGTGAAAATCCCAGTAGATCAACTGTTTCTGAAATGCTCAGACCAGCCCGTCTGGCACCAACAACCATGCCACGTTCAAAGTCACTTCAATCACCTTTCTTCTCCATTCTGATGCTCAGTTTGAACTGCAGCACATTGTCTTGACCATGTCTACATGCCTACATGCATCGAGTTGCTGCCATGATGGCATGAAGTGGCCGGTGAGTGTGTGTATGTTTGTGTGCGTGTATATATATATATATATATATATATATATATATATATATGATGTGTTAAATAATAGTACATGTAATTATTTGATGGTACATATAATAGTACATTTATTTTATGGGACATTCACATTTATTTATTTAATGATATGTTTATTTATTTATTTTGTCCCTTTTGGTCCTCCATACTTGCAAGCTGTGTAACTTTAAATGCTCATTTTTCGTCAGTCTGATATATAAATTTGTAAAGAGACTAATGGTCTATGATAGGTTTTTTTGTAGTTCATACTGTAATAGTACAACATCACAGTATTTTACGGAGTCATTCATTGGTTTTGATTTTGGTATGTCACCCAAAGATTTTTATTGGCCCCTTGTGCCAGGAAGTCATTTCTTGGCCCGTTTAATTTTCTCAGCTTCTGCTTCCACTCTAGTCTGATTGCACCAGCAGTCTGCAGCTCTTAATGTTCTGATTCTGGGAGATCAGTACTAATGAACAAATGATTTTGATTTTTTTGTTAAAACTTTTTTAAAACATGTTAATTTACTTCCACTGAACAATTACACACTGCTTTCTGTTGTTCTATTGCATAAAATATTAATAAATTACTTGAATAAAAGCTTGTGTTTTGTAACATGACAAAACATGGAAAAGGGGTGTGAATACTTTTGCAAGACCATGTATTGAACCCTTTTGATGAAATAAATATTTATATTGCCATGGAGCCAAGAGTTGACAATAACGAGCCGAGTTGTTCCCCTCATAGCCAGTTTAAAGAGCCCATTATGCCTAGTGGGATTACAGATTAGTCTGTGAAAAACCTTTTCAGGCACGCAGAGGGGCTGCAGTCTGCAGATTCTGGCTCTGGAGGGAAAGGAATCATTTCAACCCTGTGGGCATTCTGAATTATCATAGTTAAAAACACACCAAAGCCTTGTTTTAACACTTTTTATCATGTGACCTTTGTATAAAAATATTCAAATGACAATAAATGCTAAATATAGACGCATCATTTCCAGTGAGAGATTGAATTATTGAATGAGCTGCCTGATCAATGGTATCTATTTCTTGAGGACAATGGTGCTCTTTGAACTTTGGGTCACCCTCCCTTTTACTGGTGAAACAAACACACTGGGCAGATCCTTTACGGTTAAAACACTGAAACCAGGTGGGAAATAACTGATGGTCTTCCTGTTGGGTGGATTGGTTTGACATGGATCTTTCTGCCTCAGGATATGTTTAAAGACAGCCAACAATGCAGTCAGTGCTTTTTAAAAGATTCTGAAGGCTCTCTGAGAAAGGTTGTACTTATAAATGTTGATATATATTGAAATCTCTACAGTAAAAGAAGGCTGATAATTCCTTCACAGCCAAATGCAGTTTGACTTTTGTCTACCTCAGCATGCCCTGTTAATGAAGAGCTGTGTTAAATGTTTAAGAGGCACTAACATTAAATCATCTGTTGCATAAACATTAAATTCCAGAATAATCAATTTGCCCGTTTTTCTTTGCAAAAATAGCTCAAACTGCAATAGACTGGATAGAGAGCATCTGTAAATACAGATTCTTAGTTGGATCCAGGTCTGGACTTTGACTAGGCCATTCTAATGCGTGAATATGCTTTGATCTAAACCATTCCATTGTAGCTCTGGCTGTATGTCTATGCTGGTGAATGTGAATGTCCACCCCAGGCTTAATTCTTTACAGCGTCTAACAGGTTTTCAAACAGGATTGCTCTGTATCATCTATCCATAAACTCTGACCAGCTTCCCTGTCTCTGCTGAAAGAAGCATATCTGCAGAGTGATGCTTCCACCAAAGTGTTTCACTGTGAGTCTGGTGTGTTTATAGTGCTTTCTGGTGTTTTTTGGTAAGAAGTAGAGTATATGTTGGAGTTCAGACATAGATCCCTTAAGTGTTTAATATGCATCTTACTGTAGAAAGATTTCTATTCAGCAGGGTGAATAATTTGAGACTGTTGCAGTAATTAAAAGTATGTATTGAAATTGGTGGACATTTTTTTATCAGTAGTTTTATTTAACAGTTTCAACTGTTCTTGTGTAGTTAACACTAAAACAATCTAGAATTTTGCCAAGTAACAATTAGCTGTGGGCAGTGAATAATTTTAGGTAAAACTGAATAATAAGATTAAATTAAATCAGACAAATATTGGCACTCTAACTTGACTTCTAAAGTCAACTGGTTACAGCAGATTGTATGGAGAATGAACGCACATCCCTGCCACACAATTTAGATTTTTATTTTTTATCCTTTTCATTCTGCTTCAGTTATATGGCACTTCACATAAAGTCCTAATGAAATACACCAAAGCATGTGACTGTAATGTGATAATATGTGTAAAGTGGGTATGAATATTTTTGCTAGGTGCTGTATGTTAAAAAGCAAACCTGCGTAACTGTGCATGTCAGTTCAGTTAAGGACAGATGAGTTAAGCAACATAAACTCTTCACTGTAAGATCTGATCCCCTCAAACAAAGGCCAATTATTTGCAAATATCAGGAATGCAATAAGAAGATTTGGTTAATAGGGCTGTTTCAGTCTGTGGCATAATCAGTTCCCTTCTAAGTAACCGTTCTTGATTTGGTCTGTGAACCATTGTGTTTGGCTGTTTCGTCCACAATGTGCCTGCTCTGTTATTAGATTTCCCAACACACTATTACACACTCTTTCAAAAGTCTTGACATTGTACAGTATGCTTCTTTCTATCAGGAAAACAAAAGAAAAGGCCAAACCCCCCATGATAGGTGACAACAAGAACAATTAGCAGACATTTCCAGGAAGTGTCCCCGGAGATTTTTATTTCTTTCGGCTGAACGCAACACTTCCCGAAGGGATTTTTGTTTCAGTTGATAATAGCGGATGTACTGTGTGTGCTGTTTGTGGGTCAGCTGACGTATGCCGCAATTTCTGAAAGTTAAACCCCTGTTGGGTCTAGTTCTTTAAAATCGTGACCCCGAGGTCCTGTCGGAGTCTCATGCCAGACTGTGAGAAAAGGCTACAGTCTGAGGCTGTGTTGAGCTTCAAATGTCTGGCGAAAGACCATAGTGCTACAGGTCTCTATCCATGTGGATTCGTGAGATCACTGAGCAAGGTTCCATAATTTACCTAGCAACAGTGAACAGGATGGTAAGGGAGGTTAAAAGAATCTTCAAAGCTCATTTTTAGAAAACAGCAGCCGATAATGGCATCCTGGGGTCACCAAGACATCCATTAAGTATAATAGTTTGGGATGCCAGGGTACAGCTTTTTCTGTCCTACTGTAACAAGTGTAAACATTTAAAGTTTGCTGAATGTTACTGGGATTTTAACTGTAACTCTGTACATTTGACAGATGAGACCAAGACTGAGCTTTTCAGAAGCTAACTCTCCTGATGGATCTGGAGTAAAACAAAGGATGAATATGTAGAGAAGGGCTTCATGCCCAGTATTATTTATGGTGGAGGAATTGTGATGCTGTGGGCCTGCTTCTCTTCACATTCTTCCCAGGGCCCTCAGAACTTTGTTACAGCGCATGGCATCATGAATGCTTTGAAATACCAGGAGATTTTGAATATTATTTCAGAATCAGACTCGCTGAGTCTTTCAACGGGACACTGATGCCAAACATATGGCCAAAACATCACAGTAAGCAGAAGAGAAGTGAGTGAAATAAAGCACCTCTGGACAATCTATAGAGATTGTGCTAGGGAGTACTGTCTGATTGGCAAAAAGGACTTTTGCAAAATATTAACAGCAAGGATGCCAACAAATGGGCCACAAGTGATTTTGTTAAAAATTATTATTTTTCAATGTGGGATTTTTCAGCACACAATAAATGTACTTGTAATTAAATGCAAACTTTTCAATGTGATTATGCTGCTGCAATGAAATATGTTTATTTTAAGGCTTTTGCATATCCTTATTAGTATTGCTGATAGATGTCTCAGTTCTTTTTTTCTGTCTCAAACAAATTCAGAGAAGTTATAACTCAATACTAATTAGCTTTTAACACACAATCCTTGAGTTATAAATAATTTGGCCACTCCGGTTGCCTTTCTGTCCCCTTTCTAGTTCCAAGCAGTTTAGTAAGGAAACATGCTCAAATATACACTGCCCAAAAAAATAAAGGGAACACTTAAAACAATATAACTCTAAGTAAATCAAACTCCTGTGAAATCAAACCACTTAGGAAGCAACACTGATTGACAATCAATTTCACAGCTGTTGTTCAAATGAAATAGACAACGGGGGGAAATCTTTGGTGATTAGCAAGAAACACTCAATAAAGGAGTGGTTCTGCAAGTGGAGACCACAGACCACTTCTCAGTACTTAAGCTTTCTGGCTGATGGTTTGGTCACTTTTGAATGTTGGTGGTGCTTTCACACTCGTGGTAGCATGAGACGGACTCTACAACCCACACAAGTGGCTCAGGTAGTGCAGTTCATCCAGGATGGCACATCAATGCAAGCTGTGGCAAGAAGGTTTGCTGTGTCTGTCAGCGTAGTGTCCAGAGCCTGGAGGTGCTACCAGGAGACAGACCAGTACACCAGGAGATGTGGAGGAGGCCGTAGGAGGGCAACAACCCAGCAGCAGGACCGCTACCTCTGCTTTTGAGCAAGGTAGAACCTCTAACTTTCTTCTGGGCATCCCTTTAATGTCTTTATTAAGGGTCGGATCCCATATGACTTGATGGTCGACTTCGCCTAGGGGTCCGGTGCATTTCCGTATGGTGAAAAGAGCTTGCAGCTTTTTTCCGTTTGATTTTGCTGTTTTCTGTGATAGCATTTTTCTTTTGCAGTGTTTTTCTATTGCACTCGTTTTTTCTGTTTGTTTGTGTTATGACGTTTGCATCATTCTTTTGCTGTGTGTTTGCACCTGTCGGCCACTGTACTCACGACCCTTCTTTTATCTTGATTATTTTTTTAAATCGGATTTACAAATAGGAAAAACTCATCTTGATTCATCCATAAAGGTGAAATATCACTTACAATGGCCTTGAATCAGGTGTGTGTAAACATTTGTGAGTTGGTATCATCACGTTTTATACGTGTGTCTCTGTAGATGTTCTGATGGCTATGAATGTTGCAAGGTTTACATGTGTTGCGCATACAAACATCTGAAATCTGACCTTTCACACATTTTTTGCTGCTTTCTTCCATTACTGTGAAAATACCTTTGCTGGATTCTAAAAGGCAGAACATAGTCCGTGAGCAGTGTGGACTGCGCGCTCACTGTCCGCGAACGTTTGAGGTTTCATAATCGAACGTACCAATTTCCTACATTTCTTGAGACAAATCCCTACATTTCCCGTATTTTCTGCCATGGCACCATCGGACAGGGAGGCAGAGCTAATTTGCTGGTTTAGCTTTGAAAAAACAAAAAGAAAAGAAGGTGGCATATAAAGGGGGGAATACACCTGTCACTGTGGCACAGAGGGTGGCAGTGACATTGCATGTTATTGCAACCGGTTGCTTGGAGAAGTGTGTCACATATAAAACAGTTCGATATGGAGACTTTTTCCCGGCAAGTAGTTTATTGTGTGATACTGCGTACGCGGTCGTAAAAATTTTGCCTTTTGCAGACGTGTCCGGTGGATATCTGCGGAGTGAAGTATGCCTATGTTATGCCCTTTAGTGAGATGCTAACAGCATTCATGGGTCTTTAAAATAATGTCTTAATAAATCTTTTATTCAGACGTCTTTTAAAATGTATACATGATGTCATGTACAGTGGCTTGTAAAAGTATTGATACCTCTTGGAACTTTTCCACATATTGTCACATTACAACCACAAACAAATATTTTATTGGAATTTTATGTGAAAGACCAACAAAAAGTGGTATACAATTGTTTCTTTTTTTTTTCTTACAAATAAAAAGCAAAAAAGTGCGGTGCAGCCCCCTTTACTCTGAATGCAACCAACTGCCTTCAGAAGTTGCCTGATGATTGCTCATGACTAAATGGAGTCCACCTGTGTGGAATCTAATCTCAGTACAAATACAGCTGCTCTGTGACGGCCTCAGAGGTTGGTTAAGGGAATATTGGGGAGCAAATAGCGTCATGAAGTCCAAGGAGCACACCAGACAGATCAGGGATAAAGTTGTGGAGAAAAAGATTTCCCAAGCTTTGAACATCTCATGGTGCACTGTTCAATCCATCATCCAGAAATGGGAAGAGTATGGCACAACTGTAAACCTACTAAGACAAGGCCGTCCACCTAAACGTATTGGCCGAACAAGGAGAGCACTGATCAGAGATGCAGCCAAGAGGCCCATGGTGACTATGGACCAACTGCAGAGATCCGAAGGTCAGGTGGGGGAATCTGTCCACAGAACAACTATTAGTCTTGCACCATGCAACTGTGGTCTTTATGGAAGAGTGGCAAGAAGAAAGCCATTGTTAAAAGAAAACCATAAGAACTCCCGTTTGCAGTTTGCCAGAAGCCATGTTGGAAATACAGCAAACGTGTTGAAGAAGGTGCTTTGATCAAACAAGACCAAAATTGCACTTTGGCCAAAATGCAAAACTCTGTGTGTGGCGGACACTAACACTGCACATCACTCTGAACACAACATCCCCACTGTCAAATGGTGGTGGTAGCATTATGTTCTGGGGGTGCTTCTCTTCAGCAGGAACAGGGAAGGTGGTCGGAATTGATGGGAAGATGGATGTTGCCAAATTCAGGGCAATCTTGGAAGAAAACCTGTTGGAGTCTGCAAAAGACTTGAGACTGGGGAGGAGGTTCGCCTTCCTGCAGAACAACGACCCTAAACATAAAGCCAGGGCTACAATGGAATAGTTTAAAACAAAACATATTCATGTGTTTCGTTGTCCGATGAGCTAACCCCTCCCTCCTACTTCCCTATGTCTAAAGGGATTGCTCAAACCAGCTCTCCATCCAACGGGTCCGGACTTCCCCAAACCTGAAAGGTCTTACTAAGCAGGTTTAATGAAAGTTCTGGTTAAGCTGGTGTCGGGAAATGACTCGCCTAGCTTCTGACAGCCTTCATACAAAAGTCTCGCCCTTCTTCAACTGGTGGTCTGGACGACTGAGTAGCCTATCACAGTCATCCACACCCTCAACAGTCACTTTTGTTCACGGCTGCTCATTCCCTAATTTTACAACTGGCTCTTGATATATGGGCTAGGTTGATTTTAGTAGCTCGGCACGAGCCCCTAGGGCGCTGTTTTAACAAACTTGAATAAGGCAAACTATAAAAACCTCCTAAAATATCTTAGAACCAGGCAACAAGGCTTTTTACCACCAATGAAAAACCAAAAAATACGGTGACTCAAATAATTGAATGTCCACGATTTAACTAGAATTTTATATGCTTTCTTTAATTAGTAATACTTTTGCAGGGGTCAGTAACAGCTTAAATTTGGCAACACAAAATAATTTTAATAATAGAAATTAATCAATCAACTCAACCTGTCTTTCCCTGATGCTGAAACTAGTGAGTTTGGAGAGGCTTTGAAGATGGAGGCTCATCCATGCACCTGATGGAGAAGATTCTTCTGGTAACAACGAGTGGTTTCTTGAAGGGAATACGACTCAATCTTCAGTTTTCTTCCTTTAAGTGGCAGGCACTGATGTTCCAGGCTTTGATGGTTAAACAGGATCTTTGTTGTTATATGTCTCCGAAGACAGTAGTTTCCAGAGGCTGAAGAGTTGAAGGAAACCCGAAGACATAAATGAGGTTGATTCAGGACTTCCAGAAGCCTGAAACTTAGACCAATCAGCTGTTCACCGATCAAGTTCACTTCTGTTGTCTGGATAAAAAGGCTTTAGATGAAATCAGATTCTTAATCTTGAGGCACAGTCCTTTCTGGGCCCACAGGTTGATCCTCTTTTTAATGCAGTCGATCAGTGGGGCTGTGTCTCTGTTCCTTTTCCATCTAAGCTTCGTTTCCCCAGTCGAAGTCAGCAGCTCCCCACCCCACTGTAAATAGTGTTGGCGAGGCACTGCTTCCCCCTCCTGAGGCGCCGGACAGTTTGCCAGAATCACTTCGGGGCCAACCGGTAGTCCTTCTCCATGGCCTCACCGAACTCCTCCCAGGTCCGAGTTTTTGCCTCTGCCACAGCCCGTGCCGCGGCACGCTTGGCCCCACGGTACCCATCAGCCACCTCAAGAGTCCCACAAGCCAACCACAGCCGATAGGACTCCTTCTTCAGCTTGACAGCGTCCCTTACTGCCGGTGTCCACCACCGGGTTCAGACCCTCACTATACACTTGGGCCTGCCAAGTCTGTCTGGCTTTCTCCTCCCCCAGCGGATCCAACTCACCACCAGGTGGTGATCAGTGGACAGCTCAGCCCCTCTCTTCACCCGAGTGTCCAAAACATGCGGCCAAAGGTCTGATGATACGACAACAAAGTCGATCATTGACCTCCTGCCTAGGTTGTCCTGGTGCCAAGTGCACTGATGGACACCCTTATGTTTGAACATGGTGTTCATTATGGACAATCCGTGACTAGCATAGAAGTCCAATAACAAAACACCGCTCGGATTCAGATCGCGGAGGCCATTCCTCCCGATCACGCCTCTCCAGGTGTCACTGTCGTTTCCCACGTGGGCGTTGAAGTCCCCCAGCAGAATAATGGAGTCCCCGGGAGGGGCACTATCCAGCACCCCCGACAGGGACGCCAAGAAGGCCGGGTACTCCGCACTACCACTCGGCCCATAGGCTGAAATGATAGTCAGAGACCTCTCCCCAACCCGAAGGCGCAGGGATGCGACCCTCTCATCCACTGGGGTAAACCCCAACACTAGACGGCTGAGCTGGGGGGCGAAACGCAAACCCACCCCAGCCCACCGCCTCTCCCCGTGGGCCACTCCAGAGTAGAAGAGAGTCCAGCCCCTCTCAAGGAGATGGGTTCCAGAGCCCACGCTGTGCGTGGAGGTGAGCCCGACTATTTCTAGTTGATATCTCTTTACCTCCTGCACACGCTCAGGCTCCTTCCCCCCCAGCGAGGTGACATTCCACGTCCCTAAAACCAGCCTAAGCATCCGGGGATCGGGCCGCCGAGGTCTCCACCTTCGTCCGCCGCCCAATCCTCTTTGCACCGGTCCCTCATGGTTCCCCCTGGGGGATGGTCTCGGGGATGGTCTCGCGTCTCTCGTTCGGGCTTGGCCTGGCCGGGACCCGCGAGGAGCAACCCAGCCACCAGGCCAATTATATTTCATGATAGTTTGCTGAGAATTTAATATGCATTCAATTATCTCATTATTATTTGTCACATTATATGTTTATCAAATATTTATTGAGGTAGATCCATATTTCATAATGTTTCGTTTATTCATTTAGTTTTGAGCACTTTGGCGTTCCATCGTTTTTATGTTTAGATTTTTGTTTCTGTTTCCTTAAGAAATTGACCTAAAAGTGATTTATAATTAATAAAATCCTGAATTATAACTAAATGATATGATTATGTAGAAATGGGTTTTGATAAATATACAAGATGTTTTCATTAAGTTTTTTTTTCTTGAATATGTAATCAGATAGCTTGATATTTCAGTATAATATTCAACGAATAAATAATTTTTTATACTTTAATATAGTTTAGCATAGCCAGTCAGCTACATGTGCAAAGACAAGTCCACAGTGACAGAGCATGTCATCACCATGGAGAAGACATCATGAACCCCTAAGGGACATAGTGTTTTGTTAAACAGCGTGTTTATCCACCAGCTGCCTCAGTACCCTAAAAACGCCGTGCTCCTACAAGCAGGTGAATGCCTGACGTGAGCTGAACTCTCAGGGGACGATGAGATGTGAGGCCAGACAGGCTCTGTCACCTCAATTGTCAGATTCTGGGAAGCACAGATCGATCAGCGAGGACCTTAAAAGCAGCCTCTGATTGACTCTGCCCTGTGGGAGAGACTCAAACGACCTCTCACAGGAAATTAGTATTCACAAGGGATTCTGTGCACATCAGCTTTGCACTGAACACATGAAACACAACACTGCTTTTATACAACTTCAGTTACACTAGTTTTCAAAGCAGATAATTTGATGTGACCTTGAAGGATTGTGTGAAAAAACATTGTCCAAAGCCATCATTCTGGTGATTTCTATGTTTTTGTGTGGAACTGTCCTCCTTTCTTTACTTTAGGCACAAAATTATTCATTCTCCACCTCAGGAGAATATTTAGTCACTTGTTTTTTTTGTAGTAAGTTTAAAAACAATCATGAGCCTAAATTATTTTCGGTATCAATCTCAGTGTTGGAAAAGTTTTCATCTAGAAGCTAGCAGATAAGTTTTGCAGTTTTTTGGTTTTTGCCATAAACTTTTCAACAGTTTGAGATCTGCACAGTTTGCTGTCCATATTATTTGAGGTGATTGATATTTCCCTACAGTGGCCAGTAATATTTAATGGCACCCCTCGTACAAATTTCTAACAAGCCTTGAAATAAATTCATCTTTTGTTTCAGTAGCAAAATGTCACACTAAAGAATTTAAAAGAGTTTAAATGTTGAAGCTACAAGTCCTTCTCAAAATATTAGCATATTGTGATAAAGTTCATTATTTTCCATAATGTAATGATTAAAATTTAACATTCATATATTTTAGATTCATTGCACACTAACTGATATATTTCAGGTCTTTTATTGTCTTAATACGGATGATTTTGGCATACAGCTCATGAAAACCCAAAATTCCTATCTCACAAAATTAGCATATTTCATCCGACCAATAAAAGAAAAGTGTTTTTCATACAAAAAACGTCAACCTTCAAATAATCATGTACAGTTATGCACTCAATACTTGGTCGGGAATCCTTTGGCAGAAATGACTGCTTCAATGCGGCGTGGCATGGAGGCAATCAGCCTGTGGCACTGCTGAGGTCTTATGGAGGCCCAGGATGCTTCGATAGCGGCCTTTAGCTCATCCAGAGTGTTGGGTCTTGAGTCTCTCAATGTTCTCTTCACAATATCCCACAGATTCTCTATGGGGTTCAGGTCAGGAGAGTTGGCAGGCCAATTGAGCACAGTGATACCATGGTCAGTAAACCATTTCCCAGTGGTTTTGGCACTGTGAGCAGGTGCCAGGTTGTGCTGAAAAATTAAATCTTCATCTCCATAAAGCTTTTCAGCAGATGGAAGCATGAAGTGCTCCAAAATCTCCTGATAGCTAGCTGCATTGACCCTGCCCTTGATAAAACACAGTGGACCAACACCAGCAGCTGACACGGCACCCCAGACCATCACTGACTGTGGGTACTTGACTCTGGACTTCTGGCATTTTGGCATTTCCTTCTCCCCAGTCTTCCTCCAGACTCTGGCACCTTGATTTCCGAATGACATGCAGAATTTGCTTTCATCTGAAAAAAGTACTTTGGACCACTGAGCAACAGTCCAGTGCTGCTTCTCTGTAGCCCAGGTCTGGGGAATGCGGCACCTGTAGCCCATTTCCTGCACACACCTGTGCACGGTGGCTCTGGATGTTTCTACTCCAGACTCAGTCCACTGTTTCCGCAGGTCCCCCAAGGTCTGGAATCGGCCCGTCTCCACAATCTTCCTCAAGGTCTGGTCACCTCTTCTCGTTGTGCAGCGTTTTCTGCCACACTTTTTCCTTCCCACAGACTTCCCACTGAGGTGCCTTGATACAGCACTCTGGGAACAGCCTATTCATTCAGAAATTTCTTTCTGTGTCTTACCCTCTTGCTTGAGGGTGTCAATAGTGGCCTTCTGGACAGCAGTCAGGTCGGCAGTCTTACCCATGATTGGGGTTTTGAGTGATGAACCAGGATGGGAGTTTTAAAGGCCTCAGGAATCTTTTGCAGGTGTTTAGAGTTAACTTGTTGATTCAGATGATTAGATTCATAGCTCGTTTAGAGATCCTTTTAATGATATGCTAATTTTGTGAGATAGGAATTTTGGGTTTTCATGAGCTGTATGCCAAAATCATCTGTATTAAGACAATAAAAGACCTGAAATATTTCAGTTAGTGTGCAATGAATCTAAAATATATGAATGTTAAATTTTCATCATGACATTATGGAAAATAATGAACTTTATCACAATATGCTAATATTTTGAGAAGGACCTGTAGAATCCACCTGTGTGTAATCAAGTCTCCGTATAAATGCACCTGCTCTGTGATAGTCTCAGGGTTCTGTTCAAAGCGCAGACAGCATCATGAAGACCAAGGAACACACCAGGTAGGTCCGAGATACTGTTGTGGAGAAGTTTAAAGCCGGATTTGGATACAAAAAGATTTCCCAAGCTTTAAACATCCCAAGGAGCACTGTTCAAGCAATCATTTTGAAATGGAAGGAGTATCAGACCACTACAAATCTACCAAGACCCGGCCGTCACTCTAAACTTTCATCTCGAACAAGGAGAAGACTGATCAGAGATGCAGCCAAGAGGCCCATGATCACTCTGGATGAACTGCAGAGATCTACAGCTGAGGTGGGAGAGAATGTCCACAGGACAACAATCAGTCGTACACTGCACAAATCTGGCCTATGGCGTCAAATTCATGCCAAAACCCGATAGGAGCAATAAAGAAGATCACGAGCAGCTCATTTTAATTCCAGGAGGGCGTGGATTACGTTCCATGCGCGCATTGGAATTCCCACGCGCGCACAATCCAATGACCACGAGCGCTACTCTATGCTGCGGGCACAAAAGTCAACACAGGCACGCCAGAGATGCTCCTTTCTGTGCTCTCAGTGTATCAACCTGCTCGCGCGTGGATTAGTCCTGCGTGCTCGTGTGAAACATTTGGCTGTTTAGAAAAATACATATATCTTTTTCCAGACCAAGTAATATTGTGAATTGTGAATAAATACATGCATAATCCGATGCAACTATGACACATGCATAATGTTCTATGATAAATTCATAAAGCCCTTACTCACCAAACTCCGATTTCCTGAAAAAAGTTTTCATCTCAGCTGCATTAGCTGGTCACGGTTAGCAACAGGGGTCACGGGGCGGGGATAGCGGAAAAGTGGCCAATCATAGGCAGGTAAATGTCTTTTTTTTTTAAAACAGCCAAATGTTTCACACGAGCGCGCAGGAGTAATCCACGCGCGAGCAGATTGACACACTGAGAGCACAGAAAGGAGCATCTCTGGCGTGCCTGTGTTGACTTTTGTTCCCGCAGCATAGAGTAGCGCTCGTGGTCATTGGATTGTGTGCGCGTGGGACTTCCATTGCACGCATGGAACGTAATTTACGCCCTCCTGGAATTATAATGAGCTGCTCGTGATCTTCTTTGTTGCTCCTATCGGGTTTTGGCGTGAATTTGACGCCATACTGGCCTTTATGGAAGAGTGGCAAGAAGAAAGCCATTTCTCAAAGATATCCATAAAACGTCTCGTTTAAAGTTTGCCACAAGCCACCTGGGAGACACACCAAACATGTGGAAGAAGGTGCTCTGGTCAGATGAAACCAAAATCGAACTGTTTGGCCACAATGCAAAACAATATGTTTGGCGTAAAAGCAACACAGCTCATCACCCTGAACACACCATCCCCACTGTCAAACATGGTAGTGGCAGCATCATGGTTTGGGCCTGCTTTTCGTCAGCAGGGACAGAGAAGATGGTCAAAATTGATGGGAAGATGGATGGGGCCAAATACAGGACCATTCTGGAAGACAACCTGTTGGAGTCTGCAAGAGACCAGAGACTGGGACGGAGATTTATCTTCCAACAAGACAATGATCTAAAACATAAAGCCAAATCTACAATGGAATGGTTCACAAATAAACGTATCCAGGTGTTGGAATGGCCAAGTCAAAGTCCAGACCTGAATCCAATGGAGAATCTGTGGAAAGAGCTGAAGACTGCTGTTCACGAACGCTCTCCATCCAACCTCACTGAGCTCCAGCTGTTTTGCAAGGAAGAATGGTCAAGAATTTCAGTCTCTCGATGTGTAAAACTGATAGAGACAAACCCCAAGAGACTTGCAGCTGTAATTGCAGCAAAGGGTGGCGCTACAAAGTATTAACACAAGGGGGCTGAATAATATAGCACGCCCCACTTTTCAGTTTTTCATTTGTTAAAAAAGTTTGACACATCCAATAAATTTCATTCCACTTCACGACTGTGTCCCACTTGTTGTTGATTCTTCACAAAAAATTAGAATTTTATGTCTTTATGTTTGAAGCCTGAAATGTGGCAAAAGGTAGACAAGTTCAAGGGGGCCGAATACTTTCGCAAGGCACTGTATATTCATAGCCATAATTTAGACCTATATTTCTCCTACATTTAGACCAAGGGAAACTGCGTGGTGTAAAAATTCTCTAAGCTTAATGTTAAAATTAAAAACATTTGAACTGTACAGGCTGTGCAATGTTTTCTTAATAACACATCAGATCTCCTGGATTAATGTATTGTTGGCACAATTCAGGGTTTACAGTTCTGTGACTAACCTGGTCAAAGCATTTTCACCATAATTGAGTAGACCCAAGTTAAAAACCTGCTTACTAAACATCTAAAACCACTTGTAAAGAAACATCAACAAAAGGTTTTAAACCAAATATCTACCAGAGTTAGATATTTAGTTTGTCCAGAGTCTTCAGCTGGTTTTTCAAGGGACTTTGGGAAAAAACAGAAACACTGCTTCATCCTCCACCATACCTAACAGTAGGCATGATCTGCTTTTTCCAGATAGTCAGTCTTTGTTTCATCCCGAACTGTGCTTGAATACATCGATCTGATCAGAGCACACAGCTCCAGTTAAAGTCCCAGTACAGTGTAGTAGACTTCATATTGGTGATGATAGGACACATTTTCTGCATCAACACCTGCCAAAGCACATTGTAATGTTGGTATGGCCCAGTCAAAGTCCAGACCTAAATAAAATTGAGAATCTGTAGAATAACTTTAAATTATGTGTTCACTCTTCATCTGATCTGACTGTGCTTGGCCTAGTTTGCAACAAAGAATGACTTGAAATTTCATTGAAATAGTTTAAGGGGTTTGAATGCTTTTCCAAGACACTGTATTAAAACCATACGCCATCCATACAGACACACAAACACAGATGAGCAAAGTAAAGCAGTAGACAAGGTGTTAACATGTAGTTATAAAGCCTTTTTGCTTTTTTGTCAACGTTTAGAAGCAAACATTTGCCTTGGGAAAACAGTCTAGCTTTGCGCTGTATATTTATCATGCTCTTTGATGTCTTAATTTAGGACAGCTCAGGACACTTTTTACATTTTTTTTCTCAATTAACCATAGCAGCCAAACAAAAATAAATGTACTGTTTGCTTAAGATGGGAACAATGAAAAAACCCTCTGAACATGCAGTTCAGCTGGGTCTGAAAGAGCAGAGCCTATCCGGCCTCATCTGGGAATCTCACACAGACACACACACGCTTATACAAAACCCATTGAAGGAGCAGAACAGACCCCCGGGGGTGTGGGATATGGAGGTCAGACATCGAGGACGGGAAAAGGATAGAGGTTCAAAGAGTAGACGTCTATTAGTAATTATTTTTTGTTTTGTCTCCTTAGAATACATCAATCAAACATTTTGTTTTGTCCACTGTATAGATGCTAAGTTTATTGTAATAAAGGGACCTAGAATCTAAATCATAAATAAAAATTATATTACCTTGAAACTGTCTTGGCTACAGAAAAAACAGACTTTTTAGACTTGGTAGTTGATGTGGTGATGCGATATGACTAAAAGCCAGAGTTAAACAGACTTTATATAACACAGGAAGGAAATGTTGAGGAACCTCAATTAGAAAACACTGACATTTTGTTGGAAGGTTTTTTTCTTTCTAACCAAATGAGACTGTGCAATATTTAGAAAGGTCAGTGAAGACAAGATGTCGCGGGTGAAAACGGTTCACAAAACTCCTTAAAGGTTTGGAGTTATTTGGCTGGCATAATACAGAAGTAAAGCATGTTTGCCCTTTCATTTTACTTTCTGCTGTAACTACCATCACAGTCCAATATTCCAAGAAAGCTCTGTGAAATAAGCAGGCTCGGTTTCATCACCTGGAGAAAAATATTTTTTTCCTCGTCCTACATTTCAGTCCATCTTTGAGGTCGTGGTGTCCTTCCTGCATTATTTTCCCACTTTTGCTCTTCATTTTTAAATGTCTTTTTTTCTCATTTTTGAATTCGGATGAAGCCTTGCACTAAACCAAAGTACACTTGTACCCTAAATGTTTTGTTTCTTTCTTGTCATTTTGTGAGCTTGATATGACAGTAACTCCTGCCACACTGCATAATGGAAAACATCTGACTGATGCAACAACTGATATGTTATTAGAGTCATATGCTAAAAGGAGGACAAGAGGAAGAAAGAAAGGAGACAGCGCTAGAAGCACTCATGACTGGGCAAAAGAAGACAAGAATGACAAAATTTTAATTTGTTATGTGACTGGATGAATTTTTTGCACCAAGCTTACTTCCCAGAAACCATTCTAACCTTGTCATCAGTTGTGTTTGTTTCCACTGTGCTGACTAAAGGCGGGCTGTAAATTTAGTCTGCTGACACTGAGAGGGGGCTCCCACTATAAGAGTGTTGTTTCAGCTTCAGGGATCCGGGAACACAGATCGTTGACCCCCACAACAGCAGAGTCCAGGATGCAATTAAAAGAAGTTGTGCAATCAGACCAGTACAGCATTCGTTTCAGATTACGCAAAGCAGTAATGATTTAAAGGCAAATTACTATCACTCCAAACTGTGTGAATGGATTTTTAATTTTAACTGTGCATTTGAGGGACAGTTAAGAAAGGAGTCCCAGTCATGTTTTAATCAACAAAACATTAGCCGAAGATTCTGTCTCAGAAATGACACGACACTGCTTAATGTATGTAAAGTTATTTCAAACTGCATGAAAAGGTCCAACTGTATCAGAGCTCTAGGCTCCAACCCTTAGTTCATTATGTCATGGCTCTTAGACACTTAAATGGAATTAAAATCTCCTTAAAGAGCGTTTAACATACACTCATCAGCACCATCTTGCTTTCTTCAAATGCACCATTAGATCCCTGGGCTGATAGAAAATGTATCTATCCAGAATGCATCATGCAAGTTGTTTTTCCTGTTTTTCTTCTTCCGGTAGAGCAAGAGTTCAGTATTGCAACAGTGACATGTTGACATTGGAGTGTCAAGTGTCATTAAAGCATGACAGCAGTCGTTTCCTTGTCATACGACCAGTGGCAACTACGTAAAGCAGCAGAGGCCATTCATTTACCTTCTGCTGCTGCAGTGTTAAACCTGTCTGTGTGCTGCTTAGCGCCTGGATCTGTTCCAGCCTACGTATGAATGCCATTTTTAAATTCTCTACAGCATTCAGAAATTACAGCCCAGGCTCTGTAAGATATGTGCTTATTATGTAATACCCTCAACAACTAGTTTTCTATAATAAAATATAATACTGAAATTTGAAAATGAGCAGATTGTGTATATCTTTGAAAAGCAGATGTTTTTTATTTAAAGCCACCAGAGCATTTAATAAAAGATAGAGCAAAGGAATAAAGACCGAAAAATTTCTTTTTTTAAGGATAACTCCTATATTCTGTTAAGGAACAAATTATCTACTGTTCCTTATACCAGTAGGCACCATATTCTATTTATTTGTCTGCATCATAGGGCAGTAGCATTATCTTGTGCTCTAAAAAGGTAAGTTATAAATTTAGGTTGTCCATTTATATGGAAAAAATGAGTTTATTGTTTGCCCACCATTTGGTTTTGTTTGGTTGTGTGCAGTGATTAGTGCTTTCCCTCTCTGGTCTCATTTTCTGTTGCAGCCTTAGAGAATGGAGTTTGCATGCCCTCCTTGTCGAGGCTCGTTTTCTTTTCTTTTTTTGAGTACTCCAGCGGCCTCCCAGTGTCCAAAAACATGCATGCTAGATCAAATAATGGGCTTAAATTGAAAGTAAGCAATGAGGCTCTACATTTAATTGTGTAATGTGTTTCGTGTTGGCCCAGTGATAAACTTGGGCCACACAATGTCCCCTGGCGAGTTGACACCAAAGTACAGATGGTTAAAAATTAAACATAGTGACTGAGCTTGTTTTACAGCAACAAGACATAATCACCTTGTACACCAAAGTATTCTCACAGTCATGTCATTAAAAGTATAATAATTTCTGTAATAGAGTGGCTGAAAACAACAGTATTGCAGTGACTTGGTCAGAGTCTAGACTTCCGCCTGATTGGAACCTGTGGCATATGCTTAAAATATTTTTACAAACCACAAATGGCCACAGTGATATAAAACAGAGCAGGACAGCTGTCTGATGTCAGAGAGGAATCACAGCTACTGTGGGAAAGTATCCTCTAAAGTTTGTTGAACCTCAAATTAAGAAGTAGCTGGGTGGCTTTCTTCCTTATTGTTGAATAGTGGTCCTCATCGTTATCCTTCGGAAGTGGCAATGGGGGTCATAGGATTTTGACTGATCAGTGTTTTTTGTGAACTTGGAGACAGCTTCCAACCCTTTACCTCATGGTATTCAAAATCCATTCCTCGAGGGCTGGTGTCCTGCAACATTTTTGATGTATCCCAAGTCCAACACACCTGATTTAAAGAACTGAATTCCTTTTCATGCACTTTAACTTTCACTTCTTCCTGCTAATGACCTAATTTTGTGATTGAGGTGTGTTGACAGAGAGACACATCTAAAAGCTGCAAGACGTCAACCCTTCAGGACCAGAGTTTGACACCTGTGCTCTGTACCTAGGAATTTTGTGGGCCTGCTGCAGAATTTGGGGATGTTCGGGACACTCTATGAGCTATCCAGTCTCTGTACAATAAAAGCAGGGTCGTCTCTTAAATTTTTCAGCGTAGTCCGTCTTTATCCCAATGAGGGTTGGACTCTGCCAGGGCTCCACCTTGTCTCCACTCCTGTTCGTAATGTCCATGGTTAGGATTTCAAGGTGTAGTCATCGGGAGGAGGATGCCTTTTTGCAGACGACAAAGTTTTGTTGCCATCTTAAAGCCATGACTTTCCGATTGTATCGAAGCAGTTCAGAGCAGTGTGTGAAGCACCCACGGCTATGGTTCTCAAATGGAGAAGGTTAACTTGTTCCCTCAGGATACGTTGTTGCTCCAAATGGAAGAGTTAAAAAATCTTAGTGTTTTCTTCTCGAGTAATGGTAGGCTGGAGCAAGTGATCACTGGACATATAGGGCCTCATTTGCAGTAATGTGGACTGCTACAGCATGTCCTGGTGAGGATCCTTACCTTTGGTCAAAAGATCTGGATCAAGGCTAAAAGAAGAAGCTGCCAGGTACAGTGGGGAGAACAAGTATTCGATACACTGGCGATTTTGCAGGTTTTCCCATTTGCAAACCATGAAGAAGTCTTTCATATTTATCATAGGTACTCTTCAACTGTGAGTGACGGAATCTAAAACAAAAATCCAGAAAATTACATTGTGTGATTTCTAATTAATTAATTAGCATTTTATTGCATGAAACATTTGATACATCAGAAAATATTTGGTACAGAAACCTTTGTTTGCAATTCCAGATATCAGACATTTCCTGTAGTTCTTGATGAGGTTTGCACACACTGCAGGAGGGATTTTGGACCACTCCTCCATATAGATCTTCAGATCCTTCAGGGTTTCAGGGCTGTCGTCGGGCAATACCTGCAAAGATTTTCGATTGGGTTCAGGTCTGAAGACTGGCTAGGCCACTCCAGAACCTGGAGATGCTTCTACGTGTTGTAGTGTGTTACTAATGGTCTTCTTTGAGACTGTGGTCCCAGCTCTATTCAGGTTATTGACTAGGTCCTGCCTTGTGGTTCTGTGCTGATCTCTCGCCTTCCTCATGATTAATTGTGCCCCACAAGGTGAGATCTTGCATGGAGCCCCAGACCAAGGGAGATGGACCGTCATCTTGAATTTCTTCCATTGTCTTATAATTGCACCAACAGTTGTTGCCTTCTCACCAAGCTCCTTGGCTATTTTCCTGTAGCCCATCCCAAGCCTTGTGCAGGTCTACTATTTTATCCCTGATGTCCTCACACAGCTCTCTGGTCTTGGCCATTGTGGAGAGGTTGGAGTTTGATTGACTATGTGGACAGGTGTCTTTTATACAGATAACGAGTTCAAACAGGTGCAGTTACTACAGGTAATGAGGGGAGAACTGGAGGGCTTCTTGAAGAAGAACTAACAGGCCTGTGAGAGACGGGATTCTTACTGGTTGTTAGGTGATCAAATACTTATGCAATAAATGCAAATTAATTGCTTTAAAATCACACAATGTGGTTTTCTGGATTTTTGTTTTAGATTCTGTCACTCACAGTTGAAGAGTACCTATAATAAAAATGAAAGACTTCTACATGCTTTGCAAGTGGGAAAACCTGCAAAATCTCCAGTGTATTAAATACTTGTTCTCCCCACTGTATAAGCTGCTCAAATAAATTTCCTCTCTACATCAATAGAGATTATCCAGAATAGAGCTGCTGGTCCAACATATGACTATGAAAGGACTCAGCTGACTTGGTTTGGCCATCTAATCAGTATGCCTCTTGGACGCCAACCTTCAGTGGTTTTCTGAGGATGTCCCACTGAGAGGAGAGTAGTGTGAGACAATGGATGAATGGATAGTACAGTGTAATTTAATTTCTAGGACTCTAAGTAATCGATTTACATTTTTAGGGAGAATCATAGACATTACAACAGTTGATTCCATTACTTATCAAAAGGAAAGGGTTACTTAAAGTACAGGTGATACAACACAGGATAACTTATTCATCAATTTTCTACTCTTGTCATCAGTTGTGCTCATCCCTAGGAGTCAAATGGCATCATAGACAGGCCAGGTCATCACAGTTACACTGCTCTAAAACTTTTTTTTCCTTTAATGATTTTTTAAAAGTTGGATTGAAAAGAAGTTTATGTTTTGTATGTTTTGAAATTATTCAGTAAAAAAAATTGTAAATCTTCAAAATGTGTTTTTACATTTCCCTGAACTGTAACTTTTTAAAAGAGAAAGTTGCAAAGAGCTGATCAGCTTTCTGTTTGGTGACATGCTGGACCAGAACAGGCTCAGTCCAACAAAATGTTCTGTCCTCTTCTCTCTTCAGCCTCTTTCTGTACAGACCCCTGTTCCTCTCTCATACTCTCTTTTTCTGAGGCCCCAAAAGCATCAGCTCTGCCTTTTGTGCTGGGCGAGACGCTTCCTGTCGCTTGATGCTGTGTTTGCTTTTCTGAGCCCGCTCCCAGAGAGATGCTGTTGTCCTCTGCTGTTTTAGCATTCACGTCTCTCCCTCTCTGCCCATATGGATTCCAACAGCCCCTACCTCCACTAACCCCTTCCTGAATTGAAACATACCTACTTGCCCCTTATTACGATTGGCTTGCTCCAAACCCTCTGATACCTGGAAACACTGTCTCACACAAACTGTCCTCAGCAGTCCCCCGATCGGCAGCTTATTTGTGTCTGTTTAGGTCTTGGAGTGGGACCAACCCCCTGTTCCTCCCCCAATGTGATGTTTGTTTGTGGTAGTTTACACATACATCACCCAGGCTCAGTGCTGCTAAGCCAGCTATGAGAGGGAGAGAGGCAGTGCTGTTGGAGGAATGTAAACCGACATCACTGCACAGGTCTGTCCCTCACTTACAATGGACAGTGACAGACAGGTGGAAGACCTGAGGACCTGCACTCTTACTGTGGATGTAGCTGGTAAAAATACTTAATGTTGAATGCATTTAAAAAACTTACAGTTTGTTATGGAAAAGAGGATATTCCATAAGACAGATTTTAAGAAAGCTGGTGATGCTGCACTGATGTCACCATGGTAGCACCCACATACTGATATTAATAACATTCATGATTGGGAGATTAGCACCAACTTACATTGCCCAGTAGAACATAATTGAGCTGCAAGGTTTTATTCTATGTAGTTGCGCTGGATTGCATCTATATTGTTGGAGATGCAATGGGGACTGCCTGAAATATTCTGTTAGTAAAGTCAGTTTATCCTTTCCTCCATGAACAAAAACACTTTCTTGTTCTTGTTCTGATTTTTACCTGTGAAAGGAGCTGTATAGCTACACTTTGATAAATTGTTCTTACAAGTACAGGTACATCTCAAAAAAGTTAAATATCTTGTAAAAGATCAATATTTTTTCCACTCGTTCAGAAAGCAAAATTCATATATAATGTAGATTTATTACACATAGAGTGAAATATTTTAAGCCTTTATGTCATGTGATTTTGATGATTATGGCTTACAGATAATCAAAACCCAAGATTCAGTGGCTTAGAAAAATAAAGTATTGTGAAAATGTAATATAAAATATTTTAAATGCATGGTGTCACACCCTAATAAGCTAATTAAATACCTGCAAACACCTGCAAGGGTTTCCTGAGCCTCTAAATGGTCTCTCAGTCTGGGTTATATGATACACAATCTTGGGGAAGACTGCTGACTGGACAGATGTCCACAAGACAGTCATTAACACCCTCCACAAGAAGGCTAAGCCACAAAAGGTCATTGCTAAAGAAACTGGTTGTTGACATAGTGCTGTATCCAAGCATGTTTATAGAAAGTTGAGTGGAATGAAAAAGTGTAGTAAAAGTGCACCGGCAACAGCGATAACTGCAGCCTTGAAAGGATTGTCAATCAAAATCTATTCAAGAATTTGGGGGAGATTCACAAGGAGTGGACTGAGTCTGGAAGAAGGTCCACTGTGAAGTTTCCACAGTCAGTGATGATTTGGGGTTGTGTGGCATGTCATCTCTGGGTGTTAGTCCACTGGGCTTTCTGAAGTCCACAGTCTGCGCAGTCATCTACCAAGATAGTTTAGAGCACTATATAGAGATGGTGATTTCATTTTCCAGCAGGACTTGGCACCTGCCCACACTGCCAAAGGTACCAAAAGCTGCTTCAGTGACCGTGGTTTTCCTGTTCTGGATGGGCCAGCAAACTCCCCTGACCTGAACCTCATAGAGAATCTATGGGCTGTTGTCACGAGGAAGATGAGACACCAGACCCTAAAAGGAAGATTACCTGAAGGCAGCTATCAAAGCAATCTGGACCTCCATTACACCTCAGCAGAACCACAGGCTGATCGCCTCCATGCCACGCTGCATTGATGCAGTAATTCATGTAAGAGGAGGCCCAACCAAGTAGTGAGTGCACAGAAATGAACATACTATACAGAAACCTGACATTTCAATTGTTTTCATTTTTTATCTTATCTAGTATTCTAATTTTCTAAGACACTGAATTGTGGGTTTCATTCCCTGTAAGCCATGATCATCAAAAGTAAAACCAATGAAGGCTTGAAATAGACCACTCTGTGTGAAGAATCTATATATGTGTTTAACTTTTTGAAATAAGTGACAAACAATATTGAACGTTTCTACGCTATCCAGTTTTTTTTTAGTGTACCTGCAATATTTTGCTAGTTTTCAAAAGTTAGCCAAAGTTAGATTTTACATCAGTAATTGTACATGCAGTAATGACAATATGAATAACATTATATCCATGTTTCACTTCGTTTCACTGTATTTACCTCCTCACCTTGAGAGTGTGTCTGGTTTAATGTTGCTGCTAACAGGCATTCAGACAAATGAAAACAGCCAGAAATACCCCATTTGTCTACAATTCTTTAGAGCTCAAGGGATATTCATTATTGCAGTGACTGAGTGATTTAAAATTTTTGACCTCAGGACTCAGAGTTGTGCTGTTTTTCTATCCTACCAAGCAGTTAATTGCATTCACCTGGTGTCACATATATGGATCAGTCACTGATTAGATTTACAGAATGAAAATCCACAGCGTTCCTGTCCTCAGGGCCAGGAGTGAAGACCACTTGCTTCGAGCAACAGTAAACAAACACAAGGCAGCGGGAGACGTCTTTAACATCTCTCTGGAGTTAATTCTCTGTGTACAGACGCAACAGGTGGATTCTGAGATATTTATTGTGCTGCTTTTTGCCAAAAACATATCTTTCAGTACAGCAAGTCCAACCTTTTTGTTTCATGCTTTTTGAGTTATGAAAACAAGGCTTAGTTTCTTGTGGAAACAACACTTGGCCTCCAGGGTGGGCTGGGCCACACATATCCAAAGCAAATCTGGAGGAATTCTGAGGAAAGAGATTTTTATCTGGATGTGCAATGCTTTTTGCTGTGACTATGCTCCTGCAGACTGACATTTCTGCACTCCTCAGTCGTAGTCTGTGCGTAGTTCTACATGCAAACACATTAAACTGTGATGTTATAATTGGTGATGAAGCTGTTTCTGGAATGTAAGGAGGAGAGCCTCCTCAACTCTGAGGCCGGTTCCCAAAGCTCATGAGAAGGATGAAGCAGGAAGACCCCGTAAATAACTTATCTATCCAACAGGGAGTATGCAACCTCTAAACAATGGCCCGCAGGATGTCTTTCCTTCAAACTCCTCAAGACTTTTCAGGCCCAGAATACAATGAATGCGCTGTGAAAGAGGTGACAATTCCCTGCAAATCCCACAAACAAAAACTGAAGACACTGGACGTGCTGTTGTGCACGTTCCTCACCCAGAGGGCAGATTAGAGCCTCACTGAAAGCAAACCGAATCTAGGATGATCCTCTTACACTCTGCTGATGGAAACACAAGCAGCCATAAAGGGACTCTGAAAAACCCAGAGCAGCATAATAACATTGAATTTTAATTTCCATGTTGTTTTCTGTGGTTCTATGACTTAATGGCTTTTTCATGGGATGTTCATGTTGCTAAGAGGCAGCTTCCTTCCTCACCTAAGTCATGGAGGCTTTAAGGTTATCATCATTATTGACTATGACTTCATCCTGTGCTGTGGTGGCTTTCTCCTGCTGGTAATAAATGATTGATAATAAATACTTTTTTCTGTCAACAGAATATTGATGTGACCAACTTCAGCAGCAGCTGGAGTGATGGCCTGGCTTTCTGTGCCCTGCTGCACACGTACCTGCCCGCCCACATCCCTTACCAGGAGCTCATCAGTCAAGATAAGGTAAAACACTACAGGAAGCCTGAGTGCTCACATTCATACTATGAAAAAAAAAAAACAGCCCTGTTTCCAAAAAACAAATTGCTTTCCTGTCTGTGGGGCAGACAGGTCAAAAAGTAATACTATTAGAGGACTGAGGAATGAAAAAAGCAATAAAGGAAGCTACGAACTGAACAGCTGAAATCCTGCATGGAAAAAACATTAAACTTTAAAAACTTTAGCAGGTTGGTCTCCTGATTTCCCAAATAGTTTTTATTGGATATACAATGGGGGGGGGGGGGGGGCTCAGATGGACCTCTTGAGTTTGTCGGTCAATTCTTTAAGCATTGCAGGCTCTGACTTTAGGGTGAACTTGCTGGGACACCTGGGAGATTAGCAGCTGTTTTAAATGTCTTCCACTTGTGAATAATGTTTTCCTCTGTAGAATAATGGACTTCACAGAGTTTGGAGATGAATTTCAAACACCCAGAATGATGGGCAGCAACATTGCTCCTCTAAGGTCATTGCTGGTGTCTTTCCACCTTGGCATTGTGTTAAGCTCCAGCAAACTGATAAACCTCCACAAGCTTTAACAATTTATTGGAGTTTTTATGTAAGAAATCAACATATAGTAGAACATAACTGTAAAGTTAAAGTCAAATGACTCATGATTTCCCACAATGTTTACACATACAAGTCTTCTACCCATTTTTCTTAGCAAAATGGCTCAAACTGACTGAAATTAGATGGTGAGTTTTATAACAATAATTTTTGAAGTTCTGCCACAGATTCTTGATTGGATTTAGGTCTGGACTTTGACTGGGTCATTCTAACACATGAATATGCTTTGATCTAGGCCATTCCATTGTGGCTCTGGCTGTTTGTTCAGCCTCCACCCACTCCTAAGCCTTCTGCAGCCTCTAACATTTCTTCCAGGACTGGTTTGTATTTAGCTCCTTTCATTTTCCTGTCAACTGAAACCAATTTCCCTGTACCTGCCGAAGAAAAGCATCACAACAGCATGATGCTGCCAGCACTGTGCTTTACTGAAGAGATGATGTATTCAGCATGATGTGCAGGGCTAACTTTCAGCCACACATAGTGGTTTTGCATGTAGGACAAAAAGTTCTGTTTTGGTCCAGTTTGATCAGAGCATCTTCTTCCACATGTTTGCTAAGTCAAACACCTGGCCTGTGGCAAACTGCTAACTTCTTATGGCTTTCTTCTTACAATAGTTTTGTTCTTGCAGCTCTTCAATAAAGGTGCAGTTTTTGGAGATTTTGACTAATAGCTGTCATGTCCAAAAATTGTGAAATGTTGATCTCTGCAGCTCCTTCAGAGTTACCATGAGCCCATTAGCAGCTTCTCTAATTAATGCTTCTTAAAATGAAAGAAATACTAACTGCAATGATTTTATAATGGTTTAAGCTCTATGTACCTAATGTTACAGTGCTCTGCAAAAGTATTCAAACCATTTGAAGTTTTCCATATTTTGTAAGGTACGTATGTAGGATGGACAGGGATGGACAAGTTCATCCTGTTTTTCTTTTTTAATTGAACAGCCGCTTGAAAGCTTTGGATATTGAGATCAATTTTGAAACCATAAAACCTTTTCCTTCCACTTTACAGTACAGCCATACTTTATGTTGGTCTATCAACTACAATCCGAATAAAACACACTGAACTTTGTGGTTGTCGCTACATACGTACCTGACAAAATGTGGAAAACTTCAAAAGGTTTGAATACTTTTGCACAGCACTGTAACATTAGGTACATAGAGCTTAAACCAAATATAAAATCATTGCAGTTTGTATTTCTTTCACTTTAAGCAGCATCTCCTCAATAAGTAGATCAATGTTTCATCAGCACGTAATCAGGGACTCTGATTGGAAATCAATGCATTTATTGAAAGCAGACTGACATTCAACATGTTTAATGCATTCAGCGTCTTGTGCATATTTTGCACCTTATCCTCTCCTCATTAGACTATTCCACACAATGCAGTTTTACAGTTTCTATTGCCACCCAGATGATGAACATGAATGAATTAGAGTGAAGAAATAAAGGGATGAAAAAAACATATTTTTTTTGTTGCTAAAAAGAGCTTTGCAATGATGAACCCTGCAACATTCTTTTTAATTAAAGCGGGTGCAGCACAGGTTGACAAGTGTTGCATTTTGGTAACATGCCTGCATTTGTAGGCCCTCTGCCCACATGAATTATCCCTGACAACTTTAACTAAGATGCTGAGATACTTGCATGACTCACAGCAGCTTCTACATCTGCGTGAGCAATTCCTTGTCAGTTTGCATCAGAATATCAGAGTATCTTATACAGGTCCTTCTCAAAATATTAGCATATTGTGATAAAGTTCATTATTTTCCATAATGTCATAATGAAAATTTAACATTCATATATTTTAGATTCATTGCACACTAACTGAAATATTTCAGGTCTTTTATTGTCTTAATATGGATGATTTTGGCATACAGCTCATGAAAACCCAAAATTCCTATCTCACAAAATTAGCATATTTCATCCGACCAATAAAAGAAAAGTGTTCAAATAATCATGTACAGTTATGCACTCAATACTTGGTCAGGAATCCTTTTGCAGAAATGACTGCTTCAATGCGGCGTGGCATGGAGGCAATCAGCCTGTGGCACTGCTGAGGTCTTATGGAGGCCCAGGATGCTTCGACAGCGGCCTTTAGCTCATCCAGAGTGTTGGGTCTTGAGTCTCTCAACGTTCTCTTCACAATATCCCACAGATTCTCTATGGGGTTCAGGTCAGGAGAGTTGGCAGGCCAATTGAGCACAGTGATACCATGGTCAGTAAACCATTTACCAGTGGTTTTGGCACTGTGAGCAGGTGCCAGGTCGGGCTGAAAAATGAAATCTTCATCTCCATAAAGCTTTTCAGCAGATGGAAGCATGAAGTGCTCCAAAATCTCCTGATAGCTAGCTGCATTGACCCTGCCCTTGATAAAACACAGTGGACCAACACCAGCAGCTGACACGGCACCCCAGACCATCACTGACTGTGGGTACTTGACACTGGACTTCTGGCATTTTGGCATTTCCTTTTCCCCAGTCTTCCTCCAGACTCTGGCACCTTGATTTCCGAATGACATGCAGAATTTGCTTTCATCTGAAAAAAGTACTTTGGACCACTGAGCAACAGTCCAGTGCTGCTTCTCTGTAGCCCAGGTCAGGCGCTTCTGCCGCTGTTTCTGGTTCAAAAGTGGCTTGACCTGGGGAATGCGGCACCTGTAGCCCATTTCCTGCACACGCCTGTGCACGGTGGCTCTGGATGTTTCTACTCCAGACTCAGTCCACTGCTTCCGCAGGTCCCCCAAGGTCTGGAATCGGCCCTTCTCCACAATCTTCCTCAGGGTCCGGTCACCTCTTCTCGTTGTGCAGCGTTTTCTGCCACACTTTTTCCTTCCCACAGACTTCCCACTGAGGTGCCTTGATACAGCACTCTGGGAACAGCCTATTCGTTCAGAAATTTCTTTCTGTGTCTTATCCTCTTGCTTGAGGGTGTCAATAGTGGCCTTCTGGACAGCAGTCAGGTCGGCAGTCTTACCCATGATTGGGGTTTTGAGTGATGAACCAGGCTGGGAGTTTTAAAGGCCTCAGGAATCTTTTGCAGGTGTTTAGAGTTAACTCGTTGATTCAGATGATTAGGTTCATAGCTCGTAAATTTTGGGTTTTCATGAGCTGTATGCCAAAATCATCCGTATTAAGACAATAAAAGACCTGAAATATTTCAGTTAGTGTGCAATGAATCTAAAATATATGAATGTTAAATTTTCATCATGACATTATGGAAAATAATGAACTTTATCACAATATGCTAATATTTTGAAAAGGACCTACATTGCACTGCCCACTTTATAATTAGATGCTTCACTTTAAAGGCAGTGGCTTTTTATAACATCCTAGGATTCAAAAAAGATTTAGTACTTTTAAGTTGCTTAAGCTGCTTCTTTTTATTTTTTGCCTGTCTTTTCCATTCTAATATTTATCAGATAATTTTGCCTCTGAGAAAGGAGTGGTGCAATAATAAAGCCCACATTGGGCCTCTTCAGCTTGCAAATGACACCTGCTGCAAACACAACTCATTTAGTTATTTGTGGAAAGTGTGAGCTTGACAAAAGTGAAAATTGTCTTCTTATACACAGTACATATAAACAATGCACGTCACCAAGAGGGAAATAAACTCATTTATTCCTTCAAAGTCGTCACAGACATCCTATATGGAGCCGTTTACATTTTACAAGTCTTCTATATTGGCCGCACTTCATTCAAACAAAGCATGACGATGAATTATGAATGTTTGTGTAGTCATGCTCTAACTGATGCACGGTGTTGACGGCTCTGTAATGTGGACAAGCAGCCGGTATATACAGTCATGCTGCAAACAATATGCTCCCTCCCTGGGGACTGCGGGTCCGTCACTTTGCTCTAATATTACGGCAATAGATAAACAACTTCGACCAGGCTTGACATGTTCTACGTGATAAATTAGTCGTGTGGATGTGTGTGCGTACAGCCGTGTCGGTGTGAATGTGTAACATGGAGCTGATGACGGAGACGCTGCATGGCCCATCTCTCTGAATAATTCAATAGACGTGTGTTGGCTTTAATAACTCTTTCTCAGTGACTTTCCCTGAGGCCCAAACACTAAGCCTCCTCCCAGTGTAATCCGTCCTCCCAATAATCCCATTACTAACCTCCTTCACCTTTTGTCATAGAGACTTTTAGAAAGATAATATAGCTCTTAGACTTTAGGTAAAAAGGGTTGCTAGGATTTGTACCTGGGTGGTATAACTGAAAAATCAAGGAGATGGTGAAAAAACCAAAACAAATGAGTTATACAATAACAGTACTCACTTGAGGGTTTTTTTTTTTTGTATTGTATGTTACTAGATATAAACTTTTTCTAATTGAATATGTATTCAGGATTTTAGTTATTGGTAGTTAATTGATTTCAGTGTCAGAAAATGAAAACCATATAAAAAAGCGGCAAAGAAAAAAAATCTAATACAATGCTGCTGAGAAGACAACTGAATGCTGGCAAAGACTAATGGCTGATAATTTAATTTGGTTCACCAAACTCAACCATCGGTGAGGCCATCATAACACAATGGGCTCCCAAAATGAAGGTGAAGAAAAGGGGACGATTTCTATGGTGATTTGTCCAGCGAGGGAAAAAAAGGTCAGAGAAATGTTGTCTGAGAGCAGTAGCTTGGAGACCTAACAGAAAGGGAACCTATTTAGGGATTTGAAAGTGTTCACCACAATGTAATTTATCACAATGATGAATACCAACACAAACATTTTATTTAAAAAACAAACATTCTGGCAACATATGATGTTATGATGGTTCTCTTACGGTCAGCTTCTAACAAGCATTTCTTGTAGCAGCTGTCACCAGAATAGCATTCTTTATACTAGCGACCCATGCAGTTATTGTGTAAAGCATAGTGGAGTAAAGGGAAGCAGCTCAAAGTCTCACTTTTCTACACAGAACATGTTCATGTTTTGCTTGTGAGTCTTTAACTGCAGTACAGTAACACAGCTGACACTGATGCACTTTTTAAACTCTACACATCCTTTTACAGTAATGGCCAAAGAATTCACACCCATACACAATTTAGGTTTAGAGTAGTCTTTTAATTTTAACATGTTTCTTCTGATGAGAAGTAATATTAACGTTTTGAAGTGAAAAAAGCTATTGTAAATCTGTCCCAAAAACATAATTTTGCCATAAAAAGTCACTTCAAGCTAATTCTACAAATCTAGCGGAAGGAAATTAAAATACTAGTAAACAGTCTGTTGTTTATTTGGTTCAATCACTGAGGAAAAAAAATGTGTTATTGTGTATAAACATGCAGAAAGGAAATTTGTATGGAGCAGTTATTGTTTTAATGTAATACATTGCTTCTTTATTTCAGACTATGTTTTGTACAGAAGACCCATAAAAAGACATATAAAACATGGTGAAACAGTGTTTTCTTACCTAAAAAACCTTATGCTCACAAACAACACCTGGAGTCACTTTCATGGTCTGGCTACTGACTCATTGTTTGAGCTATCTGTCGTTGCCATGGGTAAAGTTGTTCTGTGTCCTTGTCCATCCACGCTGATTTGTTCCAACCTTCTAGCAGGTTTCAAAATGTTGAATTATTCTGGGGCAAAAGGAGTTTGAACACGGACTGTTTTTGGTGGGGAGGGAGAAATCTTTACTGGTTCACTTTGTGAAACTCACCCACTTTTCCTACGTAGAGGCACTATGGGAAAAGTTAACATGTGTACTCTAGCCTTTTCTATGTGATCAATGAGCAACCAACCATCCATTTGACAAATTTGACAAAAAATACCTTTTTTGTCTTTTGTTAGCAAACAATCTTGTTTCCTGCTCAGCAGTTCCACACATCGTTGTCTATTTATGGCGGTGCTTTAAGGTTTTAGAGGGGTGTATCTAAAGGTTTGTTTTGTTTTAGATTTAAAATTTATTTCTACATTGCATACCAATGGGAAGGCTGATTTGTATTCATTAATATTTCATACTTTTAAGATTTCTAGGAGGTTCTGTCTCTAAACTATATTTGCCCTTTAAGCCTTTGAAAGACTATGGAAGAACTTCCCAGATTTAGTTCAAGGTTTGATCAAAATTAGATCAAGAAGAGGATTTTATTAATATTTACAAATAATTGTTTTTACTTGCAGGAGAACATGCAAAGAGAATGTAAAGACCCAAGATGGTCACATAAACAAGCAAAGGTTTTCACTGGTTTTAAAACAGTCTGATGGGGGTTTGCACTGTTTATTGGTGTATCTGTGAGCTTATTATTGTTGCTGAGTGAACCTCCGTGGCTGCTGCTGCTGTAGAGATTTTCGTGTATTCTCAAAACTCAATGGTTTGTTTTTTTTGGTCCAGGTCCGGAATCTGACCCTGGCCTTCCAGGCCGCAGAGACCATAGGCATCAAACCATCCCTGGTGAGCTGAGCTGCCACACACACACACACACACACACACACACACACACACACACACACACACACACACACTAACTCTTCACAAAGTGGAAATGCTGCACTTTGATTTCTTTAGATTTTATAGTAATAAACTTATGAACTGTAATGTGCCTGAAGGAGGTTTTTTTCCTCAATTTATGGAGCTGTTCCATCACTTACTGCTGATTACCTTACGTCCATATTTCTGCAATGTGCTTTGGAAATTCCCTCACTTTTCACGGCAAAAGCAACTTTGTCTCTGATAGCTTGTCAGAAAGCCTTTATAACCTTTCAGAAATGTAATAGCTTCCCTGCAATATGTACCCTTCATGAGAACTAGTGTTTTTTGTGTAAATGAAGTCAGGTTCAAATTTGCTTGTATTGAAGCCACGCGGTGAGCTTAGACCAACATTTCTGCAGTAAACTGCTCAGTCAGGGACATTTCTGTAAAACTGGAAACCCATTCAGTTATGCAAACTATGTTGTTATTTAGTATCATCATTCAGACAATAAGAGGTTCAGATCCTTCTGGTGCAACATAATTCCACTGTCTGAATGTGACTGAAGAAGATGTAACTGCATGCATCATTAATCTGTTCGGGTCACATTAACACCTGGATTTAGGACTTTATTCTTGTGACTGGATTACACAGGATGTATTAGCATCAAATGTCTACATTACACCTTTCACACATGTAATGAACTGTCAACCACAAGGTGATTAGTAGTTTTTGTTTCACTCTGAATGGATCCCTGTTTTACAAAATAAACATCAATATGTGTCAAGGCCATGCAGATAATCTCATCACCTACAGTCAAGCCCAAAATTATTCATACTGAAGGCAGATTTGGGTTTAAAGTAATCCTTTAATGTTATCAACATGTTTCTTCTGACTGGAAGTAATATTAATAGATCGGCCCAGCCGGTCCTGACTTGAATCTGTGAGAATTTATGGCGAGAGAGAAAGATTAGAGTGATGGCAAGGAGATCATCCAACCCTTAATGTAAATAATATTTCCTCTTTCAGTAAAACATCTGACCCAGCTTCGACTGACTTTCTTTCTCTCTGCTGGTGAACTTTGGACATTTTTTTACAGCTTTCTTAATAAAAGCTTTGGACACATCCCAAAAATTATTTCCTAATTTTCAAGGCTGTGACCTCACTGAAGATACTGCAGAAACATGAATCAACAGAAGATGTGAAAGTCTGTTGTTCACTCTATAACTCATCGGTGCTGGGGTCATCCCCTCAACAGGGATGATATTAAAGAGGACTCCATGTGTCTGCATGGGTGTAGGATTAATAATTAATTTTGATAATTTTACCTCATATTTCTCCTTTTTCATGTGGGGTCCCATAAGGCTCCATTCCTGGGCCTCTTTTATTTTCACTTAATGTGCTGCAACTTGAAGCTATTATACCGCAGCACCAGTTATCCCTCCACTGCTATGCAGTTCTACTTGTCTCTGAAGCCAGGTTGCATTAATGCTCTTATACTGAAATGCACGGCTGCTGTCAAACAGTGGTTCAGCCAGAAATCTTTATTTCTAAATGAACAAAAAGCTAAATGTATTTTATTGGCAACAAATATCTGTGCTTTGACTTTTAATATGAACAACAGTGTCACACATTTAGGGGTGATATTTGACATGGATTTTGCTTAAGAAATCTAATTGATTCTGTGGTCAGGATAAGCTTTTTTCACCTTTTTAAATTGTCTTGACCTTGAGAAGGTAATTCGTGCTTTTATTAGTTCCAGACTTGAATATTGTACTGCTCACTATATTGGTATGGATAATCACCCAAAGCGATCCTGGATACAAGCGGGGTTTCCATGGCTGGGGTAGGCCTCAGATTTAGGTGAGGAGCTCTGTCATCTGGGGAGAGCTCAGAGCAGAGCTGCTGTTCCTGCACACTGAAAGAAGTTGGTTGAGGTGGTTTAGGCTTCTGATCAGGATGCCTCTTGGGTGCCTCCCCTTGGAGGTTTTCTGAGCACATCCCACTGGGAGGTGATCCCCAGGCAGACTGGAACCACATGTCATAATGTGGTTTGAGGGCGGACCAAAGTGCAGACAACAGCTGGGCAGCGACATGTTGTAAAAGGTTTTCAGCTTTATTTCCAGAGGTTATCAAAGAAACCAAACAAGGCACTGCAGATACAAACAAAGTCCAGATCCAAAAACGTACAAGATCGGTTCTGCAGGAACATGGAAAAACTCAACACAAATACGTGGGTTGAGAACGGGGTATGACAAACACAAGGAACCAGCAACAAATAATGACAAAAAACCAACTAATATACAGAGGGATAACAAAGGGCAGGTAATCAGAGAAAACAGGGAACAGGTGTGACAAGGAGGCAGAAGGAACAGGTGAAACAAATACAAAAACTGAGGATGGTCAAAGTAACTAATAAACAGAAACACAGACCAAGCAAACCTATAGACAAAGATAAATAATCAAATGGGGAATAAGAAAACTAGAATAATCATGACTAAAGTAAACAGAGAAACTAGAGGGAACATAGGAACAACAATAACAACCTGAGAACAAACAAAGAACCCATAAAGAAAACCTGAATACAAAAGTAAACAAACCTAACCACACTGACTGAATTAACTGGAAAGGAAACGGAAAATAAACTAGTAAACAAGAAGAGTGCAAAGGAACAAATAATATAACACAATTAAACACAAAGATACTTGTTAGGTATTAATTAGTCAACTCAGAGTAACGACACAGAGTCTCTGTTAATCTTGCAGCAAGGGCAGTCCACACTCTGCAGTGCGAACTACAAAGTGTTGACACCCTCTCTCTTTATTTATATGCTGGTTCAAACACAGTTCAACAGACAGTTCAGACAGTTAGGGTGTGTGTGTGTGTGGGGGGGGGTGAGAAGAGGCTGGTTTTAGAAGATAGCAGAACAGGGTACGATTCAGCCTCTGTGTCTAGTTTCACATGTGCAGCTAAGAATGTACAAGGTCTTATGAGTGATAAACACCAGAAACACACGTTTTCACACCCAACAATACAAAAGACAAATAAAACTAGAGAATCCAGGGAAGACCAAGAACTATAATAATTACCATAATAATAATAATAATAAACCATACAAAGTAATAAGAAAACAACCATAAAAGAACTTAAGAAGTAAACACTAGCAGGCAGAAGAGGGAGAAAAGAAAACATGATACAAAAACCAAACTAGAAAAATCTAAGCAAAAGGTAAACAAACACAAAGCCACAAACAAAGTCCAAAAATGTCACTCCGTGACACCACAGGGGGGACTATATATTCCTTTTGGCCTAGGAATACCTTGGGGTGCCACAGAATGAGCTAGACAGTGTTTGGATTTGCCTCCCAGAGCTGTTACCTCCTTCCCTGCCCTGGTTCTGTATACTAAGTTTATTTTGTGCTTTTAAACATTTCATTGAGAGCGAATAGAGGATAATGATTCCGGTTTTCTGTCCGGCAGATGTTATGTTTTTGCTCTGTAACTAACTGGTCTCAATAATAGTTTACACCTTTACCATTCAGGTTAAACAATTTTAGAATCACAGTTTGAAATTTCTTCAGCTCCCCTGCCAAGTTTTGCATTTGCCATCAGCATCAGCTTAATACTATTTCACTTCTGCTGCTTTTCTGTTCCAAACAGGACATTGAGGAGTTAATGAAGACGGACAGGCCCGATTGGCAGAGCGTCATGCAGTACGTCTCCCAGATCTACAAATACTTTGAGACCTGATGCATTAGGAACCCAGAGGAGTGAATCAGATGGACATGGATGCTCTTCTGTCCCATCTATCTGTGTAAGACTCTCCTTTCAGATTGGCTGAAGGCTGCCATGCTATCAGCTCTATCTGACGTTCATCAACTGCCCAAGAAGCTTCTGAACTCATCTCTACAGTCAGAAGGGAGACACAAAAGGAGAGGAACTACATCCAACAAATAAACTTTTCATAAGATGTGTCAGCTGAGCATTTTAATTACAAACTAATTCTGATCCAAAGTCCTTCTGCCATCTTGTAGCAGTTGACAGCACAGTTGAGAGTTGGTTTAAAATTGGTTCCATTTTTGTATTTTGTCCTTAAAAAAACATCTTTCATTATTTCACGACTCTCTGTGCTGTCAACAGTTTTCTAGAAGGTACTGCTAAAATGACTGTTCTGTTTACAAATCAAATACTTCTGACAAAGTGTCAGTTTTCTAATTTCTTCTTTTACAAAACACATCTCCAGCAAGTCTATCACACTAAAGAGTTGCTAAAGGCTTTTTTTTAGGGATATGTTCACGGAAACACATTTACCTCTGTGATTAGACTACTCCCAACATTAAGGAATAATTAACTCCAACCATCATGCTGCACAGGTTCTCCAATGTTTGCAGCAAAAAGTCTCTGAAGAACTACGGCACAGAAGTTGCTTTGCAGGCTGTATGCATCTGTAATCAATATGCCACGTTGAATTATGGACAATATGAGTTTTACATGTAACAGAGGACACTCCAGCTTTTGTTTGGGGGGGGGGGGGGGGGGGGGGTGTTTTTGAATAAAAGTTGTATTTATTTATTTACAGATGCTTGTTGAAAAATTAAAGAATGGACAGAAACAGAAGATGTTCTCTGGTGACATATTATGGATTAATAAAGGATTATCAAGAATTTATTTTACTACTTGTTGCAGTGTCGGCTTTTATTTTCAATGTTTTAATACAAAAACTTGAGTGAACAATTTGGCCTGTACGTGTGTGTGTTTTAAACATACTCCTGTATTGCTCCATGGGGTATGAATTGCTTTCCCACTGTGCCCATTACAGCCCAGTGCCAGTACTGGAAAACATTGTAATCAGTGGGAACACTTAGTGGGGCTGCTTCCTTCTACAATACACCTTAGTTTTTACTGTAACACATTCCTTTGGGTGCAGGTTGATGCACATAAAACATCTTTAAGTACCAAAACGAATTGAAAACTTGAGTCAAGGATGAATTTAAACTGTTTAATGAAAACACGTCTGACCTTATTTCAGTAAGCTTCATCAAAGCAACATCCCATACTATGAAAACATCCTCTTTTAAACTGATTTATTCACAATGAATTTCAAAGGTATGAAGGTGGCCTTCATTCATAAGTAGCTGTACAGGAAGGAGAGGACTGACATGCAGCATATGACCCAGAACCAGGAATCGAACCGGGGATAACTTACTTCTAAGCCATGGGCTGCCCCAGTGGTGATTCTTATGAGTCATGTCTACCAGATTTGCAAGTTTAGAGAATTAAATTTATGTCCTTGTTTGCAAATTAGCTCACGATCTGTCACACTGGATGGAGATCCTCATCAGTCTTTCCACAAATTAGGGCGGGACTTTGACCAGTCCATTCTAACACATGAATAAAATGTGATGTAAAACATTCCATTTTAGCTTTGACTGTATATTTAGGGTTGTTATCTGGCTAGAGGGTAAATCTCCACCCCAGTCTCAATTCTTTTGCAGCCTCCAACTGGGTTTTCTCTGGGATTGGTCTTGTTTAGCTCCACCCATCTTCCCATCCACTCTGATCAGCCTCCCTGTCCCTGTCCACAGGATGATGCTGCCACCACCATGTTTCTCTGTAAGGATGGTTACATTTCCCTTGTAAGTTAAAATGTCCAATATTGGTCTTATCTGACCAGAGCACATCCTCTTCCCACCACTCTTCCAAAAAGGTCAGACGTGTGGCGTACACAGCTAATAGTTGCCTTGCAAACAGGTTCTCCAACATGAGCTGTGGATCTCTACAACTCCTCCATAGTTACCGTGGATCTCTTGGCTGATTAGCTTTCTCCTTGTCTACCCCATTTATGTGGATGGACATGTCTTGGGAAGTTTACCATTCTGCAGAACCCTTTCCATTTTCAGATGCTCTGTCAGATGTTAAAAACTGGGATGTTGTTTTAGACTCCACAACTTTCTCCCTGACCTGTCTGTTGTGTTCCTTGGTCTTCATGATGTTCTTTGTTCATCAATGCTTTTTTAACAAACTTCTGAGGCAGAGGACACATCTGGATTTACTCTGAGTTTGAACTACACACAAGTGGAGTCCAATCACTACTTAGGTGACCTTGGAAAGAGGGCTGAATTCAAATGCACACCACACTTTTAAGATTTTTATTTGTAAATCATTTAAAACAATGTATCATTTACCTTACACTTTTGTGTAAGGTCAAATAAAATTGCAATCTGAAATAAGAACATAAATACTTTCGCCACGTACTATATGCAAGTATTTTTATTTACTTTCGCGTCAGTCTGCGGTAGAAAGTATATGGTGCAGCTTACTCTGGACCTACGTGAGGAAATGGAGGTTTTGACTTGAATTCCTCCTCCCTGAGTTCACGATTCCTGCCTGATGGAAGCTAGAGGTGTTGATTTTGGGTCATGGGAATGTTCTGCACACAATGATCAGCGTTTACACGTCAGGAAACCCGCGTGGACCCCGTGGTTGAATGTCATTTAATCGGCGCGTAATTACGCACAGCGGAACGCTCACATTCTCGTGGGATTCCACCTTTTTGTAACTATACTTTTAACGGCGTGGTAGTGTGAGTCGGGGCGTGGTTCCTGTGTGAAAGTGAACCCCCCACACGACACAAACCACCTCCCCGCCCCAACGCGTTTGCTCCCCTGCCTGAAAACTGCTGTCTGAGGGAAGTTGTGTGACACTGGCTGCACCACGAATGTACAGATGCCGCTCTGGCGCTCCTCTGCTCGGTCGCTGCATGCGTGTGGACATCCAGAAGCTATGCCCGGGCTCGTTAAGGTGAGTAATACAGATGTTCGGTGCACAAAACAAAGGCAGGTGTTGAAGTTTATGTCAAGTTTTCAGAAATGATCTGTTGCTGCTGCTCATTCACTTGTTTAAAACTGCCTTCCTCATTTTGCAGCAGATGGCACATCCTACAGCCACTTGTGGAGTATTCCTGGACTACAGCACAGAGACTTGTTTACTTCTCTGGGACTAGAGGTGTTGCGGATGACTCCCACCTATGTAACCCACCTGCAGATTTCAGTCCGGACACACTTTGCTGAGATGAATACGTTATACATCGTGATTGAAGTAGTAATCGCTGTTCTCTCCATATCCGGCAACGTGCTGGTGTGCTGGGCTGTCGCGATCAACAGCACTCTGAAGAACGCCACCTTCTACTTTCTGGTGTCTCTGGCTGTGGCTGATATCCTGGTCGGCTGCCTCGCCATCCCCTTTGCCATAATCATCAGCATCGGCTTGCGCCTGAACTTTTACGGGTGCCTCTTCCTCGCCTGTTTTGTCTTGGTACTCACTCAGAGCTCCATTTTCAGCCTGCTGGCCATCGCGATTGACAGATATCTGGCCGTGAAGATCCCATTGAGGTGAGTGCGCACTTTGTCACTGATGGCACTTTATTGTGAACTATATCTGAATCCCCTTTCCAAGGGTTACCCCTACCCCCAGCGGTGGCTCACTGCCCAGGGTGCTATTTTTTGAGGGGAGAACATAGCAGCTTCGGGAAAAAACTGTCCGTGTTTTCATCCTGAACTAGTTTTCTCTTTCTTCTTGTGATGTCCAGTAAGAGGGCATTTGGGTTTTTCATAAAACATGGCTGATGCTTGATGCAGATGTTTGTTTGATTACAGACTCCTCTTCACTGCTTATTTTCCTTTTTAGTCTTTAAGGGGTTTGGTCATCTTTACTTCAAACTCTAAATGACTACAAATCTAAAGTGGATCATTTTACAACTAATCGAGATTCTTTAAAACAATTTGAGTTTTTTAAAACTTTTATTTCTGAACCAAAAAAAAAAAAAACTTTTTTAGTATCAGAAACAAGATGTGTCAAATCTGGACAAAATAATTTAAAATCAATAACAGATTTTCTCAAAACACAGGTTGGATTTATAAAACCTATTTGTGAACAAAAATGGTGAGGCTTTGTTTTCTCAAAATAGAGTCAATTGTCTTTGCGTACACATATTCTGAATGCAGGGAGGCAGCTCACACATTATAGAATTGATGCAAAAAATGCAACTGCCTCTTATGCCACATATAGTATGTGTATATAGTACATGGTCATTCCTAAATAAGTTTTAAGTATAGCAATAAGAACACTTAAATAAAGTATAACACGTATTAAACTAAGTACATATGTTTTAAACTAGGGGTAATAGGTTAGAATAAGAGATGCACCAATTAATCAGCCAGATAATCCGCCAATTTGCTCTTGATCACCTATGATTAGTGATCGCAGGTTAAATACAAAAAGATGGGAAATTTTGTTAAATGCATCAAAGCTAAGAACTCTCACCATATGTAGTTTAAATAACAATCAGAGAAAAGTTAGGGTCATAGACTGAATTAAAATCTGAATGCACAGATAAAGAGACCTGCACCAATCAGGTCTCTTTGGCAAAAACAGAAATCAGAATCTGCCAAAGAGACCTGATTGGTGCAGGTGTAATTATAACACATTAAACTAGAAACTTCCATGTTTTTTCTTATTGTTACAGTGTGTTTTCACTTTATTGGCTAGTTGAGAAGAACTGTATGTTATTTTAAACAAAGAACACTGGTATGCAAAACAGGTATGTAAGTTAAAAAACATGTTAGTACTTTCCCATAAATTATATTTGCAATATCTATTCTTACCAGCAATATTTAACAGTGATTTGGGATTTAAAATATTATAACATTTCAATCTAGACAATGCTGGGGTTCTTTTTGTGACATTTACTGGGGAAATATTTACATTACATCTTCTGCTTCTTCAATTCCAAGTTTAATCCTGAAAGGCAGCAATTAGCCATACATCTTTATTTACTCCATAGAAACAGTCGGGACCCCCTGCCCTTTAGTAATACTGGGGTTGAAGGTTAAGGGGTGAAATGGGATTCAGCCCTAATCTCATCCAGCAGTGCTCTTAATAATCACATCATAATGTTCATTTATCAACATCTTTGTAAGTTCATCTGAGAGTAACCCAGCTGTGTAATCACATATGCTATTAATGCAGAGTGGGAGAAATGAGCAGAAGCATACTGAATTCCCCTCATGCCATCTTTATATGAGCAGAGTATTTTTTGTCCTCGGGTACTGTCAGATATCCTCAACAGGCAAGAGAACTAAAAGATCAGTATCGGCTCAGGGAATTTATGAATCCCCATGAAGCTTCTTGCCTCATCTAAAGTTGAAAGGATAATCACATTATTAAACTCTGGGCTTAGCCAACCAGCTCTTTGAAATCATTCTGTAACCTTGGTGCCATAATGTATAATGGGAGTTTACTTCCTTACACATTGATGGCAAATTTGATAGTAAAGTTACAGAAAGCCAACAGATTTACATCTGAGTAATGACCATTCTTTATAAAGATCAGTAACTCAACAACTCGGCTGTGTGCAATTTACTTGATATGTTCTGATAGTTGGTCGAAAATAAGGTAAACTCTACAGGGAAACTTGCAGCTCTACCTTTAATAAAGGTCAAATGCTGAGATAATGCACTCATTTGTGATTGAATTAAATGCCAAACATACAGCGATGCAGATAAAGGGTACGGACACCTACTTTCATGCCTAAATGGAGATAATCTTGTCACTCCATTAATGGTTGAATAAAAAGCATTTGTGCGTTTGTGTTATAGTCCTTAGGGGAAAAAAAAACAACAGATTTGGCCAAATTTGAAATGAGCAAATCTTAAAAGAGAATTGTATCAGTGCAGCATCTCTAAACATATTTTAAATGATGACACCAGTACAACTGATAGTTTTTCATACATAAATCCTGTTTTAAATTTGATACCAGCGACATGCTACAGGCTAGACTCCAGGTTGATTTTGAAATAAATGTTCTAGGATTTCAGCAGGTGGTATTTTTTAGCTTTTAGTTGGTGATTACTACAGAGGCATGATAAGAATGCGTGCTCGATGTGGATTTAACATTACCCTGCATTTGTGAGATTTTCTGTGCAGGCTCCAATGAAAGTGATCTCCTTAGTGCTGCATAAACAAGCCCCAGCAATGGGTGAGATTTAACTTCTGGGTACAGCAATGAATTCACTCAGAGTGCTATTTAGCATGGTTCCTGAGCTCATGCTGTGTTTTCCACTAGAGTCTAATCTGTGTTCAATGCTGTGCTGCCCCGAGGGCTCAGAGACCACAACCATTCAGTGCTGTTCTCCAGCTTTTTCTGTTTTAAACTTCTCTACACTTCAGTTATTTTCTACTGTTTACAATAAAAACTGATTTTTAGAAATGTATTTTATTTATAATTGTTTCTCATGCTTCTGACTCTAAATTGGGCCCAGCGTGGTAATTGTTCCATCAGGTGTTTTTTTTCTCCCACACAACTTTGAGTCATTTCCCCCTTTCTTAACTGTGGAAAACATGGTTCTGACAAAATTAACAATAAGTCTATTATTGTAATAAATAAATACAACAGTTTATATATATATTATAATATTTACCAATATTTAAGACTAATCATAAATTATTTCTTTTTTAAAAATGACTGCATTCACTGACATGCATTTTTTGCACCATTCTAACTTCTTCTAAAAAAAAAGCCAGGTTGAGTGATCAGAAACAAAAGGCGAAGCAACTGGATCAATATTTGCCACTGAGTGTCAGAACTGATGGCAGAGGCCACTGAGCTGTACTCTGCGCCTTCTAACTGAGTGTGTTCTCGTGAAAACAGAAACAGACAGATCGAGCTACCAGCAGGGACAGTATGGTGCTGCCGACATTTCTATGAATTGAAGAACAGCAGCTTCATGATCCGTTGGGAAGAGTCTGTCTGTTAGTGCTGTTGTTTTTGGACCATATCAGGGAGCTGTCATGTTCATTTGTAAGGCAGCACTCTTGCTCAGGCTGCTCGTTGTGGGGGCTGTTTTTGGTGTGCTAGATTTGCTGTCATTTCCATTACACTCACAACCCTGGCAAGAAAAGACACAGGATGAAAGCTGCCCGCTACCGAGCAAGTGGCTTGTAAAGACCCCATTTGCGCATCTATTTTTGACCCATGAAGCAAAACTAAAGCGTATTACTTCCCTGGTCAGAAAACACTGACTGTAATGACTTTTAAAGTACAAATATGCTCAAAGAATCCTGTAAAAAACCTTTCATTCTGAACTTTTCTGCATTATCCTATAATGCTATGCTGTGAAAAGGTTCTTGATCCCTTACAGATTTCTTCTTATTTCACTTTTCCCTACCCTAACTAATTTTAATATCAAAAATAAGCAAAAAGCAGTTTTCAAATTATAATTTCATTTATTAAGGGGGAGATATCCAAAATAACCTGACCTTATGTGAAACTATATTTGCCTTCTTGTTAAATCAGTTTGCTTATCGCTGTGGAGTTGGAGTTGAAGATGCCATCATACACCTGCTTCAACAAACCCACTGTCATCTGGACAAAGCCAGCAGCACTGTGAGGATCATGTTCTTTGATTTCTCCAGTGCATTTAAAACAATTCAACCTGATTTACTTTGTCAGAAACTCCAGAAGACTCAGGTGGAGGCCTCAACAATCTCCTGGATCAAAGACTACCTGACAAACAGACCACAGTTTGTGAGACTGAAGGGTTGTGAGTCTAACCAGGTAGTCAGCAGCACAGGAGCACCACAGGAGGACTGTACTCTCACCATTCCTTTTCACTCTGTACACCTCAGACTTCCAGTACAAGACAGACTCCTGTCATCTGTAGGGTTGTATGATGGCATCTTCAACTCCAACTCCACAGCGATAAGCAAACTGAAGGGGGTCCTGATAGTTTACTGTTTGCTTACTCAGGTGGGCCAACAGGAGTCTCTCTAGGATCTTCATGATGGGAGATGTCAGGGCAACAGGTCTATAGTCATTGAGGACTGACGGGTGAGTTTTCTTTGGTACCGTAACAAGACAGGAGGTCTTCCACAACACCGGAACCTTCTTCTGGGCCAGGCTAAGGTTGAAGAGGTGCTGCAGAATCCCACAGAGCTGCTCTGCACAGGCCTTCAGGACTCTAGGGCTGACATGATCTGGACCTGCAGCGTTATTCCTATTCAGTCTCTCCAGTTGTCTCTTCACTTGACTTCTTGAGACACACAGGTGGAAGGGGGAAGCAAAGGAAGCATCAGCATCTTCTGATATGGTTGAAGGCAAACATGTAGAAGCAGAAGGTTCTAGGGCTGAGGTGGAAGGGTTAGGGTTAGGGTGTGGGTCCTGTGGGTCAAAGGAAGATGTCTGTTTGGCTGTGAGCAGGAGAGGAGGATGCGAAGCTGGTTTCTGAACTGAACCTATTGAAGAATGTGTTCAGTTCATTGACTCTGTCCAGACCTCCATCGGTCTGATCATCCTTCTGCTTGAAACCTGTGATCTTCTTCATCCCTGTCCACACATCTCTGATATTGTTTTGCTGGAGCTTGCTCTCCAGCTTCTTCTTGTACACCTCCTTGCTGTCTCTTATCTTGACTTTAAGTTGATTCTGTATAATCCTCAATAATTCTCTGTCTCCCTCTCTGAAGGCTCTTTTTTTCTTGTAAAGCAGGTCCTTCAGGTCACTGGTGATCCAAGGTTTGTTATTGGGGAAGCATCTCACGGTTCTGGTGAGGATGATGTTATCCACACAGAAGTTTATATAGTCGGTTACACACTCAGTCATGGCATTGATGTCCTCTCCATGTGGCTGGCACAATGCGTCCCAGTCTGTAGCCTCAAAGCAACCTTGCAGAGCTTCTTCAGCTTCCTGTGACCATTTTCTCACAGTCCTCTTTATTACAGGTTGCCTCTGAACAAGGGGCTTATATTTTGAGCAGAGAAAAACAAGATTGTGATCTGATTTGCCTAGAGGAGGTCTTGCTGTAGAGATGTATGAGTCCTTGACATTTGCATAAAACAAATCCAATGTTTTGTTTTCTCTGGTAGAGCAGCTGACAAATTGTTGAAACGTTGGAAGTGTAGCAGAGAGTGAAGCATGGTTAAAATCACCAGAAATTGCCACAAAAGCATTGGGGTTTTGTGTCTGTAGCTTAGCAACAACTGAGCTGATGGCATCACATGCAGTGTCAGCAACAGCGGAAGGTGGAACGTAAACTGTTGCCAAAATAACACTGTTGAACTCTCTGGGTAAATAATATGGACGAAAACTTACTGCCAACAGTTCAATATCTGGACTGCAGAGATGACACTTCACAGTAACATGTCCTGGATTACACCATCTGTTGTTCACAAGTACTGCCAGTCCACCTCCTTTACAATTGCCGCTCCTCTTTAAATCTCTGTCTCCTCGTATGTTAAAAAGCCCGGCAGAGAGACACTGGAGTCGGGGATATGATCCTGCAGCCATGTCTCAGTAAAACACATAATGCTGCATTCCCAGTACTCTGGCTGGGTCCTTTGTAGGGCTTGGAGTTCATCCAACTTGTTTCCCAACGATCTCACATTGCCCATCAAAATCGACAGAAGAGATGGTTTGCACTTCCTCCTTTTCTCTCCTCTCTTAGCTCCTGCTCTGCATCCACGGCGTCTCCTTTTCAACTCATCAGGGATTTGGGGTTGTAGCTGAAGTATTATTTGAGCTTTTGAGATATTAATCAGCTGCTCCCGGTTGTAAGAAACAACCCCGTTGCCATGGCAATGCATCATAACAAATGTCCAAAAATAGAAAGTATTAAGAAAAATCCTCCAAGCTGCACAGCATCCGACACTGGAGTGGACAGTCATACAAAAAAAATCAACTGTATCCACCACAAGAGGAATAGTTCCCAAAAAAGAATAAATCAGAATCAAAAGTAACAGAGCTACTCCAACCTGCTGCCACCTTGAGGGGCGCAATTCTAGAAAAAACAAAATCGTGGGGTGGATCAGAGATGGACAAGAAGCTGAGTACAGGAAGGTGGTGGACCGCTTTGTGGCATGGTGTGGAAACAATCATCTCATCTTGAACGTGAATAAAACAAAGGAGATGATTGTAGATTTTAAGAAAAACAAGAATAGATCAGACACTATTTCTATCATGGGAGAAGAAGTGGGGGTGGTGGTGGAGTATAAATACCTCGATGTTCACCTGGACAACAGACTAGAGTGGAGATGCAACTATGAAGCCGTCTACAAGAAGGGACAGAGCAGACTGTGGTTCTTGAGGAAGCTTAGGTCCTTTGGTGTTTGCAGCAAGATGCTGCATATCTTCTATAAGTCTGTTGTGGAGAGTGTGATCTCTTCTACCATCATCTGCTGGGGAAGCAGCATCAGAGCCAGGGACTTGGGATTAATAAAGTATTTTTGAATTCAATTCAATTTGAATTGAATTGAAATCATAAATTAAATGTGATTAACCTTTTTGTTTTTTCCAGGCTTAATTAATGCCTGACCTGTGAATTTAAGAAATGGCTTAATTAGAACCTTTCTAACAACATGAAGTAGGCTAAAAGATTAAAAAAAAAAAAAAAATCAACACATTGTGCCCAGATCTAAGAAAGTTAAAAAACAGATGAGATGCAGGAGCAGTGATATGTAGAGAGATCTCAGTTTGGTAGGCAGTGATGGACAAGGAGTCGCACTACTGAGTGTTTAGATGGAAACACAAAGTAAAAACCTTGGAGACCTAAGGACATACTGGACATATTATTGTTTGTTCACAATAATATGCACACATACATCCATCTCCACTGGATGACTTACCATAGCCACTGGTACCAGGATACTAAAGCAGGTACTTATTAAACAATAATTTGGACCTTTTGTGAGGGATATAATGATATGGAGAAGGCTTTTCTTGATTTGTTTGACACTATGCTTAACTCTAGGATTTATATGCTAACTTACTGCAAGGCATAACAAAATAAGTAAGCATAATGATGTTAAAAATTACATTTTTGCAAATAGCATAGCCTGCCTGCAGGTCACTGTGCAGGAGATGTTGTGGCGTGAACTTAAACAGGCCCTTCATGCTGTGGCTGAATTAAAACAATTCTGCAAAGAAGACTGGGCCACAATTCCTCCAAAGTGCTAGAAAAGACCCATTGCCAGTATTTACAAAGGCTTGATGGCACTGGCAAAAAAGCAATACCAGAAAAAATCTCTGAGGAGGAAATACATTTGATGGTCAGCTCCTACCCACCCAACCACAGACTGTACATGTGGAAAATAAGATCAACGTGTCCATGTTAAGCTCAAATTACACGTCCACAGGCGTTTGTGTGCGAGTTTGGTCATTTTGCATGCCTGCAAAGCCGTGATTCTGTCCCAGATTAAAATGGTTTGCAGATGGTTTTTATGGAAGAGAGAGGCCAGATGCTTCAGTCCCCACGAGATAACTGAGCCACACCACACACTCAATGCTTCCCCCCAGCCTCACTGTTCTTTCTGAGAAATATGCCCTCTGGCCACTTTCTCCCCTCTGTGTTGTTTGTACTCCGAGTTAAATTCAGACACATCAGAGAACTTAAAGCATCATCTGTACCTGTATCAGCAGGTCTACTTTGCCTAGTCAGGTAAAATGAAACCTCATTCTGCCCCAGGTGTCTGATTTTGACAAATTATATGTAAATGGGCTGTGTTTTGGGTAGATGGAGTGGGTGTGCCACAGTGCTGTAATGTAAGAAACAAAATGGCAGAGTGAGTTTAAGAACGAGGTAAAACTCTCATCACTGATCTTCATTAAGCCACTATCCAGCAAACTGTTAAGAAACTTGCCTCTGCCCAAGGCAATGGTGTGTCACGTGATCAAATAAGCGTAATCTGATTGGCTAAAAGATGCTCGACTCGATCGACTGCTGATTGCTTTGGCTTGAGTCACCAGAAGGTCAAAACAATTTCAGGCGAATTTCTGCAGGTGAATTTCTGCAGGCGAATTTTTTCAGGTGAATTTTTTCAGGCAAATTTCTGCAGGCGAATTTCTGCAGGTGAATTTCTACAGGCTAATTTTTTCAGGCGAATTTCTGCAGGTGAATTTTTTCAAGCGAATTTTTTCAGGCAAATTTCTGCAGGTGAATTTTTTCAGGCGAATTTCTGCAGGTGAATTTTTTCAGGTGAATGTCTGCAGGTGAATTTCTGCAGGCGAATTTTTTCAGGCGAATTTCTGCAGGTGAATTTCTGCAGGTGAATTTCTGCAGGCGAATTTTTTCAGGCGAATTTCTGCAGGTGAATTTTTTCAGGTGAATTTCTGCAGGTGAATTTCTGCAGGTGAATTTCTGCAGGCGAATTTTTTCAGGCGAATTTCTGCAGGCGAATTTTTTCAGGCGAATTTCTGCAGGTGAATTTTTTCAGGCGAATTTCTGCAGGTGAATTTCTGCAGGTGAATTTCTGCAGGCGAATTTTTTCAGGCGAATTTCTGCAGGTGAATTTTTTCAGGCGAATTTCTGCAGGTGAATTTCTGCAGGTGAATTTCTGCAGGCTAATTTTTTCAGGCGAATTTCTGCAGGCGAATTTTTTCAGGCGAATTTCTGCAGGTGAATTTTTTCAGGTGAATTTCTGCAGGCGAATTTCTGCAGGTGAATTTTTTCAGGCGAATTCTTGCAGGTGAATTTTTGCTGGCAAATTTTAAGTACAAAAAAAATTCACATACATAATTGCAGGATAAATATTCAGTGTTATAAATTAATTGTCTAAAAAATGTCTGATTCTAATGAGACTATTTTACTTCCGTATTCATCTCACCACAGATTTTGGGTTTTAAAATAAAGGCGCTGACACTTTCTGTCACAGGCGGCCCACTTTTACATTCTAAACCATTTTGCTACGGCACAAATAAAATTTTTGCTGAATATTAGTATTATTAAAGCTTGGCTTGAACTATATTTCCGTTTAGGAGACAGGAAACACAGTGAAAAATGGCTGAGAAGGCTGACCTGACATAGATGGAAGAGAATACACCTGCCTGTCACATCTGAAATAAGTTTAGTAACAGCCTGTTTGAGTTTTATCTGTGCTATGACTGTAACACAGCAATGACATAATGTTTTATAAATATTTCACCTATTGTGGGTGGAATTTATGTGCTAGACCAACACAAAGCAGCACATATGTGTGAATAAGAAGATTGATACATGGTGTTAAATTTTTATTTACAAATAAAATCTGAAAAGTGTTGCAAACATTTGTATTTAGTGAAGCTGAAATTCTTCGCTTTATTCTCTTGGCAAAAAGGCTCAAACTCAGCAAGATTCGATGGAAAGCATCTGTGGACATTAGTTTTGAAGTCTCACCACAAGCTAGATTTAGGTCTGGACTTTGACTGGGCCATTCTTTGTTTAAAATGCTAATATGCTTTGATGTATACCAATCCATTGTAGCTCTGGCTTTATGTTCACCTCCACCCCAGTCTCAACTTTTATTGCCTCTCTCAGGATTTCTTCCAGGTTTGCCCTTTATTTACTTCCATCCTTCTTCCTGTGAACTCTGACCAGCTTCCCTGTCCCTGCTGACGAACAGCATCCCCACAGCATAATGCTGCCACTTCTCTGATTAATTTTCTCCTTGGCTATCTCTGATGGCTATGTATTGGTAGGTGTACAATTGAGCCAAGTTTTCCATTTTCAATTCAATTCAATTCAGTTTATTTATATATTCACAACACATGTTGTCTCAAGGCACTTCACAAGTCAGGTACATACATTCAAATTAATCCTAACCATTGAACAGTGCAGTCGGAGTTAGCTTTTTATTCAAAGTGGATAAAAAGTTTTTCTATCTAAGGAAGCCCAGCAGATTGCATCCAGTCAGACACTTGCAGCATTCACTCCCCCTGGATGAGCATGTAGAGACATTGGACAGTCACTGGCGTTGACTTTGCAGCAATCCCTCATACTGAGCATGCATGTAGCGACAGTGGAGAGGAAAAACTCCCTTTTAACAGGAAGAAACCTCCAGCAGAACCAGGCTCAGTGTGAGCAGCCATCTGCTACGACCGACTGGACAGAGCAGAGACATAAAGAGAACACAGAAGCACTGATCCAGGAGTACTTTCTATGAGAAGGAAAAGTAAATGTTAATGGATGTAGCTCCTTTAGTCGTTTCACCTAGAAAGAAAGAACAGATAAACTCTGAGCCAGTTTTCAAGATTAGAGTCTAAAGAGAGCACATATAATTAGTTACAGTAAAAGCTCAGTCAATTGCCATGTCTAGGAGAGAGAAAGAGTTAGACACTGAAAGACAGGGCTATGTGGATCATTGGTAGAGGGTATTAAGTTGTTGCCAGCAGAAGCTCGGACGATTCCTCTCTCCAGAAAGATGTCACAAGTAGACACAGAGTCAGGCCAGGTGTAGCTTCTAGGAAGAGAAAGAGAGAACAAGGTTAAAAGCTGAAATAACAGCAAATAATGTAAAATTGGAGAGCAGTGTGAGAATGTACCGAAGAGGGTGAAAGTGGTCGTTATGTCCTCCAGCAGCCTAAGCCTATAGCAGCATAACTACACAGATAGTTTTAGTTCAGATTATTTAGTTAAACGGCGCTTATTTACAACAATGTCGTCTCAAGGAACCCCACAAAGGGTCCCACTGATGGTCATTGTTATACTAAAAACCACAAGGATTGGGATACCTCTCTCTGTCAGACTGATTATAACCATTGGAAAAGAGAAGGGGTCATACAGGTAGCAGAAATGGAGGGTGTGTTTGCACCTCAACCACAACTGAGTCGGTTTAGGCTAAACCTGACTCCCCCTTACTCCATCCAACAGGGAGGGAGGAAGGCTCCCTCACTGATAACCTAAGCCACTCTAACTATAAGCTTTATAAAAGGGAAAGTTTTAAGCCTAGCCTTAAAAGTAGACAGGGTGTCTGCCTCACGGACTAAAACTGGGAGCTGGTTCCATAGAAGAGGAGCCTGATAACTAAAGGATCTGCCTCCCATTCTACTTCTAGAGACTCTAGGAACCACCAGTAAACCTGCAGTCTGAGAACAAAGTGCTCTGTTAGGAACATATGGAACAATCAGATCTCTGATGTATGATGGAGCTAAATCATTAAGGGCTTTATATGTGAGGAGGAGAATTTCAAATTATATTCTGGATTTAACAGGGAGCCAATGAAGGGAAGCTAAAATAGGAGAAATATGATCTCTCTTTTTAATTTTCATCAGAACTCTTGCTGCAGCATTTTGAATCAGCTGAAGGCTTTTAACTGCATTTTGTAGACATCAGATAATGATTTTTCTGATGTCCCCAACTCCTCTCTCTGACTGTCCCGTCTATATACTGTGAAATTAAGGCCACTGGTGGCACAAAAAAATAAATAATCCTGGTTTCCCTTTGCCACAAAATACACTGACATATAGCCTGCATTGTGGTTTGGTTAGTCATCTTTAGACAGAGAATAAGTTTCTGTTTCAAACATAATCAATTTTTACGTGGAGATCTGACCAATCAGGGTACACTGAGCCCCTCAGGAAAGAAACTTTCAAGAGACAGAATATTAAATTGATAATTCAAAATATTTTGAAGGGAAGTTCTCTGAAAATGTTATGAACAGTTATTATAGTAAATAACTCTTCTGGTGTGTGTCTTTATTAAACATAAATCCAGATTAGCTGGTCCCAAGACCTAAAGCTAACAGCTTGTGTGAAATTGGCCAACAGAGTAGACCACCACTGTCTGAAAAACAGCTTCAATCTCAAAAACGGTATAGCTGTTTATGAAAATGTTACTTTATGACATTTTATTTACACAGAAACCAATGCTCATGTGCATGGAAAAGGAATTTTACTCCCCCTGCTACTAAAACAACACAACATGATTGGGGGAGGGCAAGGGTCACTGCCAGGAGTCTGACACAGTCACTTAATTTTCCCATTACCTCCTTTGGTTTAATTTCCACCTGCCGTATAACTATGCCATACCTACTATTCAAGATAGGAGTGCACACAACCTTTACTTTTGAAATTATACGAGTAAGCATTTAGACTTTCTAAGCTGGAATGTCAAAGGTTTAAATTATCCAGTAAAGAGCAGGAGGATTTCCTCCCAAATTCAACAAGTTAACACTGATGTTGCATTTTTGCAGAAGACTCCCATTAGGAGTTCTGATAATGGGTGTCGCCTGTCATGTCCATTCTCTTTTTCAGGCTTAGGCACGGGGAGTCTGATAAGTGTGGCAGGTTTGTTATAGACAGTGGAAAACTGTACTCTGGTAAATTTCTATGCTTCTAACACAGATGATGAGAATTTCTTTAAACAACAATTTTTTCCTTTAATTCATCTGATCCATCTGATTTCAGCTGTTGATTGAAACCCAACTTTAGACCGTTCATCTGATAAAAATAATGTTATAAGCAAATCTGCATCAGTTATTCAAACCTGGTTTAGTTAAACCTGACTCATTGAGGGCTGATTTTGTGGCTCTAAAATATAAAATGCTAAACCTGACCCAGACTATCTCAGATGAAACATGGGCCTCTTTACTTAAACTTATTAACACAACATCTTAGTGCGTCACTGTCTAAGTTTAAAGTGGTGCACAGAGCCCACTTTTCCAAAACCAAACTGTCTCGTACCTATCCGGAAATCATAATAAAATGGGATTATTTTGAAGGCATTGTTTTTTTGTGCTTTTTGGTTTGTTCAAGTGTGTGGCTTAAATACATCATGTGTTTGGTTCCGCTATAACCACAGGTTCTTGTTTTTGTGATAATAAAAAACAACATATTTCTTATTGCAGCTATGCTATAGCATTTATTTTTGTTTTAATTTTTATACACAGATTTACATGTTTTGCTAAATCTATAACTTTTTAGGAGCTTATTTTGTAAAATACTATCACCCATCTGACATCATGATTGTCAGTTTGGAAAAACACTCTTGAACAGTCATATTTGTCTTATTCAAAAGCTTGGAAAAGGATAATTAGGCTTCTTTCAGCCAGATGGCCAGCAGTGCACAGCAACATGTGGAGGAATGCTCCAGTTGCTGAAGAGAACTCTGGTCACTCTGCAGTTCTTTGAGATCTCATTAAAGGACTTTAAACCTGCTAATCTAAGTAGCAGTAATTTACTGTTCTATATTATTGTTTTACCGTTTACAGAGCATCACTGGGAGTTGTCTCTCTAACATTGCTATGGTGAAATATAAATATGAGTCACCGATAGAAATGTGGAAGTGTGGAGACAAGATATGTAGAGAATGTAATCTGTCAAAAGTGATTTTCTCTTTAAGAAAAAAATTATTTAGATAAAATCTGAAAACAACAAACCGCAAAAATGTAGGTTCAACTTTGCATACCCATCGCAAATTACCCTGAAAACCTTATTTTTGATTGAAAGGTTTTTCAAAGTTCCATTTCTGAAACAGTTCATGGCTTGAAATAATATTGGAACAGATTTCTCTCCATAATTAAACTGTAGCTACAGTACGACAGAAAGTTTTAGCGGTTTTGAAACCAACTTGTTACAATCCTGGTGTCCCTTGATACCAATAATTGGATATTTTTTAAAGTGAACCAAGACTCTCTAAAAACTATTAGAAATGAGCTACAGTTGGAATCATTTAAAGGCAATAATAAAACGTATATTTGGTTATTATGGATGATTCCTTTTGCTTGCATTGGCAGATAGCTGAGATGTGAAACCTGTTCAACGCCACACACTCTGAGGCCTGTGCTTTCAGTATCTAATCATAAGACTCAATGAAAATGTACAGACAGATTACAGGAACCTGCAGGAACTTCGCATGTTTTCCTCTCAACTCACCAGTTAGTTTCTAGAAAAAATCTAAATAGAGTTGACGTGATTGAAAGGCTGTACAGATCCGTTTGCACACACAGGGCAGTTACCTGTTGGACAATTTGTCGGGCTTTGCTGTGGACACAGCTGGACATCAAAGCGGATGTTGGGAGGATTCAGGCTGTGTTTGTGTGTGCCATGGAGCAGGTCAGTGCCCCCCGGGGAAGGAAGCTCAGCGACAGTGAGAAGCGGAGTTTGGAGAAGAAACCAGAACGATAGATTGCTGCGTGCTGTAGTTATGCCAGGCCTAATCCATTCAGCCGCCGGTTCACTCGCTGTCTCCACGGATGAAAGCAGAGTGGGGAGCGGTGTGCAGGAGATTGGTCCTCTGGTAAAGTGATCCTGTACACGCTGTTGTATTCTGATTAAAAGGAAGAGGAAGCTGGTGATGGAGACGAACAGCAGGAACTTGTGATAATAAAGGAAAAGCACAGGTCATGATGGGCTCCTTGGTTTCCGCGCCTGGGCTGTTTTGAGCAGCATGTTGTTTTATTTATGGCCCCTGGGGCGGCCTGCTGGGCCCCTGGCAGGGGTTACAGGATAGAGGCTGGGCTGGTGATTGCTCTAAGCCTGCAAGGGAAGCTCAGCTTCCCCTAAAATGTCAAAAGAAAATAAGTGATCAAATATATACTGTTGTGTGTACATGTCTGACTAAATATGCGCTACAACGCGCTCAACTTCTGTTCAGAATCAGCTTCTTATCACTGGTAACGACGTGGCTTTCCTCTCACTCATTCCCGCAGCTTCACTGAGTTTTAAACAGTGAGTTCAATAGTGAAGCATAAATGCTGGGCTTTGTCCCACCCATTGGACGCTCAGCATCTCTGGGGGTCTATGGGGCAGAGGGCTGGCCTCGGCCGACCCGGACGCTCAGCTTCTGCATGATGATTGGATGATCTGTCTGAGGCTGAATCCCTTTTTTGATTGACAGCGAAATGAGCGAAGCAGCGATCTTGAAATTGAGCTTCCTCTCCTTGAAAACCCAGCATCCGCCACTGTAAACTAGTAACTGTTAGAATTATGAAAAGGCAGGGACAGAACTAGACAACGATTAAAAAAATTATTTCTGCTGTTATGGTAACCTGACTTGTGTTTTACTATTAAATTCCCTGTGAAACAGTAGCACTAATTTTCTGCCGTGAAACCCAGATTAAACCTACATTTCCGTTTCCCCAGCTCTGCAGAATGAAACAGCTGTTCATTTATCATCATGTTTGTTAATCTATTGTTCCATCAATTTAATGCAGAGTCCAGGAAGTGCTGCCTGAGTAGTGACAATACAAAGCCTTGCAAAAGGCCTTGAACTGTTTCCCATTTTGTCATGTGACAACCAAAAACCTCAGTCCTTTTTTATTGGGCTTTTATGTGACAGGCCAACACACAGTAGTAAAACAGTGAAACGGAAAGAAAATAATCCATGGTTTTCAAAAGTTTTAAAAAACAACAATAAAAAATACATAAAGAGTGACTTGCCGTTGTATCTGTCTCCCGTTTTTCTGATACCCCTAAATAAAATTCAGCTCAAACAACTGCCTTTAGAATTGATCTAAATAGTACATAGAGTCCACTGTATGTAATATAATTCCAGCTGTTCTGTGAAGGCCTCAAAGGTTTGCAGGAAAACATTAGTGAACCTCTCATTGAACACTGTTTAATCAAACATACCCAGACATGGCCGACCACTTAAACTGAGCCAGGTGAGCAGAGCATTAATCAGTGCATTAATCAGAGAGCAGCGAAGAGGCCCATAATAACTCCGAAGGAGGTGCAGCGATCCACAGCTCAGGTGGGAGAACTTGTTAACACGCCAACTGCTCTAATCTGATCACCTTCTTGCACGGTTTGCTGTGTCTCCATATAATAAAACTTTTTATTGCTTTCTTCTTGCCAGTTTTGCTTATATCCCACAATTGTGGAGTACACAGATAGCAAAGTTAAGCTTTCTGGCCAACATGCAAGTCTTATCCTGTTAAGTACTAAGGGGTGTTAGAGCCGCCTGAAATTACATACCTTAAATAAATCAAGTATAGCTCCACAACTATAAGGTTTACATGTCACCTTTTGGTACCTGTGTAAAGGTAAGACATAAATGAAGATATTTCCAGTGGAACCACAGTTGCAACTGTTACTATGTCTGATTTATTCATGATTAAACACAGAAAATATTCTATTTTTTGGCCCTCACCTAAATGTTTTTCTAAATAAACTTTGTAAAACACCATGAAAATCCTTTGGAAATCATAAGAGAACCCCCAGGTTGTATTCTTTCACATCGTCTCTATAACTGCAGCAGAGCTGGGAATTTAGCCAAATGTGCCAAAACTGTACCGAATGGGTTTTTGACCTCATAAAAGGGAATCTCGTCAAATAAAAGTGCTGATTTCCATTGTAGGACTCCTTCTGCATATGACATAACGTTTGGCTATGACATTTACCCTGTGTATCACCAAAATGTACCATAGTGCACAGCATAATATTAATATAATGAATAGAAAACGTTGAATTATATCGTTTTTTCTACAGAGGGATTTTATTGAAAACAAGAATTTTCAATGGAAAACAATCTAAACAAATGTACAAAAAACAATTATCTAGTGGCGTCAACTCTGGGTCCTGGAGGATGCCTCGGTGAAAACGTAGGAGCTTTTGGCTCAGTTTCGGACTCACCTGGAGAGTGCCACATGTCCTGACTGTCATCACCAGGTGGACTTACTTGCCCATCTGGAGGCTGGCCTGGTTGGTTGGTTCTGGTTACAAGATGATAAATTATTTGCTACTCCAAAAATAGCCAAATAACACAAAACAGCAATGTTATAAATCAGCAGTGTTATTAGTAAAGTGTAAATGATAAAACAGCTTCATAACAGGCCTTCAAGCAGTCAACCATACAGGACAGGTATGTACCCCTTTGTTCTGCTGGAGTTCAGTACTAAGTTTTCTGGTTAAAAACAAAATAAATATGCCGTATCATCTCTTTTTGAATCAACAGCCATGTAATATAAAGACCTTTAAACAATTTCTGGTGTTTTTAAAGTGTTGTAAATCCAAAAGTATTTGTGAAAAACAAATTTGACGACTTGATTTATCAACATTAAAGCCATCTCCTCTGAGGTATTTAGAAAAAAAAAGCGTAACCGTGTTTTAACTACTTTTACAGTCAGAGGAAAAATGGGCGGGGCTTTCTCATACCGGTACCGGTATGCTCGGACTTAATTATATGTGTAGGAAAACTCACACTGCACACCCATGGCCTTTAACACACCAATCATAAGGTGGCAGCAGCATAATGCTATGGGATTGCTTGTCTTCAGCAGGCATAGGAAAATTGGTCAGAGTTCATGGAAAGATGGATAAAACTGAATACTGGGAACCCCTTAAAGAAATACCATTAGGTTCACCTTCTAAATGGACTGAACTTATATAGTACTTTTCCAGTCAAGCAGACCACTCAAAGCACTTTACACTAGAGCCACATTCACCCAATCGCACTCACATATTCATACACCGATATGCAGATCGGTAGGCAACTTGAGGTTAAGTGCCTTGCCCAGGGGCACATTGACATATGGCAGGACGAAGCTGGAATCATACCCACAACCTTCTGATTGCAAGACGACTACTCTTCCTACTGAGCCACAATCAGACAGAGCTTGAGCTCTTCAGTAGAGAAAAAAAACCCAAATATGTTAAGTCTTTTGATGAGCAAAGCTGGCGGTGGCAAACCACAGAAGGTGGGTCTATAAAGTTCAACATGAATGCAATATTTTTTTATTCTTTCAACTTCACAATCATGCCCTATTTTGTGCTGTTCTTCTGTTCCAATAAAATGCAATAACATTTGTGGCTGTAATGTATTAAAATGTGAAAATGTTCTAGGGGTATTAATACTTTTGCAATACATTTTCTGTGATATGTTTCAGCATCACAATCACAGTTTTAAGTTTTCCTTTCATTTGACTCTCTCTCCATACCATCCCTGCTATATCTCTAACACCACTGACTGCTAGCAGAGAATATGAGGTTTGAATTTCTGTTTCAAAATGAGCTTCTTAAATATGTAAAGATTTTTTAAGCCAAGTTTTTAATAAAACATCCTCACAAATATCCTCCACACAACACCCAACAGTGCCACATCAATGAAAGAGAGCAATCATAATGCTTGATGGTTTCTAAGGCTAACACAGAGGGTGTTAGCTAAGAAAAGAGCTGTGTTCTTCTTTCTTAAGTGAGCAGCTGTGCAGCACTTACAATCAGACATATTACATGCGATACCTCCAGCTCAGACTGACCCGAGTTTATCAGTGTGCATCAGCATCAGTATGAGTCATTAGCATGCGGCTGTGCCACTGAATCACATCGAGGAAAAGGCATGTTAGGCTTCCAGCACACTGCACCTAATGGGGATGGTCAGGACAGAAACCAAAATGACTCACCCTGCTTCCAAACATGCAGCCTTGATGTGCATCTGCTGGTCATGGGTTCATGTTTCAGTCAGGAAATGTTTTTTTTTTTTAAGGAGAGCACACGCAGAGTGGAGTTTGTTGCTCATATTTTTATGTGTATTGAAACACCTGAGAAGAACTTTGTAGAGCAGTTTCAGCACAGACCTTGGACTGATTTCATAGGAAAAGCTGAAATACAAACAATATTACCAGTGACTGTTTTCAGCTTATTTGATTGCCAGTTTTCTGTTGGTGAGATATGTGAACAGCCATTACTTGACCACAAACCATTTGATGAGCCAGACTCACACATCTTGATATCTGCAAGTGTAAAAAAGCAGGATGTGGGGTGCATTGTAATGTGACATCAAACTTGATACTTTCATTTTAAATCAGGAGGAACAGAAGCATGTTGATAAGGGTTGCAGTTAGACTCTATATTTCTGTTGAGAATAAATACCTTATACAAAAAAAACATGTTGACTCCATTAAGCTATTTATAGATTTTCCTTACAGCTGTTTATAGCATTTCCAATTTTTTCTTGTAGTGCAGTACTAGTAGTAAGGATAGTTATATTTCAGCTGTAGCCATCTGTCATGCTCAGCTCAGCTCAGCTCTCTTATGATAGAACCAAAACATTTGAATTTGTTCACAATCTAAACTTTGATATTCTGCAGCACATTGATTCTTTTATTTTTCAGCTGTTCTGTTATAGATTTGCTGCTGTGCTTTAGAACATTGTCCTGTTGCATCATCCAGGTTGGAGCTTTAAAAGGATTGTTCGGATTTGTTAAAGTGAGGTCCTGTAAAGTTATCATTCGGTTTCTTTACCTGTAACAGACAGCTGGCCTATACTGATGTTTTCTCAGTTAAAGAATATTTGCACTGGCAGAGAGTGCTGCTTGTGCCAACATGCCTCATCACTTGCTTGTCTGTCCGCTGTAAGTCCACAAAGTATGCAATAAACCTTTGGAGTTTGCAAACGTAAATGATGGTACATTCCTGAGCTTTTCCAGGTCTTATAGTTGTTTGGAAATGATCCAGGGAGACCTCTGATCCTTTCATAGAGTCAGCAGACTATATCAGTGTAATTTTACCTAGTGGGGCAAACATTCAGCTGAGAAACCTGTAAAACAACACTCACAAAAAATCAAAATTTTTTATGTGATGCACTATGATTGCATTGTCCCATGGTCAATGTTCAGAGTTGTTGAACTTTGAAAGTCATGCACTGTAATGCATTCTCACGCAGACGATATAATATCAATAAACCTGCATCCAACTGAACTGAGCAGAAAGTTGCTGGTCAATGTAGCAGCCTCACACTTCTCTCTAGATCAGGGCAGATCATTAAAAATGCATCTTCCTTGTCGTTTCTTCTCCTCTGTTTCTGACTCTGGTTTTAGCACAAGAAAAATGCATCATAGTCTTTTTTTACACTTTTGTCCAATAGTCTTTAGTGGAATACAGGTTTCACTACGCTGGAAAAACCTCAGGGTATGCCACTTTAGCCTTTGATTATAGAAAGTCTTTAATGCATAGAGGAGTTCATGATTGACTCTGTGACTGCAAGGTGCCTGGGTCATGTGGCTGGAAAACAAACCCAAGCCATCAACCCACCACCATTGTGTTTGACAGTGTGGGTCAAACATGTTTATAAATAACTTTGTGCCACCATGTTTAATTTTTTGAAGAAAACTTCAAACAAAGCGACACTTGTCAAATAGTAAAATCCAACATTCAAACTGGAGCCTGTAGAAGTGAAGATAAAGCTCTTGGATTTGTTTCAAATTTCTCTGAGTTTTGGACAGTCTGAGAACAGTCAGGGGGAACTTGTAGCCATCCTTTCTAACTTTCCACCTTTCTCTGTGAAATGGTGGACTTCCAACTCTTTACAAAGTTTTACATAACATTTTCAGACAGATTGGCATTTCTTTACCCTAAACTGAGTTTTTATAGGGGAGCTCATTTTTGCTGGTTTCATAAGCAGCACCTGCAGACTAAACCCTGTTTTTTACACTGTTGCTACATTTTGGTTAATTTCTTGTTAAACAGATAATAACAATGTAACATTTATCTCAGTTCATCTGGGGATTTTGTAATCAAGTTTTAAAACATGGTCAGGAAAAAAAACAGTTCTATTTATTATGTCCTGATATGTAAAATCGAGACATAATGAAATAAAGGTATGTAAAAACAAGAATTCAAAGGGGTACCTGTCTGCATTTTCACTTCGGTTATTGTTAAAGTCCGTTTGATAGACTGTAACAAAGAGAAGATTGCTGTCATCCAGGTTGTAGTAGAAGATCTGTCTGTGCTCTGTTAGTTTGATAAGCCTGAGCTTTCCTCGTTTCCTTGGTTTGGTGTCTGTGTGCACGTAAGCAAGAGAAAATGACACCAACAGCTAACATCATATTTTTGGTTTTGCAAAACAAAACATCAAATAATTCTGTTGGACTGTTGTTTTCCTTGCATATCTTGTTTCACAAAAATGAAGTATGCATTTTTTCCTAAACCCTTAAACATTGGAAAATATCGTACATGTTCAGGCACATCTTCAAGCTTTCGCTGCAGATTTACACCTTCAGCTCAGTTCTCATTGTGGTTTTCAAGATCAGTCCCTACTTCTTAGAATAACTGAAAGCTTCAGTGACCATCTCTGCTTCTGAATACAATTGTGAATATTGATCAGGGAACGTATGATCTCACTGTGACTTTGACCTTTGAGATATTGTGAGTTATGGATAAAATGGGTTTTGTGAGATCATCATGACCTTTGGAAACACTAATAATCTGTGCCGTTTTCTCCAGGTACAAGGAGCTGATGACGGGAAAGACTGCCAGAAAGATCATAGCAATTTTATGGATCCTCTCTTTTGTTATTGGCCTTATTCCCTTCTTTGGGTGGAACTTGAAGTACTCGAGTTGCAGGAACAGCAGCTTGATCAACTCTACGGACTCCAAACACAGAGACTTGGTAGAGAGGTGCAGACTCAGCTGCCTTTTTGAGAGCGTGGTGGACATGCATTACATGGTGTACTTCAACTTCTTCGTGTGTGTTCTGGTGCCGCTGATCATAATGCTGGGCATCTACGTGAAGATCTTCACCGTGGCCAGGAAGCAGCTGAGGCAGATTGAGCTCAAGTGCGTGGGCAACGGGGACAGCCAAAGCAAGGGGCGGCTGCAGAAGGAGATCCGGGCCGCCAAGTCCCTCTCCATCATCGTGGGACTGTTCGCCGTCTGCTGGCTGCCCGTCCACATCCTCAACTGCCTGAAGCTGTTTTACAGCGAGCTGAAGAGGCCAGACGTTGTCATGTATGTAGCCATCATTCTGTCTCATGCCAACTCTGCAGTTAACCCCATCATCTACGCTTACCGCATCGAGGACTTTAGGAACACCTTCCGTAAAATCCTGGCCCAGCACTTCTTCTGCCATAAGGAGGAGCTTTACCTCAGCTCCAACGGCAGCAGACGCAACAGAGACCAGATCAAGATGACCATTGATCCTCTGCTATAGAGGCAGAGGACTGTATCAACATTGTTGTTTAGTTTTGAGGTTTCTAATGTTTACAGAACAATGTGAAGATGAATCGATGTCAATCCCGCCTTGAATGTAGACATCTATTTATGCGTTGGGTTGGGAGAGGGTCTATGAAATGTTCAACAGAAAGTCTTAAGTAACTTTTTTTTTAGTTTTAATTGTTAAAATAGTTCAAGCTAACTGGATTTGTAGGACTGTGAGGAGGACCCAAACCTAAGATGCTATTTATTGTTCTGAATTCACCCTGTTCCAACTACAAAAAGTCCTCTTTTTGTGCCCTGCTGTTTTTATACTATCAACATTCAGTGCCAGTGTTAAAATAATTTATTTATTACAAGACCTTGTCTTTGAGAATGTAATGATCAAAAAACATGTGTGCATGTGTGCGTGGCTAGATCTGTACTTGTGGCGCTAAAGAAAGGTACAGTGGTAGTTATCCTTCCCTGCGGGTATTTTGCAGCTCACAAACCTTTAAATGACATCATACTCACTGCTTCATCTGCTGAGAGAAGGACACATTTTCCTCAGCCTACATTTATTTATGAATATGCATATCATTTATTAGTAGAGAATTTTCTCAGATAAGTTGACCTCATTGTTCCTTAAATGTGTTTGTGGAGTGCTAAAGGTTCACTTTAAAGGATAGTTTAGCATTTTTATTGTGAGGTTCTGCTAAATAGGGTTTCAGTATTTAGGACATTTTAAAGACCAATTTGGTCTAAATTCAAGACCTTAATGAATGATAATAACATGTATGTAACTCAACATGTGGTGTATGACTCCTGTACCTTTCCATCTAACTGACTTTAAAACCTTCGTATATTATATGCAGAAAGAACATAGTTATTGAAAAGAGCTGATAGCCAGCTATTGAAATCATAGGATGCAATTTACCTTGTCATTTATATACTCAGCCATGACTAAGAAGCTGGTGGTTAGTTACAAAACAAATGTTTTGAGTTTATCATCCTAACCAAAACACGTTTTAAGGCCCAAAATTGGGATGATTAAATTTTATTCTTTTTATTACTGTTTAAGGCCATGCAAAAATCCCGGTTAAAAGTTAGTAACTTACCTGATTGTAAACTTAAGATAACTGTTTTAGGGTCTTCAATTTTCAGAGAGGTCCAGATTAGTTCCTCCTGGACGTTGAAGCAAACTGGTTACCAGACCAAGACAAACACGCTATCGAAACCAGCAAAAACATCCGTCACATTGGCTTTAAAATGTTATTTCCACACACTTCTGCAAGTTTTTTTTTTTTTTTTTTACTCTTGGGGATCTTAGCAAGATGTGGTGCTACGCTAATGATCTTCTGTGTGAAACATACTGACACTAGAATATCATAAGCATTCTGGCTAGAGTAACTGCCTGACAGAGAAGTAACAGTGATACAAGTATCGTAGCATACCGACGGGTTCAGTCTGCAGTAATGATTTACACAGAGAATCATTCGAAGGACACCAGAGAAATCAAGATTAGTTGGTCCTGGAGGCTGAACGGCTAACCCAAGGAGAAGAAGTGGATTTCGCCCTGTTACTTAAATGATCTTCGCTAAGAAAAATAAGGAGGGCAAAACCTGCTCAAAGTGCTTTAATATTTTAAATCTGAAAATCTTATTTCTTTTATATCAGATGATTACTCTAACCAGAAATGTTAACCAGGTTTTCGATACGTTTTCCTCTATCATGCAGCATAATGTTCCAAGTGTAAAATATACAAACCTCTATGTAAATAACCTGTAACAGCAATGTAATGTTTCATAAATAGTGTTCGAAAGAACCATTATGATATTTTTTATGACATTTTTGAAACTGGAGTTGTTTTTAGATGCTAAAAGTCTTGATTGGTCTCCATCTGTTAGCTTCATTCCACTGGACCAACTAATCTGGATTTATACTAACTGAAGAGTTATCTAAAACAAAAAATAAAAGCCAGTTAATATCTGATACTGTCTTTAATCTTTTAAGAGAACCTCACTTTCAAAATACTAAACTATTCTTTTATTAAAGGGTGATACATAACTTTATTAAGTAGCTTTTTTGCTTGCATCGTCTTGTAACCACTACAAATTACCCTGTGACCTTTGCACCTCTACTCCACAGGAAATGGTTTAGTGGTTGCATTCAAACTCACTTGCAAAGACATTCAATGACATTTACCTTCAGGAAGTAGAAAACAGTCCCTTAACAGTAGTTTTGCATTATCACTAAGCCTTTTTGGCTGCTTGATACGGAACCACCTTGCAAGATGACACCTTGAATCAGAGTCCTTTACCCAACTCCCCATCGACCGGGCCTTGGTCACACGTTCCTTTAGTGGCTTACGTAAGACTCCATGAATGAGTCACGCTCATTTCAAACCTTCCACACGGTCGATCTTAAAAGTGACAGACAGAATAGACAAAAGCCATTTGATTTCAGAAAACACAGGATTTTACCCTTTAAAATATGGTGCACTGCAGAACCATTATGATAAACTTTACCTGAGCTGAACAATGTCAAATGTGGCAACAAAAACAGGTAAGTCCAGTTTCCAGCGAAAAACAAGTGAAGCAGATAGCGCTAAGTAAAAATCTTTAGACATACAGGCATTATAATTCGAAGGAAAGCTTTTAAGCTGCACAGAACAGTCTCTCTGCAAAGAAAAGTCACGCTGCGTATGAACTAACAGAGGACCTTTAGGTCACCTCAGAGTTATCACTACACAAATGAACATTGCACTGACGTTTTAATTTCCTGGTAGGTGTGCTTCACTGGGATAAAATACGTGCTCTAGCATGGGGCACTAGGTCTATGCTGCTCCTCCTTTCTGCCTCTGTTTTCCACCTCTGTCTGATTTTAAGGGCTAAAACACAAGGAGTGTCGCAACATTTAGGGACATTCCAATGGAGACATCTATACTGTAACTGCACTGTAATGTTATCTTGTCGTCTTGGTTGACTGAGGTGTGACAAAAAGTACTGTAGGTGTCCGGCTTTCTGCTCGATGTCAAACTGTTGCCTTTTTTTATTTATTTTGAAGCTAATACGGACAATGGAAAGTTCAATTCCAATCTTTCATTCCCAAGTTCCTGTTTGTCTGTGTACTATCGTGTTTCTAATCAGGAAAATGCCTCCGCTGTAGTCGACCTGATGTCCAACCTTTTCCCAGAGACCGTTTGTTTGTTCAACAAAACTACAACTGATGTTGCTATTTGACATGATGCAATCTGTATGTATGGTGAATTATTTTGTTAATAAAGGCAATGTTTATATTGTTATGGTTCGGATTTTATTCCCTTATTTTAAATAATGACTATTTATATTTATATTTAGTAGCAGCGCATGAGAAGAATCATTACTGTGCAGTTAAATTGTTGGGAAGTGACCTCAGTGTCCAGATGTTCTCCCACTCCCAAACTGATGGAAGGTCAGATAGAAAGCAACTAAAAATAAAGCTGAAAGTATTTAAGACAAAGAAAATTTCTAAAGAAAAAAAAAAAAGTAACATCTGCTGTCTTTCAAATAAAAATAACAGAAACCAGGCCAGTTTTCCAGGATGAAGAGAATCTACTCTGTGGGACCGTGTCTTCCAGTCCTCTTGCTGTTACGGGGCCCCGGTCCCGCTGAGCATCGTAGACATCTGCTGATCCGAGACACTCTCCTGTTGAGTCAAGGCCATAGCCTGACACAGGTAGACGGCCAGGATGTGTTTGCACTGGGAGAAAAAGATACAAATTCATCACACAGACACTGGAACTAAAATGATTAATGTCACGGATATGAAGCCGTAATGACAGTCCACAGCAATTACAACCAAAAGATCTCATCAGAGAGACCTGTTGCTAATATTCCCTAGAGAAACCTTCAGTCTCAGAGCATGAGTCACAGAGCAAATGCCAGACTCATTTCAGATATCAATCAAGTTTTAAATCTATATCAACAGAGTAAATGATGATAGGAGTTACTGGACTTTATTAATGTTTAGAAGCATGTAATATCAGTAGCCTTATCACTGGATTACGAGCAGTTTTGCCGTTTGTTCTAAGATATTTGTATGGACAATAAATGCACTGAGAAAAGAATAAGGCAATTTTCAGCTTAATCAGTCTTGACCAATGACTAGCCACTTCGAAACTCAAAGACTGCCCTTGTTCCAGTCAGAGAATGCAATATACCTCAGTGCTAGCAGGATGTGGTAATGAGTGAACTATTTTCAGCATCAGTGGTGTTTTTAAAAGGAAATTAAAAGCACAAAAAGATATGAAGCTGTTTAAAAGAAAACCATATTTCCTACAACATGTTGACACAGATCTGCAATTCAGGCTGCATGGCAGCGAGAGAGAGCAAGACTTTCAGCAGATAACATGAAGGCTGACAACAGTACAAAGTTGCACTGTCGTATCCTTTTCAACCTCTGTCATGCAACAGGCCGGATTTGGAAATGCTGGCAGCCTTGTGGAAATCTCAGAGTTAAGGCAATGACCACAATTCTCTAAAATAAAAACCCAAAAATCGCTGTTTAGTTAACTGAGCTGATATAATATGCCAAAGCTTGTTTAAAAAGTGAACTCTGTACTAATTTTTTGTTTGATTTTAAACAAGTAAAACCCCATTTTGTAGCAACTCCCAAACACGTGGCATGCCATTGCCTCTGGTACTAATATACGCAATCAATGACTGCTTGAAAAAAAAGGTCCCGAATGCTAATCTTATAGTAGTGTGAAGCTAAAAAAGCTGAAAAAAATAAAAAAACGTTAATTTCTGATCAGTGCTTCTTTAGTTTTAATACTTGTTTTCAGCCTGCTACAGCCTTAACTTGAGTTTTCAGTCACACTGAAATGTATCTTGGCTTATGATATACAACACAACGTGTTCAATCAAAAATAAAAAATTTATTTCCCACAGTTTCTGCTGTTAGTATTGGAAGGGCTACAGATTTTGTAGCTGTTCGTGTGACAGCTCAGTAAGTTATTTTCTGACCTACTTCTCTAAATATAGTGCCTATATATTCACTAAATGGACTCAGTGACTCCAGCTGCTGGGAATCGTGCATGAAGACTCCCTGTGAGACAAATGTAAAAATCTGATTTAGTTTCCTATGACTGACTGTAAAAGTGGTTTTGCTTTAGAGCTTCTGCCGTGCGTGTTTTCATTGGGAATGGTATCAGAGTTGCTGATGTGCTCTTGGGGAGTCTCCATGGTATGCTGCAGCTCTCTGATTCTCACAATGATTTTAGCTGCATCCTCCAGGGATGCCAATCAACCCCACAGTCACAGAAGGAGCCAAGCTTGTTTGTTTCCAGATATTTAGGGAGAGACCGAAGGGGAGACACCCATCAGTGACCAGACAAAAATATAATCTGACCACAACACATCTGTGCACACGCTTCAGTGTGCTTCGTGTCACTTGACAGACCAAAGGTTTTTCTCTGAGATGCATGCTTGACTGTCTGCGAAACAACAGGTGTGAAACAGGTTTTATATCTGTAAACATCACTGCAATGTACACGATGTACAACGCAGTGATGTTAACTGATATTTTTAGAATTCAGCATCAACATGAGCAGAAAGACCATGAACTATAGGTTCATGAACATGGTAAAACCAAAGAAAGAAAAAACGTACAACAGGTCCTTCATTGGAAAATTGGAATTCATATATTTATTTAGTTAAATATATTTTATTTAATATACTTTATTTAGTTAAAGACACTGCAAAAGTTGCAGTTCATTTAAGCGTCAAGTGTTTTTACACAAAGTAATGAAGACCAAATATGAACCTGATTGATCTAAATCACACAGGTCTAATAAAGTCTCAAGTTTATCTTGGGCACACGGTAAACTTTCTTAGGAGCTGAGAATATGATTGGCTGATTCTCTTTAACAATCTAACTTCATTCATTCCTGAGTTCAAAAAGGAGGAAGTTCAGTCCGTTTCACTGTCAGTAACATTATACTTTAGATGAGATCTGGTATATTTTCAGAAAACAAAAACCCACCACAGTTCAGTGTACTAAATGTTTCTGATCTGTAAAACATGATGATGGTAGGATTATGGTTTGGGTGAGAAATTATTACATGGGACCATTTATCTAAATAAAAAAAAAGACAATGATATTTGAATGGGTGTGCCACATTCTCTCATTGTTTATTTGGTGTGGCTGAACATTAGTTGATCTTATCCCATGAAAGCTGTGGAAGGAGCTGGTGTGGTGAATTTTTTGTTCTAAGGCAGTATGCAGGATTGATTAACGGTTACTGTTGATCAAAGCAAAGGGTCATAAAGGTTTTACTCAAACAAACATGCAGAACTGGATATGCAGCAATTTCCTCAATAGATATAGCCAAGAATAATCAACATGTAAATAACTGTGTTGTCTCCAACTTTAATTCTCTCAAACCGCATCAGGGATTTATGTGGTAATCTTTTGATGTTTTAGGTCACACCCTTCCTAAAAAACATAAAAATCTTTAAAACGGTAACCTTTCAGCCCATTTTAGAATGTGTGGTCAAAGCTTTTCATACAGATTCCTGCTTTATAATCTTCACATCTAGTCTCCAAAGCTTTCATTTTCTTTTGGACCTACAATTATCCAATCTTAATGCAAATTAAGTTTCTTGGCCTTTTTGCAGTATGCAGTTTAAACAGAAAAATAAAACTAACATTAAAAGGACTGGACTGATGAGGCAGTTTTGTGTTTGCAGCGTTGCAATGAATAGAATGATTAGGACGTGTCTAAACAGCGGCACAGTGATGCTGATGAGCAGAGTGATGTTGTAAGTTGCTCTAAATCTTTCTGTACTGCCCTTGATCTTCTCTTCTCTGCTAATACAAAACTGTGAATGTTTGTCAAACTTAAACATATCTCATATATCAGAATCAGAATCAGAATCAGAAAAGCTTTATTGCCAAGTACGTTTTTGGACATACAAGGAATTTGTTTTGGCGTAGTCGGTGCAATACAATACAAATTAAACAGTATAAACATATCTACAATATAATATAAATATATGTGCACAGTTTTAAGTGAGTGAGAGTAAATATAGAGCAGTATAAGATGCAAGAGCAATACAACAGTGCAGGTGATCATTGTGCAAGTAAAGCAGGAGTCCAAGCTGAACGTTAATGTAACACATAGAGTTACAGGTTACAAGTGTCCTGTCAGCAAAAAAGGGGGGGGGTGTGGGGGAAAGGGAGAGTGTCAGGGTGGTTTCCGGGCTTTGTTAACCAGGCTGGTGGCAGATGGGAAAAAACTGTTCTTGTGGCGTGAGGTTTTGGTCCGGATGGACCGCAGCCTCCTGCCAGAGGGGAGAGTTTCAAAGAGTCTGTGACCGGGGTGGGAGGGATCAGCCAGAATCTTCCCTGCCCGCTTCAGGGTCCTGGAGGTGTACAGTTCCTGGAGCGACAGTAGACTGCAGCCAATCACCTTCTCAGCAGACCGAATGACACGCTGCAGCCTGCCCTTATCCTTGGCTGTAGCAGCGGCGTACCAGATGGTGATGGAGGAGGTGAGGATGGACTCAATGATGGCTGTGTAGAAGTGCACCATCATAGTCTTTGGCAGGTTGAATTTCTTCAGCTGCCGCAGGAAGAACATCCTCTGCTGGGCTTTCTGGATGAGGGAGCTGATGTTTGGCTCCCACTTGAGATCCTGGGAGATGATGGTTCCCAGGAAGCGGAAAGATTCCACAGTGTCAATTGTTGAGTCACAGAGGGTGATGGGGGCAGGTGGGGCTGGGATCTGCCTGAAGTCCACAACCATCTCCACTGTCTTTAGAGCGTTGAGCTCAAGGTTGTTCTGGCTGCACCAGTCCAACAGATGGTCCACCTCCCATCTGTACGTGGACTCGTCACCATCAGAGATGAGTCCGATCAGGGTGGTGTCGTCCGCAAACTTCAGAAGCTTGACAGACTGGTGACTGGAGGTGCAGCTGTTGGTGTACAGGGAGAAGAGCAGAGGAGAGAGAACACAGCCTTGGGGGGAACCGGTGCTGATGGTCAGGGAGTCAGAGACATGCTTCCCCAGCCTCACGCGCTGCTTCCTGTCAGACAGGAAGTCAGTGATCCACCTGCAGGTGGAGTCGGGCACACTCAGCTGGGAGAGCTTCTCCTGTAGCAGAACTGGGACGATGGTGTTGAAGGCAGAGCTGAAATCCACAAACAGGATCCTGGCGTAGGTTCCTGTGGAGTCCAGGTGCCGGAGGATGAAGTGAAGGGCTAGGTTGACTGCATCATCTACAGACCTGTTGGCTCTGTAGGCAAACTGCAGGTGGTCAAGGAGGGGGTCGGTGATGTGATGTTTGTCAAACTTAAACATATCTCATATAAGATAGTGAAATAACACACTAATATCTAACTGGAATCTTAATTTCTGTAAGGTTCTAAAATGTTTTGGCCCTGTCATTTCCTTTTCAAAGCCAAACGGTCAATTTATATCGAAACCATTGCAAAAGCATCGAAAAAAATGTTCTAAAGAAGCTCATGACTGATCTCGTGCCCGATCTCCTTCCGCAACTAAGTTGTCTAATTTAACTTTACCTTTAGATCAAGGGTGTCAAACTCTAGTCCTCCATGGGCCGGGGTCCTGCAACTTTTAGATGTGCCCCAAGTCCAACCCACCTGAGTCAGGTGACTGAATTACCTCATGTAGCCACATTCTCCAGAGTGCTGCTAATAACCTAAATATATAATCCAGGTGTGTTGAGTCAGAGTCATTTCTAACAGTGGCAGGACACCAGCCCCTGAGGACTGGAGTTTGACACCTGTGCTTTAGATGATCCAATTAGGCACACACATATTTAGTATAGCTTATTTGAACAAGTTTTTTGGAAACTCACGAGCAGGCCTTGGTTTCTGCGTAGAACGGTGTAGGTGAAAGCCGGGCAGGGGCAGTAGTGACAGGACAAGAAGCAAGTGTACAAACGGCCCGAGCCTCCAATTACCTGCAAAGGATTCATGCAAAATAGATTAAAACACGATGAAGCACCGTTTGCCTTCTGCCATAAATTCTACACAGTAACAGGTATCTGTTGGGTTTATTACGTGGGAGGGGTCCGGTATCACAGTCTTTTATATCAGCACACAAGTTGGAGGGAAGCATTAAAACTATCTTTTCTTTCCCCATTCCTTCATTTTTATGTCTTCTTCCTAATTCCCTATCTTATCTACTCTATTATCTCTGCCAACCTAAAAACAAGCAAACTCAAGACTGCAAAGTTCTGACATTAATGTGTATGGTACCGGTGAATAATAACAGTTTTAGACTTCCAATGCTCTAATGAGCAGACAAACGGTGAACTACACAGCAGGCAGGATGTGTCACACATGAACAGCAATAAGCTGCCAGTTCAAAGACACTCAGTGGTGTGCTTAACAGCACAGTAAAATATATGTACTGTATATTACTGGAACACTGTGGCCCTGCCTTTGCTTTTTAAATTGTTCACAAATTACTCCTGTTTTTGCTTTTTACACTTAAATGTTTCATCAAACTAATTTTAAATCAGAGGACGATAACCTGAGAAACACAAAATGCAGCAAAATGTAGTTTTTAAATAATAAAATAATTTCTTAAGAGAAATAAGCTATCGAAACCAATCTGTCCTGGAAAAAGTAATAGCCTCCTAAACCTAATCACTGTGCCACCCCTGGCAGCATCTGGTTTTGGACATCACTGGGAATGAGTTTCTTAGGGTTTTTTTGCCACGCTTCTTTTAATCCAGCCCCACTGGAGGGTCATGCCACAGCATTTTAATCAGGTTTAGGTCCGGACAAAAACCTACAAATCCTTAATACAGTGCCTTGCGAAAGTATTCGGCCCCCTTGAACTTTTCAACCTTTTGCCACATTTCAGGCTTCAAACATAATGATATAAAATTCTAATTTTTTGTGAAGAATCAACAACAAGTGGGACACAATCGTGAAGTGGAATGAAATTTATTGGATGTGTCAAACTTGTTTAACAAATAAAAAACTGAAAAGTGGGGCGTGCAATATTATTCGGCCCCCTTGCGTTAATACTTTGTAGCGCCACCCTTTGCTGCAATTACAGCTGCAAGTTGCTTGGGGTTTGTCTCTATCAGTTTTGTACATCAAGAGACTGAAATTCTTGCTCATTCTTCAATGACAACTCGAGCTCAGTGAGGTTGGATGGAGAGCGTTCGTGAACAGCAGTCTTCAGCTCTTTCCACAGATTCTTGATTGGATTCAGGTCTGGACTTTAACTAGGCCATTCCAACACCTGGATACAATTATTTGTGAACCATTCCATTGTAGATTTGGCTTTATGTTTTGGATCATTGTCTTGTTGGAAGATAAATCTCCATCCCAGTCTCAGGTCTCTTGCAGACTCCAACAGGTTTTCTTCCAGAATGGTCCTGTATTTGGCCCCATCCATCTTCCCATCAATTTTGACCATCTTCCCTGTCCCTGCTGACGAAAAGCAGGCCCAAACCATGATGCTGCCACCACCATGTTTGACAGTGGGGATGGTGTGTTCAGGGTGATGAGCTGTGTTTTACGCCAAACATATCGTTTTGCATTGTGGCCAAACAGTTTGATTTTGGTTTCATCTGACCAGAGCACCTTCTTCCACATGTTTGGTGTGTCTCCCAGGTGGCTCGTGGCAAACTTTAAACGAGACTTTTTATGGATATCTTTGAGAAATGGCTTTCTTCTTGCCACTCTTCCATAAAGGCCAGATTTGTGCAGTGTACGACTGATTGTTGTCCTATGGACAGACTCTCCCACCTCAGCTGTAGATCTCTGCCGTTCATCCAGAGTGATCATGGGCCTCTTGGTTGCATCTCTGATCAGTCTTCTCCTTGTTCGAGATGAAAGTTTAGAGGGACGGCCGGGTCTTGGTAGATTTGCAGTGGTCTGATACTCCTTCCATTTCAATATGATTGCTTGCACAGTGCTCCTTGGGATGTTTAAAGCTTGGGAAATATTTTTGTATCCAAATCCAGCTTTAAACTTCTCCACAACAGTATCTTAGACCTGCCTGATGTGTTCCTTGGTCTTCATGATGCTCTCTGCGCTTTGAACAGAACCCTGAGACTATCACAGAGCAGGTGCATTTATACGGAGACTTGATTACACACAGGTGGATTCTGTTTATCATCATTGGTCATTTGGGACAACATTGGATCATTCAGAGATCCTCACTGAACTTCTGGAGTGTGTTTGCTGAACTGAAAGTAAAGGGGCTGAATAATATTGCACGCCCAACTTTTCAGTTTTTTATTTGTTAAAAAAGTTTGACACATCCAATAAATTTCATTCCATTTCACAATCGTGTCCCACTTGTTGTTGATTCTTCACAAAACATTTTAATTTTATATCTTTATGTTTGAAGCCTGAAATGTGGCAAGAGGTTGAAAAGTACAAGGGGGCCGAGTACTTTCGCAAGGCACTGTAGCTTTTGGAGCAATACAAGTTGGACTTACTGGTGTGATTTGGATCACTGTCCTGCAGCATAACGCGTATGTTGGATCTGAAGGTCATGAACCAAAGGTCATGAACTGAATGCCAGACATTCTCCTTCAAGATCTTTGATCAGAAAGTAGTTTCATTAATTACAGCAAGTTGCCATGGTCCTGAGGAAGCAAAGTAGCCCCGGTCACCACACTACCATCACCATGTTTGATTGTAGATATGCTGTTCCTAATCTGAAATGACAGGTTAGTTTTATCCCATCTGTAATGGGACGCAACATTTTCCAAAAAGATTTTGTCGTGTAAGTCCACAGAATATTTTTCCAAAGGTCTTGAGGGTCAGCAGTATTTGTTTTGGTAGATGTGAGACAGGCCTTTATGTTCTTTTTACTCAGCAACAGTTTTTGCCTTGGATCACTCTAGTGCCATTTATGCCCAGTATCTTTCTTATTGTAGAATCATGAACGATATCCTTACCAGAGGCAAGTATGGTCTTCAGAGCTTTAGACGTTCTCAGTTCTTTTGTGACCTCCTGGATGAATAATTTTTGAGGCTGGCTGCCCGTAAGAATGTTCACCACTATTCCTTGTTTTCTCCAGTTGTGGATAATGACTCTCACTGTAGTTCACTGGAGTCCCAAAGCCTTAGATGTTGTGTTGTTTAAGATCTATAAGCCCACTTCATGCTGTCAGACAGGTTCTATTCAAGTGATTTCTTGATTCTAAACTTCTTGCAGTAATAAGGCCTGGGAATGGCTAGGGAAATTGAACCAGAAAACAATGGGGTTTATCACAGTTATTTCCTGATTTAACAAGTAGGGCAATTATAATTTCAAGTAGGGCTAAGTTGGTTTAGATTGATTATTTTCCCTTTGATAATTAATCATTTAAAATATATACTTTGAATTTACTTAGGTCATCTTTGTCTGATATTAAAAGTTGTTTGATGACATAAATCATCCAAGTTTAACAATAAAGCAAAAATAGAAGAAATCTGTCTGAGATTAAATACTTTTTACAGCAACATATCTCTGTCTGACATACCCAACAACAGGCTATTTTACTAATATTTATTATAAAAATTGTTATTTGGATAACTTCAGTTTTAATTTCCTGGATTATACCACTATTTCCTTCTCTTCCAGGGACTTCCTACTGTCTTAAGGTTCTGATGTAAGGTAATCTGGCTACCATTTCTTCAACCTCATCATTTCCCATGAGTTATTTAGAAGAGAGGGTGTAGAAATCATGTATTTTTAAACAACCTGTGCGGGAATGTCTAATGGCCCTGGGTGACGGAGCGTCGTGTACACGATGTTGGCATTCCCTCCCAGCTTTGGACAGTGATTTAAGTGCATCTCTCATGCTTGTGTGGGTGCATGAAGACATCACAGTGGCAAATTAGCATGACACTGCACAATAACTAATGCTAATCAGACTTGGCACCATTATTCTGCTGAGTTATAATAAATGACCTTCCCCTATAACCTACTAAAGTGAAAAACAGCCCATTTGTTCAGTGTGACACTTCATTATAAATAGGACAAGAAAGAGAAAATTAGATGGACCCAAAGCAGTTGGGTGAAAATGAATAAAGCACCATGAATACTGGGATTAGGAAAGAACACTGTGGTGACTAAACTAAAGAGTGCTGCACTTTTAAAAGAGTTGGGCTTATTGAGAAACAACTCACACTTGGGCCCTTTTTTTCTGTTGGCATCAAAGAAATGTGGCTCTGCTGCATCTCACACAGCAGCACTGGCAGCTAATATCATCAAACGATACAGTAACAAGCACACTTGGATCCGTTTGTTTGGAAAACACAACACATCAATATTTGACATGTAGTGGCACACATGGAACAAGAAGAGATGAAGAGTTAGCAAAGTTTAGACCCTAACAAGAACCCAGGGAAGCAAGCTGTCATGAATCAGAGAACCAGGACCTGAAGGGTCTAACTGGATCTACACCCAAACATGGCTTCCTCTAAAATATAAAGCCCTGGAAAATCACAGAGACCCCACACCACAACTGAATGCAATCATTCTGCATATGTGCATCACCATTCATCACTGATTATGTTGACTTATAAGTGCTTTAAGATTTATGTCTCCTGTCTGATACAGGCGCTAAAAGCATTCCCATACAGATAACTTCCCATCCATGTTTTCCAAATAAATACAACTTAAGTTTTAAAAATACATGTTTCTGACACAAAGAGGGCCTTTGAGTCATGTCTCTAAAACAAAAACCAAGTACCTTGTAGGGTTGTTGGTTGAATTAATCGAGACTTCAGTATAATAGATGCTAAAAAAAATCCATTAGACTCAATTTGATCAAAATTTATACAAGCTGAACCATCTCCATCTTCCCAAATTTGCACACAACTTGAACACAAAATGACCAGAAGTCTGCATGTTATGCCACTGTTTAGTAAAAAAAAGCATTAGCAGTTAATGTGGCTTATAATAAAGTGTGAGCACTTCCTGGCAACACAAAGAGGGATGTGGAATGAGCACTCTAACTTCCCCAAAAGAGCCTGCATTTGGGAAAAATGGGTGAGATTCTTCAAAGTAAAAACACGAAGATAACAGATATTTCCTCATCCAACAATAAAGATCTGCTTTCACAATGGATTCCTGAACAATTTGTTGTCCAAAACTTAACTTCCCAAAACCTTTAATCTATCTCGGCTGTTTTTTGTGGCTGAATCCATTGTGGGTTGTGAAATCCAAACCATTTATGCGGATCATATCCCCTGATTCAGAGCAAGTCCTCCTCCGCTCAGAGTGCCGCAAGGTCCTTTGACAGATATCTTCCCCCATTGCCCCCCACTCCCAAACAGTGGAGTTCAGAATGCAATAAAAAATTACTGTAAAAAGACTAATGGAGCATTACTCATAACGGTTATAATTTAAAAGCCAGGGACTGCCACATTCAACTGTGTAAAAATGGATCAATTGGATTTTAAATTAACTGCACCAATCTTTTAAGAATAATACCCAAGCAAATACTGGTTCTGACTTTCAGCTTCATCTCATTCACTGTCACCATCTTATTCAACAGCGACTGCATAGCTGGCTAATCTAAAACGTTCAGATGACACATATGGGGAAATACATCCGTCCACATAAGACTAACAATGCTTCAGATTTACAACTAGAGCTGAAATTACATCTATCTGAATACTGACATAATTTTAGTTTATTTCATTCACAATGGCAGTCAGGCTACCTCTGGCGAGCCCATGGAGGGTCATGTGGCCATCCAAAGAAATGCCACCCCACACCATTACTGACCCACCTCCAAACCAGTCATGCTGACGGATGTTGCAGGCAGCTGATCTCTCTCCACGGTGTCTCCAGACTCTGTCACGTCTGTCACATGTGCTCAATGTGAACCTGCTTTCATCTGTGAAGACCACAGGTCGCCAGTGGCGAATTTACCAATCCTGGTGTTCTCTGGCAAATGCCAAGCGTCCCGCACGGTGTTGGGCACAGCAAACCTTCTTGCCACAGCCCGCATTGATGTGCCATCCTGGATGAGCTGCACTACCTGAGCCACTTGTGTGGGTTGTAGAGTCCGTCTCATGCTACCACGAGTGTGAAAGTACCACCAACATTCAAAAGAGACCAAAACATCAGCCAGAAAGCATAGGTACTGAGAAGTGGTCTGTGGTCCCCACCTGCAGAACCACTCCTTTATTGAGTGTTTCTTGCTAATCGCCAATGATTTCCCCCTGTTGTCTTTTCCATTTGTACAACATGTGAAATTGATTGTCAATCAGTGTTGCTTCCTAAGCGGACGGTTTGATTTCACAGAAGTTTGATTTGCTTGGAGTTATATTGTGTTGTTTAAGTGTTCCCTTTATTTTGTGAGCAGTGTACCAAAGCAGATCCACGATAGTCAAAACCAGAGAAGAAATGATCTATATATAAATGCTATCAGAACGTTTTGCCACAAGTGGGTATTTGTCACTGTAGTAAATTACAGGCAGAGCAGGCTCATAGAGCACTTTTAAATCCTTGGCTAGGGCGCTGGTCTGTTAGATCTCCAAGCAACTTCTCGTACACAACATTATCTTGACTTTCTCTTCCTCACAGGACAAATTACGATATGCATTTTCATCTCATGAACTCTCACTTTGCCAGCACTACTTTGATCTTGGGCTGCATGGTGTTATAAACTGAGTAGTGTTTTATACATATCGCCGTCACTCTTTGGCAACTTTCGGCTGTATTATCCGCTGCCTTTTTGTTACATATTTCTCCATTTCAAACAACTGACAGAATAGAAGCACTTCAAAAATAATACACGATTTTTCGTATGTTCCATAGTATAAACCATTTCTTTCACCTCATTCAGCATCATTTTAATACTAAAAGCATAAATCTAATGAGTGAGGTTGAAAGTGAAGCAAATCATAGCAGTAGCTCCTAATTGTTTTTCCCTTTCTGCATCTTTGAACCGTCACATCGTAATAAAAGTAAGAACTTGGTGATTTCAGATCTAAACAGCCTTCAAAGCATGTGAACATAACATGATTAGATATTTTTTTTAAAGATGAGACTTAATAAATTACTTGATAACTTTATTGACAGACACTCACCAAGAATGTGTTTGATTAGTAATTACTAGTTTAAATCAAGAGCCGAAAAGTTTCTTTGAAACTTTTTGAATGGAAAGAGAAGCACAGAAAGTACAGAAAACGCTCAAAATACGCTTAAGGTCTTCAAACTTGTGGCCGTACTTTTAGTGTCAATTAAAGGTCTGTTGGAAGTATAGAACAACAAATAATACAAATGAATTTGGTGAAAATATGACTTGAAAATGCTGAACAAAATAAAAAATAGAAAAGGCAGAGGAAAAGGAAAACTACGAGCAGAATAATAAAACTATTTAATTAATCCAAAGCTGATTTGATTAAGATGGCTGCAAAATCAGGAAAACAAGCCATGATTCCTCATCTTTCCACCAAGTGTTGAATTCATTATCTGTTATATTAACAGAAACCCTAGCAGTGTTACTAAGGGTTTTAGCTGTGGAAGTCATAAAAAAAGACAAGATAAAAGCAAAATGTAAAAAAATTGTTCATCTTTTTCATTTGCTTATATTTTTGTGTTTTGCTTCATTTGAGATTTTTTTATAACACTACACAGACAGTAATTCAAGTTCCCAGCAGATGTTGATGTATTATTCTTTCTATAAAGGTCAGTGGATGTTAGGAATGAGATAAGGTGAAAATCCCAGCAGTGAGATGCCAAGTTCTCATGAGTTATTTATCCCTTTAGCAGAAAGAGATGTAAAGAATAAGCACAACTTGAGAAATTAAGCAGAATCCAGCATATATCACCAGGAAACTATAAAAATGCAACGTATCTTTTATTTCAGCGTTGATTTAGTACAGAGTAAAAAAATTACTGTAAGTCGTCTTTCTCATCTTCTTAGAGGAACTTTTCCGCATGCTGATGACAAATAGCAGGTGGCTTTTTTAAGGACAAAACTGTTCTTCAAAATGTCACAGTTAGATTTATTTATTAAAAGTTCAATGCAGTTCCCGAACTAAGAGTGCTGTCCGAGGATGATGTACCGAGCTGAAACATACTTCCTGGTGTCCAGCTCAAAAGATCAGCGCTGTCAGAACATGACCTCGGATTCTCAAAGAACTGTTTTCACCCACTTACTGAAATGCTCCCTACGGCTCATTAAATTCACCTTACCATAGTCAGAGAGCAGCTACGACTAAATACAGTGGCTTGCGAAGGTATTCGGCCGCCTTGAACTGGTCAACCTCTTGCCACATTTCAGGCTTCAAACATAAAGATATAAAATTCAAATTTTTTGTGAAGAATCAACAACAAGTGGGACACAATCGTGAAGTGGAAAGAATTTTATTCGATGTGTCAAACTTTTTTAACAAAAAAAAAAAACTGAAAAGTGGGGCGTGCAATATTATTCAGCCCCCTTGTGTTAATACTTTGTAGCGCCACCCTTTGCTGCAATTACAGCTGCAAGTCTCTTGGGGTTTGTCTCTATCAGTTTTGCACATCAAGAGACTGAAATTCTTGCTCATTCTTCCTTGCAAAACAGCTGGAGCTCAGTGAGGTTGGATGGAGAGCGTTCGTGAACAGCAGTCTTCAGCTCTTTCCACAGATTCTCGATTGGATTCAGGTCTGGACTTTGACTTGGCCATTCCAACACCTGGATACATTTATTTGTAAACCATTCCATTGCAGATTTGGCTTTATGTTTTAGATCATTGTCTTGTTGGAAGATAAATCTCCGTCCCAGTCTCTGGTCTCTTGCAGACTCCAACAGGTTTTCTTCCAGAATGGTCCTGTATTTGGCCCCATCCATCTTCCCATCAATTTTGACCATCTTCCCTGTCCCTGCTGACGAAAAGCAGGCCCAGACCATAATGCTGCCACCACCATGTTTGACAGTAGGGATGGTGTGTTCAGGTTGATAAGCTTTGTTGCTTTTACGTCAAATATATCGTTTTGCATTGTGGCCAAACAGTTCGTTTTTGGTTTCATCTGACCAGAGCACCTTCTTCCACATGTTTGGTGTGTCTCCTAGGTGGGTTGTGGCAAACTTTAAACGAGACTTTTTATGGATATCTTTGAGAAATGGCTTTCTTCTTGCCACTCTTCCATAAAGGCCAGATTTGTGCAGTGTACAACTTGATTGTTGTCCTATGAACAGACTCTCCCACCTCAGCTGTAGATCTCTGCAGTACATCCAGAGTGATCATGGGCCTCTTGGTTGCATCTCTGATCAGTCTTCTCCTTGTTCGAGATGAAAGTTTAGAGGGACGGCCGGGTCTTGGTAGATTTGCAGTGGTCTGATACTCCTTCCATTTCAATATGATTGCTTGCACAGTTCTCCTTGGGATGTTTAAAGCTTGGGAAATCTTTTTGTATCCAAATCCAGCTTTAAACTTCTCTACAACAGTATCTCGGACCTGCCTGGTGTGTTCCTTGGTCTTCATGATGCTCTCTGCGCTTTGAACAGAACCCTGAGACTATCACAGAGCAGGTGCATTTATACAGAGACTTGATTACACACAGGTGGATTCTATTTATCATCATCAGTCATTTGGGACAACATTGGATCATTCAGAGATCCTCACTGAACTTCTGGAGTGAGTTTGCTGCACTGAAAGTAAAGGGGCCGAATAATATTGCACGCCCAACTTTTCAGTTTTTTATTTGTTAAAAAAGTTTGACACATCCAATAAATTTCATTCCACTTCACGATCGTGTCCCACTTGTTGTTGATTCTTAACAAAAAATTTGAATTTTATATCTTTATATTTGAAGCCTGAAATCTGGCAAGAGGTTGAAAAGTTTAAGGGGGCTGAATACTTTCACAAGGCACTGTAAACATGGTTTTGAAAAAAAGCTGCACTCCTAGAAACCCTTACAAAATACCAAAACATAAAAACATAAAAAGGTTGGCTGGCAGTTAATGTAAAAAAAAAAAAAAAAGAACAAATCTACTAAAAGCTAAACAAGTCAATTAAAAATAGAACATGTTCCCACATTAGAAAAGAAACAAACACAGACCAATCTACTTTATGTAAGTCCATAGTTATCCACACATGACACTGTGTTCATCCAAACACGATGGTTTCAGAAACAGTGTGACATGTTGTTTGTAACATGAACACTAAGGAAACACCTCTTCAGTTTTCCTAAGGGAAATAAAGATACTGATCGATTCTATTTAGCTCCTCCTGAAGAGTGCAGGTAATATCAGTCCCCTATGAGGGGAATGAAGGGAAACAACCACAATTCAAGAGCACAGGCCAAACTATCCCAACAGAACCAGACCCATGTTACTGTTTAGCTGCACTGTAATAAAACAGATCTCTTTAAAAAACTATTTTTAAAGGAGCCTGAAGGAGTTTCCAGGAAATCAGGGGCAGAAGGACCACAAACTTACTGGCAAAATTCTCCCACAAGTAATGCTACGCCTTTCCGACTTGTTTTTATTGTCTGAGAAATACTGGTAAAATGCAGGATTTAGAGGCAGAGTTAACACCCGACTCTCACTTCCTGCTTTGACGTGTAACAATATGTGCGTTCATACATTCCGCTGGATTTATTTTTATATATTTTCTGAATTTATCCACACCTTTATCGCTCTTTTATTCACCAGAACAAACAAATAAATAAATCAAAGAATAACCTCATTTTCAAACTGAAGAAGACTCACTTTTTATTACTTTTCTTCTTTAGTTCCTATTTAAATCATTCATACCTGGAAACGGAAGTCACTAATTGTAGTTTTATCATGACTAACTTTGCAAATTATTTGCAACTCCAACCTTAACCTTTCAAAAAAAACTTATTTAAAACTTAAAAGTTGAAGATCTTTAAGATTTTACTATACTATATAGAAAGTATTTTCTATGCTGTAAAGGTCTTATTTTCAAAAATATTTCTCCAATTTAACCAAGAACATTACAATTTACGAGGGTCATTTGTATTTTATAGATGGAAGTTCACGTTTCAATACTCAGAATTAAATCAAGAAAAAAAGGCTGAAAAATACATATTTTCTCAGTCAGTCAGTCATTTTCTACCGCTTATTCCATAGTGGGTCGCGGGGGAGCTGGTGCCTATCTCCAGCAGTCTATGGGCGAGACATACATATTTTCTTTTAGAGTTTTTTTTTTTTTTTAACAAAATACGTTAATAATAGAAGTATAACGTAAGCAGATTACCATACGTGGAATGTAAGGTCTTTAAATTGGTGAAATCTTGATTGATTGTATTCTTTTTCTGTCTGGTAAATGTGATGGGAAATTACCGATTTGTGTAGTATAAGCCCTGAAAAGCTTTGGCTTTAGCTGATTCATTTTTTGATTGTTTTGTTTTAAGCTGTATAAGGGACTGTTTAGCATTTTTATTTTTGTAAAGTACATTATTTTACCCACTGAGCTTTTGTCAAAGTTATCATACAGCTTTCTTTACCAGTAAACAACTGTTTAACACAAGTTTCTGTCAATATTCATTTTAAAATAAAAATCTGTTTAATAGCTGCTGTTCTTTCTTCCTGAGTCCTTCTAACTGTATTTATAACAGAGCCTAAGAAAACTGTTTCTTAGCCGATAACAAACTTTTCACCCTCACAATAGCAAGGATTTTAGACAGATTATAGTCTGGTTTATTATTTAATATGTTTATAATTCTTTGAGTGTGAGTCTAAACTGCATAATGCATGTATGTTTGAAAGAACAGCTATCTATCGATCCCTCTTCCCAGTAATATTCTTCAGCTAGATCTGAGGGATCCCAAAGTGTTCCCTGGCCTGAAGAGATATACAGTCCATCTACCAGGTTCTGGTGGTCTTCTTCTCTCAGTGAGATGGGTCCAAAAATAGTCCAGAGGCAAATATCAAGGAAGGATCCTGATCAGATACTTGAATTACTTCAAGTGACTCCTTCCGATGAAGGGGAGCAGCAGCTCTACTAAAAGTTTTTTTTCCAATGACAGAGCTGCTCAGAGGAAGCTCTTTACACTCACTAACTTCCAGGGTCTCCTTCGGGTCATAAACTGCATCTCATGGGCATCGGTGAGGGTTGGTTGCAAAACATGTTTTACTCTACATAGCTCTGATCCATCTATTCATCTCACTCTCCATTACATCACCACCACTGAACAAGAAATGAAGATACTTGAAGTCCCCTGGTATATCTAGAGATTGGCCCCAGATGCTAAGCAGTCCACATCTCTGGTTGAGAACCACAGCCTCAGACTCTCATTCTTGGACCAAACAGTTCCTGGACGTGCTAAAGCTCATGATTTGAAGATGCTGGAGTTGGTTGAAAATTTTTACCTGTTAAACCTCGGTTCTTTATACAATGTAATATATTTGTTGTCACGTAGTGACCTGGCCACTATCCTGCAAGAAGAATGGCTTAAAATCCCTCTGACCACTGTGCAGGACTTGTATCTGTCATTCCCAAGACGAATTGATGCTGTATTGGCCGCAAAAGGAGGTTCTACATCATACTAATAAATTATTGTGGTCTAAAACCAGGTGTTTCAGTTTCATTGTCCAACCCCTGTATGTGGCAATCTTTCAGAATCACACACACACAATGTTGGTTTATTGACTCAACAAAATAAAATCACTTTTCCTATTAAGGCACAAGTGTCTCAACACATCGCTACAAAAGTCTTATGAGTCCCTTCACTTGTTGGAGGAAGACAACCATCTTTCTATGTCTGTTAATCAACCTAGACATTTTTGTAATACTCATGACCTAAGAACCAAATTCATAAGCAGTAATTGTGCAGCTCATATATGGAAATAGTTTTTCTGTAGTTCGCAGCATAACACTTAGTAGTTTATAGAGATTGTCAGCTGTGGAAGTGGGACTACTGACTGTGAAACGTGCCATGGTGACAGCTACTTAACAGACCTGGAAGACTTTGCGACCACTGGGAGAAGACAGACAGGTTACAGAGCGCTGGTCAACCAGGTCCAATGCCTGCAAGGCACATGAGCCGAAGACAAATTTAAGCCTGGAAAGACAAGGAGGAAGGAAGTGTGAGTCCAGGGAAACAAAGAAAGTCAGAGATCACATGATTTGAACCTTTGTGGATAAGAAACAATGAAAAACTACAAGAAAACACAAGCTGTAAGCAGTTTCTGGCCATTATCAAGAATGATTTGGTATTCTTAAAGCAACCATTGCAAATATTATACTGTTTATTGTTTATGTTTATAGTGATGTACTGATCAGAGTATTTGGGCCAATTTCTGATCCATGTAAAGCTTTAAACTGCTGATGCAGGTTTGTTTAACCGATTTTCATGTCTCTAAGTATTATAGGACAATATCCTGCTGTGAGCAATCATCGATTATTTATATTAGGAGCAGAGATGACTTCATGCTGCATGTGAGACCAGTTGATGTTAAACAAATATTTCCAGATTTTTTTATGACCAAAACAAAATGAACAGAGATGACATCTTCAGCTGCTTTTAGCACCTAATATTAGCCATTAGCACGGTTCCTGATTACTAAAACAGTGGTTTCTGTGTGCGTTTCATGCAGAATAAAGATCCTTATCTTAACTTGGTGATTTCCAAATGCTCAAAAGAATAAAACAGAGTAACCTTCCTTCACAACGATCTTCTCCCCACTATCTGCCAAAAGTCTTGCTCTCTCTCTTGCAGCCTGAATGAACCACAGACATGTAGAAACTAGATTCTTACATCTCAGCACGTTCTCTGAATTTATTTTTAAATATTTTACTGATACTGATAATAGGTAACTTTCCATTTCACTTCGTAACAACGTTCGCATTATAAAGTGTTGTCAGTGTGATTTTGACAGCCTTTATGTACGATGCGTTCACTGATTGGGACAAGATCGGATCGCTGAGTTTCGTTCCCGCCGGTCACCAGTCGGGACTTCTGGTGTAGATCTACAACCCATTACAATTTCTTTCCAGTCTGCATGTTTATTGTTCTTTGTTGTGTTTTTCTAGTAGAAAAAAAAAAGAAACCTGACTTTTATTTGTTTTAAGTTTACCAAAAGAACGTATTTTAACAGTGTGCAAACAGTAGAGTAAAAAAAAAGAATATACTATCTATAGAAAATGGAAACAAGCAAGATAACCGTGCCGATTTTTAGCACGACTGTCTTGTAAACATTTGAAGCTGAACTTTGTCAGCAGTCGTTAATTTGGAAAAGTTAAACAAATAGGTAAAACTCAACTTTCTGATAAATTCCAGTAAACGAGGCTTGTCTTCAGAGTGAGCCCCCAACTAGAAACTTCCTGATGAACAAACAGGATGTGCTACTGCAGCACAGACAGAGCAGCCCCTCACTGACAACAGCTTGGACCACCAGGCCAGGAAATATCTCCGTCAACACACTGGACTGCATCGTGACAACGTGTCTGCGTCTCAACATCACTTGGGACAAACGCAGGCAAAAAATAAATAAATAAATAAAAAGCGTCATTCTCCCTCGTTAGCGTGGTTTAAAATTTCACATTGACTCAACCTGAGCAGCGTACATTCCCCTTTCCATTACGACTCAGATCAAACTGGTGTTACTGGCAAAGGCAAACAGAAGTAAGCGGTTGCCGAGCTCCAAATAAACACCTGTGACAGAAGCAGATGTTAATGTATGAGGAGAATTCATACTTACGCAATGAGGAGATCGTCTGGAACTGCAAAAAGAAACAAAAGGGTCTGTTTTAAAACGGAACAAATAATTTGAGTTCAACGAAGAACTGTTTTACAGGAGACTAAAACCCAACTCCAGGTTATTGCCTCTGGCCCTCACACTGGAACTGGAACACTACAACCAAATGTGACTCCTGGCAGGATGAGGCAAAACATTTTTGATTCAGCAGCTGAACATTCTGCCTTTGCAAAAAATACCTACAATATCTAATTACACCGTTGTAAATAATAGGACTCATTTCTTTTTTTAATCAGATCAAGTTTGGGGTAAGGAAACATTAAAATGGATTTATAAAACAAAGTGTAATTTTGCAAATGAGACTGCAGTTAAAGAGGGTTTGCAGACATTAATGAGCGGTTGCAGCTGGCTGATTGAAAGGAAACATCACCCCAGACAGAGGATTTTCAGCTGAAACAACAGAAAGCATTACAAGAACGTCTCTAAGCAGGTAAATGAACTCAAAGTGCGGCAAAAGATATGGGTTGTTCCCAATCAGCTGTGTCTAAATGTGAAGCAATCCAAAGTAAACGGGATGTTTAGAAAACTGAAACATCCAGGCAGACCAGAAGGAGTAATCTATACAATCCAGACAACCAATATTCCCTCTGCTGAGTCACAAAAGCCACTCAACTATTCCAATAAGCCTCGCTGTTAAAGTTTCATAAATACCTGCTTTATAAACTTTTTAACTTTTATAAAGTTGTCTTGAAGAAAATCCTCATATGTAAACAGAGTAACATTTATGCAACCTTTATTTTATTTTTTTTCTTAACTTGATTGTTTCTTTTTCTAAACAGAAGAAAAGCAGGTTCCGGGTTAACTAAAGGAAGCAGTGATGGAGCAAAGTGGGATTCATTGATGAAACCTGACTCTGCACTGGGCAACAAACAGGATGCTGGGTTGTTTGTTTGGTGCAATAAAGATGACAGCCTGAAGAAAACCAACATGTTTCTACATTCACTGATGATCAACAGCTGTACTGCTTGACTAATGAAGGAAACTGCTTTCTGTTAGTGGAGTTCATGCATCAAACTATTCAAGCTGGAAGAACGACCAGAGATGCAACAAGGTACTAACTGTTAGCTATTAAAAAATGTTGTATTGCGTCATATCTGTTTAATTGTATTTTGCTACAAACCAAAACAGCTGAGTAAACATCCTGTAATAGTTTGGCCAGGGGTTAAACAACCTACCATAACATGACTTAAGGGAAAACAATGAAACACCAATTCATAAAAGGACAACATGAACATATGTTTGCATGTAGTTTGAGCAATATAAAAACTGCAAACTACAGTAAGTCAAATAAACTGCTATGGAATAATTTCAACAAAGGAACTATTGGAAATCAGGACATGCTAAATGTTCTGTATACAGAATGGTCTCACGAAAAAGTATTTGCCCCCTTAAAGATTTTTTTTGTTTTTGCTTTTTTTTTTTTTCACCTAAAATGAAAATGTAATAGATCATCAAATAAATTGAAATTTCAAAGGTAACCTGGGTAATTGGAAAATCCTAATGAAAATTCTGACTCCTTTTATTAAAAGGAAAAAAGCAGTCAGAATAAGGAAAGACCCATAGAATAATATCAAGAAAAGAATCACATGACTAGAACCTGCATGGCAACATGAAGTAGGCTAAAAGATCTTAAAAAGCATTACATCAAGCCCCAATATAAGGTAAGTCAAAAATGCATGAGAAAATAGCTGCTGACATCTGTCAGTCTGGAAAGAGTAACAATGCTGTGGGACTCCAGTGAACCACATTGAGAGCAATTATTCACAAATGGAAAAACCCCAGAGGTGGTCAGGATACCAAAATTACTCCAAGAGCACATCAACAACTACATGATTCAACAAGAAAGAGATTGGGCAAAAACTGGAGAGTTCAGAGGTGAAAACCACTGCTGACCAAAAATACCATAATGGCCAATTTCACTTTTGGCAAAAACATCTCAATGAGTCCCAAGTCGTTTGAGAAAATGTTCTGTGGATTGACGAGACAAAAGTGTAACTTTTGGGACAATGTGCGTCGTATTACATCTGGTGTAAAAATATTACAACATATTAGACCACCATAAGAAAAACAGCCGAGACAATATGATTGTCTCTTCATAACCTTCATAATATGAGCTATAACAACATTTAATTTCCCTTTGGGATTAATAAAGTATTTTTGAATTGAATTGAATTGTCTTGGTTCGCTTTAGACGGCTTGATGTAATTGATAGAATCATAAAATCTATATTACTGTAAATATAAGTCTAGAATTAATAATGAAACAAACTGATCAAACTAGTCAAAATTTTAAATAAGTCAGTATTGTTTTATAAATATATGATACAATAACTGATGCCTGTAAAATATTATAGGTGATGCGGGAGTATTATTAATTATGTTAATAATAAGCCCTGTTTAAAAATAACAGCTCCTGAGCTCCAGTTCAAATTCTAGTACAGCAGTGCCTCCTACCGCTCAGATGTTAAACTACATCACATCACATCACATACCCAGAAAGTGTAGGAAGTTGTTTTTCGTTGTTAGCTCGTAACATTCGAGTCAATTTTTCGTTAAAACAAACCAAGAAATACTCCCCGCTTGTTCTTATCTTACTTTGAGTCGTCTCCTCATAGATTTTCCGGATGTCTCGGAAAAGTTGTTCTGCCACTGCAGGTAACAGAGACCGCATTTTCACATAGTTTTTGTTTCTGGGTCTACCGCACTTCGTCAGCCAATAAGGTGCGGCCATAACATTACGACTTCCGGGGGTCAAATGCCGTGGTCCTTTCGAATTAAAAGTTTTTTGGTGCACTTACGCAAATCAACGTTGTGTAGGCATGGTAATCGGTTGATGTGATCATTTTCAGTATTTAATAGTAACTTTTATTTTTGTAATAAAGCATTGTTATAGAGCTGGCTGCAACAGATGGCTTTAGACGTTTTAAAGAAGTTTTTCCTACCACATAACTAAATGACGTACCATCGTTCAGATGAGTTTAGAGTACAATTCAAAATTTTCTTGTTGCATTGTTATCGTAAGAAAATACGCACCACAGTAACGTGATGTGGTGACGTGTACATTTTCCTAGCAACGTGAGATGTGAATGCTTTCTGGATTATTTTTCATGCAACTTCTATAACAACTTTTTTTTAAATGTATTTTTTGTTTTAAAATAATAAATATATCATATCACTGTGTTGCCCGGTTCTGCAGGAACAGTAAAATAAGGCCCGACTAGCAAAAGGAGTCCACTAACAATTGAACAAGTGTCAGAACTAAATTCTATGACCAAAAATGCTCAATACATTACAGAGGCGTGCAAATGGTCTGGGTTCCCTCGTTGTTCCTACCGGGTCAAGTTTAGACCCTTAACTTATCAGAAGCATTTCGGGACCGTCTCTTGTATGGAGTTAAATTTGTCTCAATATTATTCAATCAAACAAAAAACTAATCTCAATCAAAAAATAATATTCAATCAAAAAATATGAAGTTGTGATCAAAACTTTCAGAGTTTTTTCTCACAAAGAGAAAAAAGTTATTTGCAAAACATAAACTTTTATTTGCGCATGTCAAAAATCTTTGGTTACGAGTCTCGTTTTTTTGGTTTTGACGCTCTCTGTTTTTGGTTGAACTCAACGAATTTTGAGTTCTGGAAACATGAACATCCTGGGCGGGGCCTAAAGACGAACGCTGTAAGACGTTTCCCTATTGGTTAGCGCTGACTAAAGCAGCAGACTCTGATCCCCCGCATCTCTGAACTTCTGCTCGAACTGCAGAGCTTGCAGCGTCGCTTCAGTGAGGAGACATCAACTCTACAGAAGAAAACTGCGGTTAAGGGAGCCGACAGTCAGAAATACGCGGTGACGTCAGCCGACATCAGCTCTTCCTTAAAGATTAGCGTCACGCATACAAGGTGCTTTACGGTAATGGAGCAGAAAGGACGCTGATCCTGGCAACGGTTGAGAAAATAAGAGGAAAACAGAAAAGTAACCTACAGAACATGTATATTAATTACATTTTTACAACTTTCACATTCATGTTTTATGTAAAAGAATAAATATTTTATATTTTACTGTACAGTTTTGGAAAAATATCTTGTCAAAATACCTCAAAATGCTCAACCATTATATGCATTTGTCCCACTTTCAGGAATTTATTTCTCCAAAACCATGAGAGGTGACAACACAATCTCTTCAGATTATATTAGAGGGTCATCTATATTATAACCAGAATTAATATTTCATAATTTTACTGTAGGTTTCTGGAGAAATACACAACTACCCCAAGTGTAGTATAAAACAGAATCTATGTCGGGCAGACGGCATCCCATAATCCTGTGTGTTGTCCTCACAACCCGTGATACTTCCTTCCTCTCCTGTGCAATTCCCACACCACACTGTCATGCTGAGACACAGAGTGCTTTCCACCGTGGCCCTGCAGACATCTGTAAGCAGCTGAGGAGAGAAAACAGTCTGTTTTTATTTCCTGATGAAGAAGAGCTGTTGTTGTACCTTCTTCAACAGGTGAGGGGCGTTTCCGGTCCAGGAGAGGTCAGAGTAGATCTGGATGCTCTTGCACTTTAAGCTGTCCAGACCACTTCCCAGGATTTCATCGACCTCACCAAAAAGAAGCGTTTGTGGTACTTTGTTGGGATAGTTGTGTATTTCTCCAGAAACCTACAGTGAAATTATGAAATACTAATTCTGGTTATAATATAGAAGACCCTCTAATATAATCTGAAGAGATTGTGTTGTCACCTCTCTTGGTTTTGGAGAAATAAATTCCTGAAAGTGCGACAAATGCATATAATGGTTGAGCATTTTGAGGTATTTTGACAAGATATTTCTCCAAAACTGTACAGTAAAATATAAAATATTTATTCTTTTACATAAAACATGAATGTGAAAGTTGTAAAAATGTAATTAATATAAATGTTCTGTAGGTCAGAGTAGATTTGGATGCTCTTGCATCACCTTAACATGGTGGAGGGGTTTGAGTGCTCAAATGATCCTAGAGGCTATGTTGTCTGGGGCCTAAATGCCCCTGGTAGGGTCTCCCATGGCAAACAGGCTCTAGGTGATGGGTCAGACAAAGAGTGGTTCAAGAATCCCTCATGAAGAACAAAATATCGAGGCACGTGACGTCGCCCGGTACGGCCGAGCCGGGGTCCCTCCCTGGAGCCAGGCCTGGGGTTGGGACTCGTCGGAGAGCGCCTGGTGGCCGGTTTGCTCCTCGCGGGACCCGGCTGGGCCAAGTCCGAACGAGAGACGCAAGGTCATCCTCCAGTGGGCCCACCACCTGCAGGGGGAACCGTGAGGGACCGGTGCAAAGAGGATTGGGTGGCGGACGAAGGTGGAGACCTCAGCGGCCCGATCCCCGGATGCTTAGGCTGGCTCTAGGGACGTGGAATGTCACCTCGCTGGGGGGGAAGGAGCCTGAGCTTGTGCGGGAGGTCGAGAGATATCGACTAGAAATAGTCGGGCTCGCCTCCACGCACAGCGTGGGCTCTGGAACCCATCTCCTTGAGAGGGGTTGGACTCTCTTCTACTCTGGCGTGGCCCACGGGGAGAGGCGGCGGGCTGGTGTGGGTTTGCTTGTTGCCCCCCAGCTCAGCCGTCTCGTGTTGGGGTTTACCCCAGTGGATGAGAGGGTCATATCCCTGCGCCTGCGGGTTGGGGAGAGGTCTCTGACTATCATTTCAGCCTACGGGCCAAGTGGTAGTGCAGAGTACCCGGCCTTCTTGGCGTCCCTGTCGGGGGTGCTGGATAGTGCCCCTCCCGGGGACTCCATTATTCTGCTGGGGGACTTCAACGCCCACGTGGGGAACAACAGTGACACCTGGAGAGGCGTGATCGGCAGGAATGGCCTCCCCGATCTGAATCCGAGTGGTGTTTTGTTATTGGACTTCTGTCCATATCGAACACCATGTTCAAACATAAGGGTGTCCATCAGTGCACTTGGCACCAGGACACCCTAGGCAGGAGGTCGATGATCGACTTTGTTGTCGTATCATCAGACCTTCGGCCGCATGTTTTGGACACTCGGGTGAAGAGAGGGGCTGAGCTGTCCACTGATCATCACCTGGTGGTGAGTTGGATCCGCTGGAGGAGGAGAAAGCCAGACAGACTTGGCAGGCCCAAGCGCATAGTGAGGGTCTGCTGGGAACGCCTGGCGGAGCCCTCGGCCAGGGATGTATTCAACTCCCACCTCCGGGAGAGCTTCGACCAGATCCCGGGGGATGTTGGAGACATAGAGTCCGAATGGACCATGTTCTCCGCATCTATTGTCGATGCTGCTGCCCGTAGCTGCGGTCGTAAGGTCTGCGGTTCCTGCCGTGGCGGCAATCCCAGAACCCGGTGGTGGACACCGGCAGTAAGGGATGCTGTTAAGCTGAAGAAGGAGTCCTATCAGCTGTGGTTGGCTTGTGGGACTCCTGAGGCGGCTGACGGGTACCGTGAGGCCAAGCGTGCTGCGGCCCGGGCGGTGGCAGAGGCAAAAACTCGGGCCTGGGAAGAGTTCGGTGAGGCCATGGAGAAGGACTACCGGTTGGCCTCGAAGCGATTCTGGCAAACCGTCCGGCGCCTCAGGAGGGGGAAGCAGTGCTTTGCCAACACTGTTTATAGTGGGGGCAGGAGATTGCTGACCTCGACTGAGGACATTATCGGGCGGTGGAAGGAGTACTTCGAGGATCTCCTCAATCCTGCCATCACGCATTCCCTGGTGGAAACAGAGGCTGGGGACTCGGGGTTGGACTCTTTCATCACCCAGGCTGAAGTCACCGAGGTGGTTAAAAAGCTCCGCGGTGACTGGGGTGGTGGTCCCCCTTTATAAGAAGGGGGACTGGAGGGTGTGTTCCAACTACAGGAGGATCACACTCCTCAGCCTCCCTGGTAAGGCCTACGCCAGGGTATTGGAGAGGAGAGTCCGACCGATAGTCGAACCTCGGCTTCAGGAGGAGCAGTGTGGTTTTCGTCCCGGCCGTGGGACACTGGACCAGCTCTATACCCTCTACAGGGTCCTCGAGGGTTCATGGGAGTTTGCCCAACCGGTTCACGTGTTTTGTGGACCTGGAGAAAGCATTCGACTGTGTCCCTCGTGATGCCCTATGGGGGGTGCTCCAGGAGTATGGAATCGGGGGCCCTTTATTAGGGGCCATCCGGTCCCTGTACAAGCGGAGCAGGAGTTTGGTCCGCATTGCCGGCACTAAGTCGGACCTGTTCCCAGTGCATGTTGGACTCCGGCAGGGCTGCCCTTTGTCACCGGTCCTGTTCATAACTTTTATGGACAGGATTTCTAGACGCAACCAAGGGCCGGAGGGGGTCTGGTTTGGAGACCAGAGGATTTCGTCTCTTCTTTTTGCAGATGACGTGGTCCTGCTGGCCCCCTCTAGCCAAGACCTACAGCATGCGCTGTGGCGGTTCGCAGCGGAGTGTGAAGCGGCTGGGATGAGGATCAGCTCCTCCAAGTCCGAGGCCATGGTACTCGACCGGAAAAGGGTGGCTTGTCCTCTTCAGGTTGGAGGGGAGTTCCTGCCTCAAGTGGAGGAGTTTATGTATCTCGGGGTCTTGTTCATGAGTGAGGGAAGAATGGAGCTGGAGATCGACAGACGGATCGGTGCGGCTGCCACAGTAATGGGGGCGCTGTGCCGGTCCATTGTGGTGAAGAGAGAGCTGAGCCGAAAAGCAAAGCTCTCACTTTACTGGTCGGTCTACGTTCCTACCCTCACTTATGGCCATGAACTTTGGGTCATGACCGAAAAAACGAGATCCTGGATACAAGCGGCTGAAATGAGCTTCCTCCGTAGGGTGGCCGGGCACTCCCTTAGAGATAGGGTGAGGAGCTCGGCCATCCGGGAGGGGCTCGGAGTAGAGCCGCTGCTCCTCCACATCGAGAGGAGCCAGTTGAGGTGGCTCGAGCATCTATGCCGGATGCCTCCTGGACGCCTTCCTCGGGAGGTGTTCCAGGCACGTCCCACCGGGAGGAGGCCCAGGGGACGGCCCAGGACACGCTGGAGGGACTATGTCTCTCGGCTGGCCTGGGAACGCCTTGGGCTCCCCTTGGAAGAGCTGGAGGAGGTGTCTGGAGAGAGGGACGTCTGGGCGTCTCTGCTGCCCCCGCGACCCGGTCCCGGATAAGCGGAAGACGACGAGTACGAGTACGAGTGTTCTGTAGGTTACTTTTCCGTTTTCCTCTTATTTTCTCAACCGTTGCTAGGATCAGCGTCCTTTCTGCTCCATTACCGTAAAGCACCTTGTATGCGCTACGCTAATCTTTAAGAGAGAGCTGGTGTCGGCTGGCGTCACCGCGTATTTCTGACTGTCGGCTCACTTGACCGCAGTTTTCTTCTGTAGTTGATGTCTCCTCACTGAAGCGACGCTGCAAGCCCTGCAGTTCGAGCAGAAGTTCAGAGATGGGGGGGATCAGAGTCTGCTGCTTTAGTCAGCGCTAACCAATAGGGAAACGTCTTACAGCGTTCGTCTTTAGGCCCCGCCCAGGATGTTCATGTTTCCAGAACTCAAAATTCGTTGAGTTCAACCAAAAACAGAGCGTCAAAACCAAAAAAGCAAGACTCGTAACCAAAGATTTTTGACCTGCGCAAATAAAAGTTTATGTTTTGCAAATAACTTTTTTTTCTTTGTGAGAAAAAACTCTGAAAGTTTTGATCACAACTTAATATTTTTTGATTGAGATTAGTTTTTTGTTTGATTGAATAATATTGAGACAAATTTAACTCCATACTCTTGAAGGATGCATTTGAAAACTCCATCACATTAAGGGAACTCAGTGTATTGCCACTTGATAGCTTAATTTTACTCAATATAGATATTAGTTTACCCATATAATATTAACTCTGCTCTGTGTAACTGTATGGGAAAACAAAGAAGTGTCTGATAGCAGAAATGCATACTGCAAAATAAATTGCTTACTGGTTGTCAGTCTGTGTATTATATTATAATAGACTGACAGACTTTATCACAAACTATTTATTATATTGTAATTCATGACATGTTTTTTTGTATTTAGTAAAGCAATAATTTGCCAGTAAAGATCCAAGTGACAGTTGCAAATACACCTCAGTGACCAAGCATGACAGTGTGCAGTCAAAAAAAATAAAAAAATAAAATGCAATCAATGAAAAGATGGCACATTTATAAACCTACAAATCTGTCAGTGGTGGAGAACTGATACACTTTATTTGATTGGTCTGAAGTCTTGTAATAGCCTACTAAGAGACATTGTGCGATACAAATATTGCATTTTAACATCATAGGACACACATGGGGTTTCAAGTCTCAACTTCCAAAAGACAAAAGAGTCACCACCGTGTATTTGAAAGAGCTAAAAAAAACAAAAATGCTGTAATTTATTTTCTTTTTTCGGCTTTATGTCGGATTTAAGATTCAAGTTTGTAAACTTTTGTCATTGCGTCTGTAAACACATAACATCCCTAAAAAGCAGGATAAAAAAACCCAAAAAGGACAAAAATAAATCTTTTTTTGTTAAAGTTAAAAATGGAGAGAAGAAATATCAAGTTTCAAGCAGAATGGGTTTCCCCAACTGAGCAGGGTGGCCGCCAGAATGTGGTACTGTTGTTATATAAAGAGAAAACTTTGTGAACAAAGAAACTGCTGTGTATGGTGCTGATGTAAAAGTTGTCTCCGAAGCTATCTGTTGACAGACACCATGAAAGCAGATATTAAGTTATCAGGATTCTGAATCACTGACAGCAAACCCCAAGACATTTAATGGTACCATGCACTCAAAACAGTAACTGATGCAGGTGTTAACACCAAAATATATGATGTACCAGCAAGTTCAAACATCCAGATATCAATTGAGTGGTGGGTAAAGGTTCAAGCACATCTTAGTATAGTCCTGGGCTGGAGGTTAAATTACACAGCAGATAGTATGCTTTTTGTTGTCCAAAGCCACAAAGCAAACAAAAAGTGCAACAACGGTGCAGAGTATTCTTTACTTTTGGTTAGTTTCTGCATTTTGTGTACTGAGGAGACAGTTTTACAGAGCTCAGATTGCTGTCAGGACAGGAAAAGAAAGAGGGACAGCAGAAACAAATACAAACAACACCAACATATATCTCTGAGAAAATTGTTTTTAAAGCTGCCTTCTCTCTTAACTCACAAGGCGTTGCAAAAAAATCATCTATCAGAAAAGAAAATTTAAAAGAAATCACATTTCCTGACATTGTTTTTTTTCTCCTTTTTTTTTTTTTAAAGACATTATTCCAGACAACTTGAAAAGTGAAACTGCATGGATGTAACACACTGCGTTGTCAGCTCTACTGAAAGAAAGAAAGAAAGAATAAAATAAAATTATAACCCATTGGCTCACTTTCATCATTCAGACAGGGTCCAGGAGTAGTCATAACGATTTCGTTTCCAGCAAGCTTATTTCAGACTTTTCACCTTTCTGCTATGTGTTCTCAACTGGGTGAGATTTGTCTCTACTGTCTGTTTATTTACGATCCATGCATCAGCTCCACCGTCTGGCGAAGACAGACTTCATATCCCGATGCTGTTGAAAACGCTTCAGTTTTGTCCACACCGTCCAGGCTCTGGTGGCGCTTGGTTGATGGTGGCACAATCATTGAACCGCAGAGGGTCAATTATTAACCACAGGTTAATAATTAGCAAAGCAACGGTTAAGAAAGATTTCGGTGGGTGAAATTGTTTTTGTGGGAGAGCGGGGGGTGGGGTCTGGGAAAGCAACTGCGTTATTGAAGATTTACACCACAGCTCTATCCCAATTAAAGTGGATCAATTTAAAAGCAACGTTAAAATAACAAACAAGTTAAGAAAAACACTGCAAAAAGGTTACTCTATTTACATACAAATTTTTTTAAAGACGGTATATCTTTACAGAATCGGACAAAATTCAGAAATAGCTTCCTTTAACACATGAAGGAACTTCTGCAGCTTCACTGCGCCGTTAGTCGTCCCCTCTGTCGACATGAACTTCTCCGACAGGCTTGATGAGAGCTCCCAGAGCAAAAACAAAGTCTTGTTCTGGTGAACCCTGCATGTTGCTTGCTGCTCCTAGCTAACAACCAGGGGGCGCCATAGCACCAAAAACAAAAAAAGCATGACACCACCCCCCATCAACTCCTCACTCGCAAAAAGAGTGAGGTTAGTTCTGAAAGATGGGCGTGGACACACCCACCTAAGCACAGGCAGTTCTCCTGGTAACAGGGCTTTCAGCGATTTTCGGGTTCATTCATCACTGTCAGAGAGGGTCTCATACTGCTCTGACAGCAGAGACTGCCACACTCGCTGCTGGCCTCCAGCTGGGGGTTGCTGCTGCTGCTGCTGCTGCTGCTGCTGCTGGCTCTGTATAGAGGGTGAGGCCATGGACGTGGGCGGTGTGCTCATCATGCGCATGGTCAGTGGGTTGTAGGCAAACTGCACGGGACCTTTAATGAGCAAGGGAGAAGAAGAATGAAACAAACTGGTCTAGGCTTCATTTTAACAGGGGTCATGTTGCCAGACAGTGACAGATGGCGAATAAGAAGCTCACCTGTGGACGATGGTCGTTCGTCCCAGCTCCACTGTGGTTGGGTTTGTCTGTGATAGTCCCCCTCAGAGTGGACGGAGGATACGGATGAGGGACGCTCCCCTCCAGCATAGGCCTGACTCAGGTTAGGCGACTTGGATTTCCGGCTGTTTGCTTTGCCCTGCTTCTGCTTTCCTGTAGATTCAAAGAAGCAGTCATTCATAAATCAGCAGCATGTTTGTAGCAAGGATAGAGACGGTGCCTCTGGTGAAGATGTGCAAAAATGCTCCAACAAATGCATCTTTTATATTAGTAGCACAATCTCAAACTGAAAATCTACAACTGTATTTTACTAAATCCAAGTTTCACATTGGTACCCCAGCCTCTCCTGCCACTAGAACAGCACTTTGTCTTCAATAAAAATTCCCACATTTGGAGTCTACAGAGGGAGGGATCTTTGACCATCCTCTGTTATACCTTTTTCTCTTCAGCTTACTGATTTTTATAGGATCTAGGTCCGGAGACTGAGATGTACAACTAAGCAGGTTGATGTCGATGATGCCATGCAATTCAACACCGTTCTGAATTTCCAGAGGAACGGGCACACAGCATGAAAGAACATCGATCACAGTCAGTCGGCGTGAGATGCTTTTCCCCGTTTTTACTTCTGTTTCCTGCCAAACCCACCTGGACTGCTGCTGAAAAACCCAACAAAGTCCCAGCAGGGTTTAGCAAAAGTGACATGTTTACAGTTGTGATGACAGGACAGAGAAGACGTTTTCTTCTGGCAGCACTCTGTTGTTAAAGAGACTTGGTGAGCCCATCATGTCACTGTCTGATGAAGTGCTCCACCTGTGAGTTTTGGAGATTTTTTATTACCTCCCTTACCATCTTTTTCACTTTGTGTGGTAACAAAATATAAATAAGGCCTTATCCAGCCTAGTAGACAATAGCTAAAAGAAATTGGCCTGTGTGTCACGTCATATTTATACCCCAAGGAAACCAGATTACCGATTAGAAGTTCCCAGAGACGAGAACAAACGTAGTCATTATGTATTATTTTAAAGGGATTTGTAGTAATGCCAATAATTTTCCAACTGGTGATATTTCACAACATGAGATTTCGTTTCCTCCCTGAATAAATGAACTCTAATAAACTCTAAATAAACTAATTTTCTTTACATTCTTTTGTGTGAGATTATGCTAATCCAGTAAAAGACATTTTTATTTTAAGATTTTTTCCCACATCTTTGCCAGTTTTTGACCTACCCATACTGGGAGAGGGGCTGGCCTCCTGCCGGGTATCGCTGCCTGTGCTGGACGTGTTGTTCATGACAACACCTCCTCCTCCCTGATGCTCCTCCTGCCTCTCCTCCAAGTTGCCCATTAAAGCCTTGCGGATGATGTCCTCCAGGCCCAAGTTACTGGCTGGGTCATTAAAGGACTGATTCCTTGGGTTGATGCTGCCTGCAGTTTACAACACAACAAATCTGCAATGAGGAAGGAAATGGGAACAAGAAGGAAACATCAGGTATTCGATCTGTGTTTCTCGCTTACTGGAGCTGGTGACAGCAGGCAGGTTGAAAATCTCTGTCCCAGGCTGAGCATTTCCTGCAATACAATAGAAACAAATTGAGAACAAAAACATATAGAAATAAAATATCATGACATGCTCAATGAGTAAGAAGAACTAGAGGGAATTATTAAGTTAAGAGCAAAAGATAAGAAAGGACCCACTTACCAACATCAGAATCACCAACACCAGAGGTGGAGTTCAACTTACGAAAGATTTCCTGTTTCTTGGATTTAACCATCGGTGAGGTGCTCTCCAACTTGGTAAAGAAAGCGGGCAGGTAGCTGACACTCCCTGGGGACCGTGAGTCACCCCTTGAAGAGAACAGAGGGCAGAAAGGGAGCAGCTGAGGCAACAAGCCTTTCTGAGACCACACACTCTCAGCTCCACTGGGAGTTAGAACGACCACAGATGGAGGAGGAAACAGTCCTTCTGTGAGCATTCAAACTGGAAAAAACTACAAACTACATGCCAAGTTTGGGCCATCAAGTATATGAAAATAGGTCAACCTTCATGTAGCAAAAGGGATATTTTAAGAAATTTGTCTGCCTTTTTTCATCCATTTGCACTAGAATTAGCTGTGATCTATTCCAACAGTTTTAACATTTGTAATAAACCTGAATCCAAGGGTTTGCTTGTTAGAGTTGAATTAAAATGTCTCTCACATAAACGCTGCAAATAGCATACCTGATCTCAGAGTTGTCAGGGTCTCGCCTCTGGGATGGAGGCCCACCAGCCTCCTGTTTGTCCATGCCTTGGTATCCCTGTGGAGGAGAGATGGGCTCATAGTTCTCCATCTGCCTGCTTCCTCGCTCTGGAGACTTACCGGGTCTGAATGCAAAAATATATATAAGACATATTTCAGTTATATAAATGTGTTCTGCATATTACCTGAGACTTTACATACCTGGCCCTGGACTTGTCAGAAGCGTTCTCTGGAGAAACCCTGCTGGAGGGTCTCTGGTGGTGTGGAGCCTGGTTCTCAGGACTATAGCGGCTGGGGGCTTTGACTCGACCCGAAGAGGACACTGGTGCAATGGAGTTCTGGAATGTGGTGGGCACTGATGAAGAGACGGGAGGGTCTTGGTTCCTGGCAAAGTCTTGTGTAATTATATGCTGTGTTTCAGGGAAAAACAAACAGGTTGGCATTACTAGGTGATATCCAGTTGCTGAAAGCTTGCAGCTTTATCTGGTGGACTAAGTGTAAAATATGATTATCAGCACAGGGTATAAAGGTATGTGTTTTACACTGTATCAATGTTAAAGACTCTTAGGTTTAAGTACAAAAGGAAGTCGTTATTGAATTATCTAATAAAGACTGGTCATCAGGCTGGCCAGAAAAATTTACCCTACAGGATTTTGAACTATAGATGATTAAATGCAACCCAGACTTATTAAAAAGTTCAGTATATACACTACAGGTCAAACGTTTTAGACATACTTTCTCATTTAATGTTTTTTTTTTATGAATATTTGCATTGCACTTCTCACTGAAGGCATCAAAACAGTGAATAAACACATATAGAATTATGTAGCAAACAAAAAATTATAGAAGAACTTTAAATATGTTTTATATTTTTGATTCCTTAAAGTAGCCACCCTTTTCTGTAATGACTGAAATATTAACCTCTGGCCGTATCTCGATGGACGTCTGGGAAGTTCTTTCAAGACTCTTTGGAAAACCATTTTAGGCGACCACCTCATGAAACTCATGGAGAGAATGCTAAGAGCAAAGCAGTAATCAAAGCAAAGGGTGGCTATTTGGAAGAATCTAAAATATAAAAATGTTTAGAGTAATTACACATTTTTTGCTTACTATTTAATTCCATGTGTGATCATTCATAGTTGTGTTGCCTTTGGTGAGAATCTACAATTTAAATAGTCATGAAAATAAAGAGACCCATTAAGTGAGAAAGTGTATCCAAAACCTTTGACCAGTAGTGTATATACAGAACTTTTTAATAAGTCTGGGTTGGATTTGATCATCTAAAGTTCAAAATCCTGACAGATTAAAGTTGAATCTGGTAATTCCTCACTGAACAGAGATTCAATAAACACAATTTGACATTTCTGAAAACTTTATTAGAGCTGTAAACATGAAAAGGAAACACTTTCTATCCTTTTTTGGCATCAGGATTTTCTCTAGACAAGCATAAAAAACATAATATATGGATGCAGGTTTGAATAATTTTATTCAGAATGTGTAGAATAATGTTTGAAACACAGTATGTGATTAAATATCTTAAGACAGATAACATTTTACCTATCAACATAATAAACTTAATTTTACTTAACTAGGATTGAACAAGTCTATGCAATTGAATGCAAATTTATCTATATAACTAGACTGATTTGACCTTTTTTTCAATTTAAACTGGAGATGTTTGGGATGACTTTGTTGTGAGTTAATGCTATATAAGAACTGAATTAAATTTAAGAATGTATTTGTAGAAACAAAAAAGTGGACTGCTAACCCCAAATTTTGCTAAATGGCACACATTTTAATTTAATTTATTTAATTACTGCATAATTTTTCCTTCTGCAAAGAATAATTTGATGTACAAGATCCCTTACCGAAATATGGTCTGCCAAGGTCATGACCCTGTGGGTTTTGGGAACCTGTGAGTAGCTGTCTGCCTGGGAGGAGGGGGGCTGAGGGGGCTCTGCAGGGGGTCGGTAGCGGCCCATCTCGTAGGTCCGAATGCCAACTGCAAGGTTGATCCGGGACAGGAAAGTTTGATTAAAATAGCGACGATTAAGAGAGAAGTGTTGAAACAGCCTTCAGGTGACTAAAACAACTTATGGTAGACTGGTGACCAGGCTGGTGCAATATCAGGAAGGACAGTCAGCTGCATAAGACATGCATTGTCAACTCATTAGCTCTATAAAGCCTTCACTGCTGAATCCCCTACACCACTGTTGGGGACGTATTTTCAGATTCAAAATCGTGAAATTATCTTTAAAATAGATGAAACCTTTGGTTTATTGCTTTCCCACCTGCTGCTTGTTGTTGTCCATCCTCTGCTTTGTCTTGCTGGGTCTGGACTGGGGAACTAGCAGGACTTATAACCTCAATGGCTCCTCCAGCAGTGTTATCATACCGACTAGATGACACTGCAATGGAAATATCGAGAAAGGGGTTAATTTTCACATAAGAACAAGGGAGGGGTTTCTAAAAGGAGATAATCTTTGTTTATTTGCACTAAGCTGGCTAATAGTGGTGCTGAATCACAGCAGACTTAAGTAAAGTTTGAATTTAAAGCTATCTCAATCAAAGACACTCACAGCTGCTTGAAGAGTCAGAGCTCTGTGAGCCTCGCTCACGTGACTCTTTGTCTGAGGCTATCTGCCGTGTGATGATGACGTCGATAAAGTTGGCAGCTGTGATAGTCGTCTTTCCATGAGTTCGAAGCTCCTCTTCAATGCGGGACTTTGTCTGAGGACCCTTCTCCTTACCCCCAACCCCATGGCCCTCGCCATAAACTGGATGTGGCTTTCCACCTGGCAGAGACATGGTGCTATACGGTGAGGGCAGCGATCGCCTTTCTGCTTCCTGCTGCTGCTCAGGGAGGATCGGCCCCCGCCGTGACGCAGCTGATGAAGACATTTCATCATCCCGTTCAAGTTTGCTCTCCTTAACCTTGCCGACGTCCATCTGTGGAACGTAGGCTGCGGCGTCCACCAGAGCAGCCAGAGCATCAGCTGCAGTGCTGTAGCGTGAGCTGCTCTGTGAGGTTGATGTTGACACAGGTGGATGGGGTCTAAGAGGAAATAAGGTGAACAACAGTTTTTCTGATTGTTGGTAAAGTATGTTGGCAGAACATTTCAACAGGCACTGTAGACATTTGACCCCTTCTCACTTCTAAGTTCTAAATTTTATATCAATGCAGATAAAAAAATAATAATAATTGAAAACTTTCAGCTTTCAATTACGTCCTTAGATTTATGTGGTTATAGGGTACTATATGTGAGTTTTCACATCAAGAAAATCGTGTTTGAGGATTTTAAATAATCCTGCAGATTTGAGACATTTATAGTATCAATGTTTGTAGTTGGTAAGGGCTGTTAAATTCTATGAGTTTTAAACCTACATTAGAGAGGTGATGACACTCTTTCCCTGGAAGATGCTCGGCCGCTGCTGAACAACCACATCCTGAGTCCGGAGCGACGGAGAAGGGGAATGTATGTAACCTCGACTCCCTGGCCGGCCCGGCTGCTCTGGGGCACCTTAGTAATGCAGGAATGGAAAACTTTGCAGATTTGCTTCAAAAACAACTAACTGAAGTGTGACTCGCTAAATAGCTTACCTCCACGCATGTATTCATTAGTGCGCTCCCGCTCTCGTTCCCTGATTTCCCTCTCCATCTGTTGCTCCCTTTCCTTTTCCCGGTCCTTCTCCTGCTGCTCCCTCTCCCAATCTCTCTCTGCACTAGCGGCAAGGTGGGCTGGGTGGCCTGAATAGAGAAGGGACAACATGCACACAAAACCTGAAACATTATACCAACATGATTTCACACCCCTTGCATAGTGTATGTTGTACCAGGTTGAAGTCATGATTTAAATACTAGCTGACTGCGCTGGGTATCAGGTGTAGCAGATAAGCAACCTGAACAAAACTGACCCCCTTAGGACATAGGTCATATGGTCAACATAGTTTCAGCACATTGCAACATTTGTGCTGAATGAGATAACTTAATATGGTTAAATATTATGTTGACACAAGACGATGAAAGTAAAACAAATACTGCTAATCTGTTACTTATTGTCAGCTTGGCAAATAAGATAAATAGGATTACAGAGAACGATGTATTTATAACCACAAAGACAAAAGTATCCCCTTTTAACTTTTTATATTTTTCTGTTTACAACCACAAAATACCGTGTATTTACATGATAGACCGTTAGAGAAATATTCCGTAAAAGAGTGGAGTGTGTTTTATGTAATCATTTCCCTTTATTCTGATACCCCTCAATAAAATGCAATGCCTTCAGAAGACACCTCTACTGGCTCTTTCCATCTCCATTCTCCCCGAACAAAACCAACATCGATGGGAGACAGGGCGTTCTCCTCGGTTGCCCCCCCCCACTTATGAAATGAGCTTAATGAGAGTACCATAGACTATTGAGTCTTTTACAAAAAGAACTGAAAACATTTTTGTTTTCAGAGTTTTATGATTGATATCTTAACTTTAGATTTTATGTTATAAGATTTATATGTTAGATTTTTATGTGTTGGTTGATTTTTATTTTTATTTTCACTTTGTAGCACTTTGAGATTTACATGTAAAGTGCATTATAAATAAATATATTATTATTATTCTTATTATGACCTCATTTTTAAATATCCACTTGAGTGTAATTTAATCTAATCATATATTCAGCTGTTCTGTGAAGGCCTCTATGGGATAAATTTGTGTAAAACCTTGAAATAACATCATGCTGTGGGGATGCTTTCGGTCAGGAGGAAAGGGGTGGATGACCAGAGTTGACGGGTGGAGCTAAATACAGGAGAATCTGGTGAGAAAACCTGTTAGAGGCCGCAGCAGACTTGAGGTTAGGATGAAGGTTCACCTTCCAGCAGGACAACAATCCTAAACATATAGCCAGAATTACCAGGGCTAGGGTTCAGATGTTAGAATGACCCGGTCAGAATCTAGAACTAGATCTAATTATGAATCTGTAGCGAGACCTAAAAGCTGATGTTCACAGATGTTCTCTATCCAACTTGGCTGAGCATGAGCTAATTTTCAAAGAATAGATAAAATGTCCCTTCTTTAGATGTGCAAAGGTGGTAGAAACATGTCAAAAAATACCTGCAGTTATATTTGAAGCAACAGATATACAAACACACAGCACATTTTTAGATGCCATTTGTAAAAAACGAAATTTAAATCCACGTACAATGTTTCTTCTACATCACAATTAGACAATACTTTATGTTAAGCTAAGAAACAAAGTACCAATAAAAAAACTGAGCTCCGTGGTTATAACGTGACTGAATCTGGAAAGGTTCGCCAAGAATAAATACTTTTGCACCACAACTTCAACAGAAATACACACAAGCACTGTTGATGTTAGAGTTTAGCAATACACAGTCATGCAGTTAGTGTTAGAAACCCTGGGTACTGCAACGTTTATCACATGCAGAAAATCAAGACTGCTTACACAAATCTTTTTTTTTCTACAAATCTGCTCATTTAGAACAATACCCAGTAAAACAGTGACAGGTTAAAAGGCTGCTAATCAGATAAATGCAGGCAAAAAGCAGCTTTGAAACCAAATAATCTGGAGTGTCACCAACCTTCTTGTTTTACTTTGAATCTACACATTCTGGGAAAGCAGAGTTTGGACAGTATGGAATACAAACCAAGAAAAATCCAGAAACAATGAAACTATTTAACTTTTCCAGAACTTCCAATTAAAATTTAAATATTCTTTAATTATAATATATACACAAAACACCTTGATAGTTAATTGTGAAATCGTTTCCACTGCAGTAACCCTAAACATCTCTGAGCAGACAAGACTTGCCCCGAGTGTGAAGGAACACAGAGTTCGTGGCAGTAGAGATAAGGGAAAACAGGGTGTAGGATTGGGAGATGGAGGGGTCCTCACCTGGAGATATGGAAGTTGGGTTGAAAGCCCTAGGAGGGAAAGGGGGCTGAGCTCCAGTGAGGTAGACGGTTCGTTCCAATGTGGGAGTACCTGTTCCCCCAGGGTGAGGCAACAGGATAGTTGGAGGCATCTGGGTTAGATCAATAATCCCTTTTACAGACAGAAGCAAAGGGCCAACGGTGAACAACAAGAACCAATCCATCAATTTCTGAATGTATGTATACACTTAACTGTAACCCATCACCTTCATCCCAAATACAGTTTGATCAATAAGCAACAAGGCTGCAAACAGGGTGGAATAGTGGTTATCTTGTAAGAGGCAACCACTCAGCAAATGGAGATTTAGATGACTACATCCGATTAATAAATTCAGAACTAGCCAAATGAGTTGCAGCCCCAATTTAAAGAGCAAATCAGCTGAATTTGTAGATTTGTAAAGGTCATTTGCTTCTGGGCGTCTGCAAAAGGTAGCCACTACTTCACAAGCACACAGTCTGCATACTACAGTCCCTGCCTGTTGTAGCAGATGGGAGAGAGCCTGCCACAGGACATACCTCGAGGGGGGGCCGGATAAGAGATAGCAACAGGTTGTTCCCGTGGAGACAGCCCTCTGGCCATGTCAGGCCGAGGGATGCCATGCATCTGCTGCGAGGTGATATAGTCGTTGAGGATGGTCTGCCGCGTGTTCTCCATGGTGTACAACTGGTAGGTGTTATGGTAGCCCGTTGGCGAGGGCTGCCTAGGGAACATGAACGCTGCAGCAGGGGACATGAAGAGAAAACAGAAAAATGAATATAAACAGAAGGCTCACTGATACTGATATCACTGACGTCAATCACTGAAAGAGATCCTGTAAACTGGATGCCTATGAATTTCATGACTTGATCTGCTTTCGTCACTTTGCTCAGATTCATGTATTTATAGCTAAAGTGGAAAAAATGAACGGTTTAAACACCGTACCAGGATCCAGCCCTCTGTGGCGAAAGGCCAGGGTAGGGTCCAGGTGTGGGGGCAAGTGGGTTTGATACACCTCTCCAGGAACCACAGGCCTGTGGTGGGGGTCAAAAGGGCTGTGGGAAGCTACAGGATCGCCTACTGACACAGGGGACTTGGATGGGATGCTGTCCCTCTGCGTCGGGGTCATGGAACTCTTCCGGTCATGTGACGCAGATTTGGCAGAGCACATGCCACCTTCACAGAGACAAACACATGGCTCAGAATGAGTTGATGCAACATTTTCATATATCATGTAAGAGAAACAATTAAATCTAGAGTAAAAGGTCACTGAATGCACAAAGCATGAGTAAACATAGTGTTTTGCACCTAATATACTTATTCCAAAACAGAATATGATTGGGCAAAAAAAGTTTAATTCAGTTTTCTCCTATGCTGTAATCACATCCTTTATGGTGTAAAGCAATTAACCTACTAAACTCTTGTGAATAAAATGATTATGAAGCATACCTTCAGAGGCCCGTCCTAGCATCGGGGACCCTCTGGAAACGGGATTGGTGCTGTAGGTCACCGGGGTCCTGCGAGCACCGGCGTCTTCATACATACTCGGGCTATGCTGGGATTTGCTGGCCTCCTGGTGCGTGGAGCGCAGGACAGAAGCAGTGCTGTTAACCACAGAATGCCGCACCGCTTTGCCCTCCTCGTACTTGGCTCGCTCCATGGTTTCCAGCTGAGGCATGCTGTGGGGAAGCTTGCCGGGGCTGGTGATTAGGGATTTGACATTGTGCTTGATGGTCGACTGGCCCAGAGAGTAATTCTGTTGAGGAGAGGATACAGTTTCAAACAGAATGAATCATGCGTTTATATTAACATAATAAATGTGTCAATTTACTATACTACAGGTACTATACTTCCATATCAGCCAGTTACGAACACTGGTTACACACAGAGTGATTTTCAAGTTTTAACTTGTTAGCTTTGATGACTATGCTCGCTCGATTATGGGGAGAAGACCTATGACTTAGTTGTCCAGCAGATAGTCTGGACATGTTCTGCAGGGAAGGTAGGCCACAAGGAACATTCCTATTAATAGGAGGTCATGAGAATATCAATATAAAGTTGGGTGAAGGTAAAAACTGTGGCAGATAATGGTGTAGAAGCGGCAGAAATAACCGCAGCCTCGAATGTGCCCATTTAAGAGTCTGGGAGAGATGTATTGTATTGTATTCAACAGATGGGCTACAACTTACACAGTCCTTGTATTTAGCCACGCCTACACCAGAGACAATATGAGAAGCATCTAACCTGGGCAAAAAGGAGCAGACTGCTGCAGTGGCCCTAAGTCCTCTTATTGGGGGAAAATAAATGTTCCCGTTTTTAAAGAGACCAAAACCCCCAAGATCTTTGGTTTTTTTTTTTTATCAAGACACGAGACCCATCAATGTAGATGAAAGTGAGCTTCCTCAACACCCCAGGCAAACCTCAGGCTGATTGCCTCAATGCCACGCTGCATTGATGCAGTAATTCATGATAAAGAAGCCACAACCAACAGCAGAGTGCATATACTGGAGTATAAGTAACAGTAAGTGACAAAACAAAAGTTAACCTAAAAGGTCTTCAAATTGGAATTGATGTTGTCCACAAACCTGAGAGATGGAGCCCTCCATGACCCTCCTGTCAGCCAGGTCTGGGGTCTTGCGCATATCCTGCCCAGGTTGGTCCTGTCTGGGGATTTCATGAATGGAGCGTCCCCTCTCTTTGATAGTATTTACTCCTTCATAGGGCTTGCCTTTGCCAATAGCCTCTTCAAATGTTCGGCTTTCCGTTTTTATTAGCTTCCCGTACTTCACAGCATCCTCATAAACATCAGCAGTAGTTCTTGGTGTCCCTGAAAAAAACAAGTGAAAAAAGTACTTCAGTCTTGCTTAATTTTTGACATGACAAACTACAAATGTGACAAGATATACAGTTATCCACCTTGCATAATGGATCCAGTGATCAGTGGTCGTTCCTTGGAGTCTCCATGATGCCCTTCTCTAGGAAGAGCTCTACTAATCAAGCCTAGGAACAAAGGTGAAAATATTACTCATTCTAATAAAAAAAATACAATCCAGGACAGATTAACAGTAACTTGAAATGCTATTAATACCCCTTGAACTTTTTTGCATTTTGTTTCATTACAGCCATACGCTCCAGTGTATTTATTGGGATTTTAAGTGATGGACTAATAAAGTAGTGCAAATTGTGAAAGTAAAAGGAATCATTGTTCACAGTTTTTTTTACAAATAAAAATCTGTGCAGTACATTCGTGTTCATCCTCTGAGGCAATACTTTATAGAATCACCTTTTATGCAGTTACAGCTGAGAGTCTTCAAGGGTTGGCTGATTCATTGGATATAGGCCTAGACTTTGACTGGGTCATTCCAAAACATTACTGAGCTATGATCTGAACTGTTCAATTGTAATTCTGGCTAAATGTTTATGGGACGCTGTCCTGCTGAAAGGGGAATCTCCACCCCAGTCTCGAGCCCTATATTTGGCTTCATCCATCTTACCATCAGCTCTGACCAGCTTTCCTCTCCCTGCTGCAGAAAAGGATCCCACACTATAATACTGCCAACACCATGTTTTACTGTGGGGATGTGGTGATCACTGTGATGTGCACTGTTACCACTGCATGCAGTACTTTACGAGCAGGCTGAAAAAGTGTTGTGGTCTCACCTGACCAGAGCACTTTTTTTTTAAACATGTTTGCTGTGTTGTCTACACGGCTTGTGGGAAACTGCAACTAGGACTTCATGCTGGTTTCTTCTTGCCACTGTTCAATAAAGCAATACTATTTCGGTTTACAAATACCTAAATGGTCTTGCTCCTCTGTACCTCTCTGATTCCCTCCAGCCAGATCTTCATTTTTTTGGCCTTTTTCAGCCAACCAGCTGCTTTTATATTGTCCTAAAAACTAGGTGGAAACTTAAGAGATCAGGCTTTCTCTGTTTTGGTTTGCATCCTTTGCAATACATTTTCTTTAAATCTTAGATGAATCTTAGAAAACAAATTTTTTCAATAGTTTTCAGCCTTGTGTGAGTTGACATGCTCCTTTTTTTAATCTCTCTGTTCCATTTTAAGTTTTAATATCTGCTTTATGTCTCAGTTTAGTCTCTTATTTATCTTTTTGTACAGTACTTTGGGGGGAAACTTGCTCTTTTTCAAGCGTGCTTTATAAAGAAATTGAATTTGCAAAGATCTTCTTTGTGGTGATTCATGAAATACCCACCTGGGAATATCTGCTTTGTTTTTGTTTTTTAAAAGGTAACAGATTAAAGGGGCCTGAAAACCATACCTCTCAAAAGCTTTTAAAAACATGTTTATTTTACATTTCACTTTGCTATTATGTGCTACTTTGTGTTGGTCTATCACATAAAATCCCAATAAAAGGCATTGAAGTTTGCAGCTGTAACGTGATGAACTGTAAAAGGTATTTTTCCATTGAACTGTAGGAAACTCAGTGACACAAAAAAAGTACCCTCGAATGGAGCTCCCTCTCTGCCATGGTGTGCTCTTCCCATGGGTCCCTCCATCATGTCATGGGTGCGTTTTAGTTCATGACCTGTTCTGGGGCTTCTGGTGTTTTCCCTGGGGTTCTTTATACCTAATAGACACAAAGAAATCCAGCTTTAAAGCTTGGTAAAGAAATACAGCAATTAGGCACTTCAATAATAATAAAAAGGTACATACCATCATAGGAGAGGATGTGACCACTCTTGCCTTCATAAATGACTTTAGCCAGCTGCTCCCCCCTGGCTTTATCTGGGCTGCCCAGGTCCTCTGTAGCCAGCTTTGTGATTGTGCCTTTCAGGAGGTCAGCAGCTATGCTACCCTGGGACAGGGCTGGAGTGCCCTGTTTCATTGAAAAGCAAAACAATGTTACATCAATGGCAACCAACACATAGTGAATCAAATCAAAGAGTGTTATAAAACAGTAAGAAAAAACAACATCTCTTAAATAATCCATTACCTGAGTGATTGATCCTCTGAACGCCAGGCCTTCACCAAGCTTTGCTGGGTTGCCTCTGCTGTCCTGGATGGAGGAAACTGCAGGCCCTGCTGAGTAACAAAGGAGAAGATGCAGATAAAGTACTGAAACTACCAAAAGCACATTTTATCATGTGAATACAGGGTTCCTACGTTCCAATTCTTTCCTTCAAATTTCCATGTTTCCAGATTAAAATTTCTTTATTTTTCTTCTGCACTTTTATAACCTTCTGACCATCGGAGAACAAAATATTAACCTCTAAACTGCTCGAATGTTAGTCGGATCTTGTTGGCTACAGGTTCCACAAATCATGAAACAGGATAATGTTAAAGTTGGCATCCGATTTCTGAGGTGTGATAAAGAGACAGTTTTGTCATCTAGGCTAACTTAGATCAACTTTGACATTTTAACCAGATTAACCTTATTTAAAGACTCACAGATGCAATTCAACCTGAAGCTGTCTAGAGACCAACATGTAGTGAAATTGTCCATTTTTTATTTTTGAAAGAGTTTGCATTAAGAGAGTAAATCAAAAAACGGTACTGATCAAATGGACTGGTCAAATGCTAAAATCAACGTATAACAAGTCAAAGACCAAGCACTACATTCAGACAAAAACTGCTACATTTCCATGGCACTGTCAGGTTCTTGGTATTTAGGAAATGTTTTCTTTTATTCCAGAAAAATGTATGATTTTTTGCACTGAAATGTATTTTCTGTAGATGTAATCTCAGATTAAAATGTTTTTTTTTTCTAATTTCCATTTTTGCTTGTTCCCACAGACTGCTAGAAAAGAAATATAACCATAGCAGGCTTGTACTGCAGCTTCCAAAGTATCCTCCAAGCAATAAAAAAAGATAGTTTATTCAAAACTTAAAACCATCTCATCTGTGTCTGATGTTAGTTTACTGAGACAGGTTTTTTGTTTTTATTGCTAATTTAGTTCTCAGTGTTGATATTTTTGTGTAATCATGACAATCTTTGGACCTACCAGGCTTGTTTGGATCCATCTGCCGAGGCAGCCCTAGAGAGATGGAGCCCACAGAGCTCTTAGTCCCCTCTGGTCCATAGATGGTATGGGAGGGCAAGTAGGTGCCAGGGGTTCCCTGGATAAGAAAGAGGACAAAGACTCGATCTCATGTTCAGGCCACTGTGTTGTTAACAATAAAGTAGTGTCAAGTGATACTGGTCATCTTATAGCTCCTTATCACTGACATGGTATCAGCTATCTCTCGTGGTAAAAAACCTACCAAGAACACAAATTAAATGAGAATATTGTACTTTATGCAGTATCAATTAAGGCTCTAATCATAAACTGAACAAGTGCTTAAAATAAAATTGGATTTGTAAGAGATGAGTGTATTTAAACTGTGCCTGAGGCTCCACTGAGAGATCTGGGTGACCTACCTGGGAGATGGAGCCTCCTTGGATGAACGAGGGCTTGTCTGTGGGCTTGTTGGTTGGAATGAGCGGAGGAGGAGAGGGAATGTTGGAAGGCCGACTGTGTCTGTTGAATGCCAGACGGACTCCATCGTTCAAACTCTGGACCAGCTGGTTGGGGGTGGGGTGAAGGACTGGAAGGAAAATGAGAAATAAAAAAGGAAACTTAACAACAGATAGTATTGCAAGAGAAAGATTTTTATGAGGTTTGTACACATTCCTAATTGCAATATTCCAAACTCTTCTAGACTTAATATTAAATAGTCCTGTAATGGAAAATTTTGAAAGTGCCTTTTGTGCTAATTGAGGTGAGACACTGCCTGGCCTGACAAAAGGCGCTTCACTTCCCTTCCTGCTTCCTCTTGCTGGATCCCCTGCTGTGGAATACATGATAAAGGGAACATACAGAGGAGTCGAGACGTCTGGGTGAGAATTAACTTAATTCTCAATTCTGCTCTTCCTAGAAGGGGGCCAGGCTACATGTGGTTTATATAGGAAGGGGGTATACTTTGTTGGCAGAAGTTTGGCTCAGCTCAGCTCAGCAACACATGTTTGATGCTGGAAACTGTCTCCCTTATAAAGCTAAATTAATAAAACTAATTGAGTGCTGATCATTGATCTCCTTTTTTGGTAAAGTGAGAGTGGACAAAATGATGGATGGAGGGATGAAAAAAGGGAAGAAGGATGAATGGATGGAAACAAAAACAGATGGATGAGACTGAAAATGAATAAATGAAATCCCATGCTACATAGGAAATCACTTAAACCTTTTTGAACATCTTCTGCTCACTAAGCTCCAAAACCCCTCACTTCACAGGAAAGCCTACAGGATCAAATATTCAGAGTCATTCTGATAGCACTCTTGAGTGGTGAGGTAAGCCTTGAAGTTTAATGGCCTCTCTTCATACTGAGGTAACTTTGGCTCATGCTCCCCGTCTGCTTTAATGTACCCTGGGAAAGCAGAGCAAACAGAATAGTTGATAACAAACTGCAGATACCCAGCGACACAGACTGAGCAGCCTCCCTGCAGAGAGAGCACCTCGTGTTCTGCACCCTGCAAAATAAAAAATGCAAATGGCTGCGAGAGTTCCTCCAGCGGGCACAGACATCATAATCCTGTCGGCTCACAGATGAGAAAACAAGTCCCTCTATAACAAATGTATAAAGCCCTGCTGCAGGGAGCTGGTTAATAACGTACAGTCAGTCAGCAGAAAGAACAACAGACCTGGGAAAACATGTCAAACATTAACATATTCAAGAGAAATCTAAAGATTGAGACAGATGAGCCTAAAACATGTACTAGTTATTATTCAGATCCCACTGCTTTTGATGAAACATACAAACACTTCGTCTTGCATTATCAAAACCCTGTGGACCCGTTCACTGTTTCAGTACAATTAAAACAAAAATATCACCATAATTAATCTGGATAAAAACCTGAACACACTGATTTCCTACTCATTTTGAGGGAAATAAAATCCAATGATTTTAGGATAAGTGAATGAACCATGCCTAAGAGAATCCAGGTCACACAGATAACAGGTTGTTACTGAGCGTTAGCTGCTTTCAGCGAGGCGTTTTAAAAATAAAGTAAAGGGAAGCACGGAGATGCAAGAAGATGTCACTTCTACGACATGTTGTGACATACCTGGCTTCTTTCAGCTGCAAGAGAGGGCTAGACATCCACCAGAAAACAGGAAGGCTGAATTACAGGAAAGATGCTCCGTTTAAAACTTTTCAGCTTTCAACCTGTGTCTGTAATGGAAAATGCTGGATTTGGAGATGTTGGCAGCCATTGAAAATCCAATAGTAATGATTTACATGTGAATGTGAACTCCATAATCATTTTGTCTTCGTTTTAAAAAACAGCCAAACACTGTTTTAAACCAACTGCTCTCCCACACACACGGTGCAACAAATAATGAATTTCTAAAGAAAAGGTCGATATCAGCAGGTCAGCTGCTACTTCAGTAATAGTCCTCCAGTTCATGAGTCATTCACTTGCCATGCAGTATAGCCCAAAGGCATTTATATCACTGGCAGATATAGATTTTAAGTTATTTTCATTAATGCAAGAAGTTTGTTTATGATTCAATATTCCAAATGCATCTTCAGATAGACAGCAGACAAAGGGGATTACTAAATAACAAAAACATAAAATTAAAAAAGGGTAGTTTTTATTTACTTCCAAACAAAAAAGGCCACGTTGTAAATTATTCATACCTTTGTAAATAATTAACAAACAGCCTTTATTGGCAGTGTGGCAATGAAATGCTTCTTAAAATTGCTGAACAGCTTTTTGCATGTTTGCATCAGTATTTTAAAGATTTTCTTTGATGATTAGCTCCAAGTCGTTTGAAGGCCTCCTTGCCATCACCCTAATTTTTAGCTCCCTCCACAGATTCAAGTCTGGACTCTGGCTGGGGAAACTCCAAAAACTACTATTTTTTTAGTTGGAGGAAACATGTTGGTAAAATTAAAAGATTACTTTAAACATAAATCTGCCATGGGGTATGAATATTTTTGAACTCTATAATGGCTGTTGTGCTAAAGCTTGGTAACTGCCCCAAACATTCTGATTGGTGCATCTCTAAAAATCTTTATTTGAATCAACAAAACTTTAGATTCTTTTGGTTATCCTTACTCTAAAATAACTCTTATTTCAAGCTGTGCTAGTCACAATAGATTTCATACAACTAAACCACACATATTCATGCGGTAATGAAAAAATAAAGTTCATGTGTCGTGTGTGTCAGAAGTCACACAGTTGACCAATACCGGCTGAGGGATGCTTTTACTATTCATCCCAAAGTGAAACATAAGCAATGACTACATAAAAAAGCCTACAGAATAAAGTCATGGATCCCTGCCAGAGGTGGTAGATATATTCCATTTGTCAGTGAAACAGTGTTTACATGCACATACATTTTGTTCAGAGTAAATAGAGGATGCTGGTAAACGGAGGAAATTCAAACTGACTTGTGGAAGACTGGTTTAGAGTAACTGCTAACTTCAGCTTGCATCAGGAGTAAAAATATTACATGAGTCCAGATCCCGGCTCCAGGTATATTTTTTCAATTAATCACCAAAATCATGACGAATGTCGACGTGGAAGATGAGGTGAAGATGCGCACTTCTTTTACCTGGTTGCACACTGTAAGAGGAGGAATTGGGAACATGGGGGTCAGGCTGAGGTAAAGCCTTGCTCAGCCTCTTAGGAGAGAGTCTCTAGTCCTCCTGGTCCAGAGCCAGGATCATGTCATGTGCACAGGTATAAGGACAAATGGGGACTAATGGCCATTAAAGCAGAAGCTTTAATGCCGACCCAGACTGCATGGACCTGTGTAAATAACACCCCCACCTAGACACACACTTGCTAAAACGTCTGTACTATGTAGTTGTCAAAGCAGAGCAGCTCACAGACTGCTCTGCTCTTCACAGCACTTTGGCTTCAGGGTGCTAAAAGCTTTTCAGAGTCAAAGACATGATGTCACAGCTCTCTCTCACTCCCTTACTAAAAGATGTCTGACCACCCAGGAGAACAAAGCAGTCTGCTCCGAAAAACAGCAGCTTCAACCACAGTCACATCATGAGGATCATTAGCCCAGACTTCTGCTCAGTTTAATTAGATTGTACACAGGATCACCAAAATGCTCTGCTGAACTACATGACTGCTGAAACCGTTGCCCTCTTTTACTGTCTGGGGTTCTAACACATTTCCCAGGCCAAATTTCCATGTTAATCAGACTCAAATTTGCAGAATTCTCAGTCCTTTATGCTAAAATCTGTAACGTTTAAAACCAAAGTGCACTATAAATTTACAATGAAAAGAATTCATATGGGATGGAGGGATGGATGGATGGATGAGTACAAACAATGGACAAACAAATGCATGATGAGATGATGGAACAATGATCGGCAGAGGGAGGAATTGAGATGATTGAAAGTAGATGGACAGAAGATGAACAGAAGGACAGATTGAGAGGTGGATGTGTGGAACAGGGAATAAATGCAAATACAAATAGTTTTCCATACTCGGTTTTCTTTTTCTATACTAATCCAGACCAGGAAAAATACTTAAACTGCATACTTAAGCAAGCTCTTCCTGCACAGAAACCCTGTTTGTCTACACAAGAACAATCTGGCAACACAATAGGTGTAAAGAAACTAAAGATGGGCTATGAAAAGAAAAAGGCATCTATGAAGATTGGCTGTTCTCATACCGTCTCTGTCCAGTATTGTAGGGCTGCGGGTGCTGAAAGGGGGTCTACGTTCCATGTCTCCCTGATCCTGACGCTGCTTGTCTTCCTGGTGTGCTGAGTCATGCACTGCTTTGATCTGGTGCTGAAGCATGGTTAAACCACTGATGGATATGCTGCCTGGGCCATAAGGACCAGGCACCTAGATTAATACAGCAGGAAAAATTAACTCTGGGAACCATACATAAAAAAGTAATGCAGAAGGCTTAATAAACTATAAAGATTGTTTATACAATGTAATCATTTAAACAGCTGGTTGGGGCCAACTAGTTTGCTGAGTACCAGCTTCCAGATTTCCAGTGTGTTACAACTGCATTCATCTGTGCCAGTCCAAATAAATAAAGTTGAAACTAACCATAGGAGGGATGGCAGCAGCCCTGTGCTGCAGCTGCTGGATGTTGAGTTGGGCTGGCTTTGGGGAGGACACAAGCACCGAGCCTGGAGGGTTGAGCAGTGATGGTTTTTCCATAGGGTATATTCTGCAGAGATAGCCAAACAAAATGTGTAAGACTTCAAATTGTGCTACAGTACTGTTTTTATACAGAACAATTATATTCCAAGTATAAAGACATTCTGGAGACTCACCTCTGCCTATCAGGCTCAGCTTCCACATCCTCATCAGCACTGCAGGTGGCGCTTGAGTCATTATCCGAGTGGAGCTCTTGCTGTCTATCGCAGAAATCTCCCCTTTCACCTTTCTCCTTGATCTCAGGCTCCAACTTGACTTGAACCTCTCCGGTCTTCATGTCCACATCCTGAGGTTCGGTTTTGGGATGCACGGGGCCAGGAAAAGAAGAAATCTTGACTTTTTCTTCCTGAGATCCGCTCTCACTCTCTGGGCTCTTTTCTTCCTTGACACGAAGCTCCCTGTATGAGGGCTCCGGAGACTTTCCATTGCTGGCCTGACCTTTGTCCTGGTCTGTGCATGGAGCTTCATCAGTGGCACTCTCTGGTCTCTTTGAGTCTACTGATTTTGAGGAGTCGGTCTGAGAGGGTGAAGGCGCACTTTCTGTATCGGAGCTGTTGTCACCGCCTGAGAAAGAATAAGATGAATTACTGAATCTCAGTTAAGTTGCACATTTCTATAACCATCTGTCAGACAGTACAGTCATATTTCTTTCCCCAATGAAATCCAGGCACCTTATCGACTTTATTGTTCTGTCGATAGAATGGATCTGCTCTTATGCCGATGATAATTACTGTTGGAATAATAGAGGCTTCCTTTAATTGAATCCTTTAAATATTGTAAGAATAGATATCAGCTCCTTTGACACGTTTTCATAGCAGGTCCAACAAGACGGAGGTCATGATTCAGGCAATAAAATATGATCTTTGAGAGAAAACGCCTGTTCAAGATATCTGCCCACCACTGTTGGCCTGCATGTTCTCCACTGCTGCAGCTGTTGCCATAGTGATAACAGCAGATGCATTAAATGTGCAAAACTACAGTTAGAGATGCTCCTTATTTCAACATCCTGACTTGTGCGAGTACACTTCTGCCTCTGTGTGATCCATCTGCTTTAAATGACAGACTTCTAATGTTAGAACTGCACTCGAGATAAACTCTCTGACCCGTTTCTGTTATCGGACTTTTTTTTTTTGAACAGGCTGAGCCCTAGCTGCGCAACGAATAAAGTCAAAATAGAGTCAAGAGATGTTAGCCAAAACCAAACCTGTGGAGCTTTTATCCCAACTGCCCTTGGACCTCTGATAAACAGAAGGAAAGACTGTGGCAACATGAAAGAGTGCGTGTGTGTGTGTAAGAGAATGAGAGAAAGAACACACATATCCCATCATTCATCTGTCTGACCTTCACTGTCATCTGCATTGTCCTCATCATCATCAGGTGATGCCGTGGCTTGGCCTTCCCCTTGAGACGTATCAGCACGAGCTCTGCGGGTATCCTGGGAAACAGACAGAGATTACCACTTTGTATTCACATGTTGGCTGTTACAGCAGCAGCGGACCTTGAGAGAAAGCCTAAAGCTGGGAGTTTACCTTCTTATGCTGCTGAAGCAGGTTGTCCAGGTTGTGACGTCTTTTGTAATTGAAATAGAAGTTCTTGCACTGCGCCTCGCTTTTGGTGCCCACCATTTTGGCGATGGCTGTCCAGTTTCTGCCATGTTCAACAAGCCCTGGGGCAGAAAGCACAAGCACAATTCAGCATTAAAGATGCAACGTTTAAGCTTGGTTGGATATAGTTTAATGCGAGAGGAAAAGCTCAAATATATGTGCTCTTTATTAGTGATGTTCTGTCCCAATCAAGGCATTTCCATCTTGGTCATGTGACCTGCTGCCTTTGGATTTTCCCAGACAGCAAAGGAGACTTTAGGGATGAGATGTACAGAGAGCAGCTGAATCACTAGACAACAAATTTTACAACGTTCAAAGCAACCTACTTAGTTTATAAACAAGGAGAATAGATATTTAGATACGTTTTGTCTGCACACAATTCATTTGAAACCTCCTAAAATATGTTACGAACCCAATTATCAACAAGTCATATAAAAACTAGCAAACATGCTAGTGTCAGATTGGCCCTTTGGCCAACTGCTTCACATAAAAACAAGTCATGAGTTTACCAAGGACTGTAGGTCTATATGTATAAAGTCAGATATATATTTAGAAACATAAGGCTTTCATGATCAAATGTATTGTGGTATTTTACTGCACTTCGAAACTACTAAGCATTAAGGAGATATCAGACTGGGGATCAGTTTTATAAAAATGTCTAATCTTATCACTCAGATCAGTATCAAGGGTAAGATTGATCTGGTCTGGGCATTTCTTTAAAATATTTGTTTTGTTATTTAATTTAAATGCAACTGCAAAAATCTCAAAGATGTACTGTTTCAGCAAAGCTCTACAATTTGGATCGAAAATAACTATTAAAACAATTATTATATGAGCCTTGCTGCTTTGGCAAGCTGGTGGTCTGACTGAGCAGCTTAGAGCTCGCCACACTTCAGAACCTGCTCAGAAGACCGCATTGAACTTGGCAGACCGCCATTTACCTTTGACATTAGGGTGTCTGTTTTTGAAATTCCATAAAACATGGTGACCTACTCTTCCTGCCAGCCCTACTTAAATGAAAGATGCTTAACAAATGATCACAAAACACCAAAACTGTTCCAGATAGGAATGAGGGCATCGTTGAGAGATGTTACCTAAAACTACGCTTATGTTCCTCAAGATTATCTGTGGTTAACGGCAATGTAATGTGAAAACAATGTTATAATATAGCATATTAACAAGTATTATAGCAGCAATGAGAAAACACTACAACAAAAAATTTCCTTCATAGCTAAATTTTACTTTTTCCTTCAACATCGCCGCTTTCTTCCTTTTCAAACACCAAACCTGAAATCTTAAGATAACTTCACATGCGGTCGCTAAGCTTTATTGAGAATAATCACAGTTTTCAACAATTCTTTGAAAGAAAGGGGAAACTGACAGAACATCCTTCAGTGAGTTCAACAATGCATTAGCATGAGATTAACATTTATTATTTTTTACTAAAATAAAAACTGCCCATCCACGATTTATATGAACATCACTCAGGAATCTGCTTCATGGTTGATTTTATATTTAAATAATAATTACTAACTAATAATAGTTTCGAAACCTTTTGCCACGTGGTCCGAAATCCTGACATTGTCACAAATATTTCTAACAACAAACATAAAACACTTAATGTAAATGTCTGAGTTCTGTAGAAAAGAGATCTGGAAATGATTGTAGATCCAAAACATATATAGACTTTCCTGTTTTTCTAACACAAATTAAGGCATACAATGTCCTGAATTGTTTTGGGTTGATTTTATATTGTTCAGGCCTAGAAACATGCAAACAGGCTCACTGTATCTAACCAAGTTTCAAGAATGGTTGCACCCAAGTCTGCTTTCTAATAAAAATCCCTGTGGTCCTCATTACTAGAAAATTAAAATAAAAGCACAAAAAGTGGTACATGGAGGATGAATATTCTGGAATACTCGGTATTCCTCCTTGCATATTTTTTATTTTAAGACGATTTCAGCTGTAAAACATTTCCCATCAAAGAAATAAAACATCTCAAACCATTGCCTGTGCAAGCCTGACAAATTTGTACCATTCTTGAACTGTGGTTTGTGTCCAGAAAAAAAAGTAATCACTCCAAGAGCCTCAAATGGCCTGCAGCCTGCACTTTGAATACCTCTGATATAGAACAACGTAAGGTAAACTTCATATGTGACTCCAATATCTTGTATTGCATGCATTCGCCTTGCATTATTACACTTTATGCAGATGAACAAGTTCTATGCCCAAGAGAGGAAACTGTATGTTGTGTTTGCCATGTGTTGAGGCTTAAAAACCATTTCTGAACCAGGTCTTGTCATATGACTGGCCTCACTCAGCTACGCTAATCCAGCAGACAGAGCTAAATGCCTGAGAAGATAAAAGCACGAGTCATTTTTGTAAAGGGAAAATATTCAATCTAGCCAAGAAAGTGTTGATTAATCTACATTAATCCCTTTATTCACTTCTAGTCTAAAAGCTACTCAGAAATCTGCTCTAAGAGGCTGTACCAAGAAACTAAAGTGAAAAGTGAAGAGGGGGCACATTTTCATGGAATGTGACCGTCAATGATTATAGTAGTGCAGCCTCAGACCAAGCACATGAAGTACCCATTATAGGAAGGTATTTGCAAGGCAAAAGTAACTCTTAGATGATCTAAATGTTATGCACTGTTGCTTCTTGAATGATTGATCACTTCTGAAAAGCAAGCAAAGCAGTAAAGCTAAGGAGGGAAAAACAATCCTGATGGATTTTGGACACTTTAAAACAAAGTGCATGTAGTTTTCTTTCTGCGCAAATATGTGTTCAGTCATTCTTGAGTGCATGCAAGAAACAGATAGGGTGATGAAATATCTATAATTCATAAACAATACTGCGCTGGCTTGACCAAAATCTGCAAAAGACCTGCTGCAAAGTGAGCAGGGGCAGAAAGGAATGAATAATAAAGAAGGGGAGAAATGAATCAAACACTACCTTTTTTGGCGACTTCCATCTCTTCCTCAGTCCAGCGAGAAGTTTCTCCGGTTTCACAAGAGCCAGCTAAATCACAAAAGGAGAAGACGCAGTTCCATTAGCACTCACAGAGAGAAAGAGGGAAAATGACAAAAAGTAAAAGAGAGAGGGAGATAAACAGAAATCGAGAGACAGAAAAAGAGAGACGGCCCTTTCTTCAGCCGCCTCCTTCTCATGGCCACTAATCTAATAATCTGTTTACATTCAGGGCTGCTGAGACCTGCTCCCTCACTTACTCATCCCCTTTCACCCTCCCACTCTTTTTCTCTCTCTCCTCTATGATCCACGAGGGGAGGGCCCCTAGTCAGCTGACACAGCGTCAGACACTGGAGGAACCAAGCTCCGCTGGCCTTCCTCTTTGGGAAATGGCCTTGGATGAAGACAAATGGGTAAATAGAGCTGCCAGGACCTGAAGCCTCCCACCACTCTGACGCTGTCACAAACACAAGACACGCACTCCTCCTTTTCTCATCTTGGCTGTACAGTTCACTACACCCCCCACCCCTTAAGCAAAATTCACAGAAGTGAAAGCTGAGAGTGGAGGAGGGCAAGTGAACTCTAGCCAACCAAGACTGGGTAAACATTTGGACTAATATACCTGTAGATGTGCCCTTCAGATTAAGAAGAGGTCAACAGCCCCACCAACCACCGACCTTGTGGATAAGAGCATTTTTTCCCTTATTGTCTAAAAGGTCCCCTCAACTATACAGTGTTTTACATCCACAAAGCTATGCTTCAAACCTTTACAGCACAATGAATGATACTCCCCCTAAGATGTAAGGCACCTCCATGGGAGTCACTGATATGTGTGATATAAAGGCAGACCACCTACAAGTTGACATAAACTCGCACCGCCATCGTTCAACCCCCACCGTTAGCTCCCACTGATTCGGCAGCTTGTTTAACTGACCTGGCAACCCTTCAACTAAGCAACACTGACCCACAGCTACACTTTAGAACCAAGCCAACATACTTCTAAGAAGCACAATAGGTTACGATAGAGCAAGCAAATACCTTTGGAGCAAATTTATTTCCCTAAAACATTTTCAAATTTTGTCACGTTGCAAACACACATTTTTATCTAATTTGCTGATTTTATTTGACACAGCAAAAAAAGGTGGCGTCCATTTGTATTTGGCTCCCCTGGGTGAAAACTTAGAATAACTTTCTTTACCTGCAATCACCGCTGAAAGTTCTTGTAAATCCCATGCTAGCTTTTCACATTTAGAGCATGAACATTTTGCCTATTCTTCAGTGCAAAAGAGCTCAAGCTTAGTCACGTTGGATGCAGAGCAACTGTGAACATAAATGTTAGTTTTGTCCCATATTCTCAATTGCATTTAAGTCGGGACTTTGACTGGGCCACTCTTTCAGCTAAACGTTTCCAGTGCAGCTGTGGCTGAATGTTTAAAGTTGTTGGAAGGTGAACCTGTGCCCTAGCCTCAAGCCTGGTCAAACTCTGACCACTGTACCTGGATTTGCTGAGAATGGTATTTTCACACCATGATGCTGCCACCACTGTGTTTCACGATTGGGAAATGTGTTAATGGACATGTGCAGTGTAAGTTAGTCACACCTATTGTTTTGCATGTAGGCCAAATGGTTCTTTTTCGGTCGCACCACAGAAGAGCACCTTCTCTCACATGTTTGCTGTGTCCCCCATGGCTTGTAGCATGTCGAACGGCTAAACTAAAATGCCAACTATTCAACCCAGGAATCATACAAAATGAACCACATTTGTAGAAGAATTCAACAGACTGCAGTGGGAGCAGGAAGCACAAACAAGCCAGCAAAGTGAATGTTTTCACCTTTATTGGCATCTGCTGCCACTGGAGTGAGGGATTTTGCAGGCTCTTTCATGGCCTTCTGCGCTTGATCAGATTTAGGGAGCAGTGAAGGATCTGGCAAGGCAGCCTCAGAGGCAGGAGGAGGCGTGTCCTCAGCTGCAACGGATGCAGCCTCATTGGCCATGGAGCGTGTGGTGATCCTTCTATTGCGGCGGCCCTGGCTGTTGGCAGTCTTCCTGCCACGCGGCGTGTTTTGCTCCTTTCCGTCCTCGTCCTCCCCACCGTCACACTTGTCTTTGTCCTTGCCAATCTCCCTGCGGTTTTTGGACAGGGGAAAAACACAGCTTTCAGCCGCTGCTGCTGCAGCAAATATCTATTCCCTGATGACACAGCAATTACAGACTCTTCTTGTAAACGGCTTTTTGCGCCACTGACTGAATACAAGAAAAGCATATTAAAACTTGTCAATGCCCAGCCTAGTCAGACATGTCAACAAGTCAGAAAGCTGCTGGCTTGTTAGACAGACATAAGGATGTTAAATGGCGAGCATGTCAGATTTTTTTTTTTTTGTCTTTATCATCACACTACAAATTAAACTCAAGAGTTTCTCTGCATTTTAAATGAGACATTTATTTGGGTTTTAGACCTGTTGGACTCAACAGCAGCCAGGTTGAAGGGAACTGTGGAGTTTTACATTAAAGATATTTAGTGTCTGGCAAGAAATAGATAAGACTCTGGATTATTTATTCGCTTAAAATCATTTAGAACAATTGAACTCGGGGTAAGTCAGAACAGCAGCAACTCACAAAGCTGTCAAACATTACACACACACCTGAACTGATCTTAAAACCCGCTAGAATAAAAGAAAGCAGAGCGCTGCCTTTTATCCTAAGTTCCTTTCCTCTACGGCGAGTTTCAAATGGCTGATGACATGAAATTTTCAGCTAGACCAGTCAGACTAGTCACCAGCCAGTCAGAAACTCAAAAACACAATGCTTTTCGTGGTCGGTGAATGCACTACACCAAAACAGATAATGCTAATCCGAATACCCTTCAGTGTGGAAGTTGTTACTAAGTGAATAGAAACTGGAATCTACTCAAATTTGGAGTCAGAATAGAGGATTACAAAAAGCTGAGGTCTAAAAACCCTCGCAGAACTATAACTGCTGCAACTCTAGCTTTATACCTGGTATTGGTACATCCGGGACCAGACTAATACAAAAAATGAACACGGCTAAACTCAACATCCCATAATCCCAGGCCGCAATCTTGTACAGTACTTACCTAAAATCCTCCTTTTCATCTTTCTCTTCCTCGTCCTTCTTTTCCTCGTCCTCTTTTTTCTCAGACTTCTCAACTTTGTCCTCTTCGTTCTTATCTTCCGACTTGTCTTCTTGTGAAGGACGTGTTATTTGCTGCGGACAAAAACAAATTGGGCGAAAATGAGGAGGAAAAAAAAGAACGGTGTACTTCAACAACTATCCAAATCAGTTTGCGATAGTAAAAACATCTTTAAACACCGGTAACACTCAACGTTTTAATCGATGGTGTTTGATGAACACAAAACTCCAGAGATCAGTGCTTTATTGTTCAGCTCCAAAGTAAAAGAATAAGCTTAAATGAATCAAGTATTTGGTCCTATTGATATAAAGGCTTTTGAGAAAGTTTTTAACTTTGACATTGCTTCAGAAGACCCAGCAAAATGATGATATTTCAGAAGCTTATCAGGTGCGGCATACAGACCCAAACTACACTTCCAACGATATTTGTTTTTATGATTTATAGGTTTTCTGTTTTAGAAAACCCATCAAAAAGGAAAAAGAATTGATGTTTATATAAATTTGGAATTTGACACTCTAAGAGATAATAAAAACGGGCTTAATGTCAAACAGAAGAACTTCAGTTCTCACTTTAATTTCACCACCTTTAAAGCAATATGGGGTAAAAAACATACATTGTGTACAAATTTTAACAACTGGTCTGATGGAGAGATTGAGGACAGAGCAACAATCCTCATCGTCAATGCAGGCGCGGTACACCACAGAATGCTTCCTCCTGACTGTTCCATGAAAGCGCTGTGCTGGAACAATTCTGGCTATGCCAAGCCAAACATCCCCTGCTGGTACCAGATGGGGCCAAGGAATGTGCTCCACTCAACGGTTAGGACAGAAAGATATGAAATGAGGTAAAGAGCAGATAGATAGGGGTACTTTTTTTTCTGGATGAGGAGCAAAAAAGGGGAAAAAACATCAGGGATGATTCCGCCCATCTAAAACATGATTACACATGAGGGGTATGTGAGTTAACTCAGCTATGTCACCAATATGCAGACATCAGCTTAGAATTAAAGACGCACCATGAATGCAGCTACTGACTGGAAGCAGACCATTTTCAGCTTAATTGGCATTCACTGGTGACCAGCTATGCAGAAACTAACAAATCTGGTCTATTTCACATCGATAGACAAACCATATGCACAACGTTAGTGCTACTAGGTCACAAAAACAACCCTTTTCAGTGGATGATGCTATTAAGCGAAGATGATTCAAAGTTCGGTATCAGTAATACATTTAAAATAAAGTCAGAGGAAGAAAATACACTATATTACCAAAAGAATTTGGTCACACCACATAATCAATTAATTGTGGTCCAATCACTTAAATAAAGTTTGGTGGGAAGAAACTTCACTGGCCTCCATAGAGTACTGACCTCAACTTTCTTCAACACCTTTGGGATGAATTAGAGTCGAGGCTGCAATTCTGGTTTCCTCATCTAACTATGAACACACTCCTAAACCTTGAGGAAGATGTTAATAGGTAAAATTGCTATTGCTGGCAACTGTGGGTCCATCAACATCAAATTGGACCTTATTGGCTAAGAACAGGAAGTCATCAAAGTTCATGTACATGTAAAAGTAGACAAAGACTTCTGGCTATATAGTGTAGATTTAGGAGGCTACTTAAAAGGTTATAGTGGTTATAGTGTTTAATCCTTTTAAGATGTCAGCCTCTGTGTGTGATTGCTGTTTCGTACCATAAGTCATTCTGAGCTTCACTTTACAAAACAAAAAAAAATCCAACTGTCAGAGTGGTGGTGTGTAAAGTGGTATTGGTTGGGAGCAGTTGAATGAGTGATTGGTATATTGTCAGCTAGTAAAAGCTCTAGGTACATGCCAATTTTAAAGGGTTTGCTCCTATTTGTTAGGCTCAGATGCTCTGAAACATGACTAGGCTCTGCATAAAATAATTCTGCTCCTGAAATCACTTATGCAATCTGTGCTGAGCTGACCAGAAACAGCATCGACCCACTACCTCCAGTTAATGTTACTCCTTCTTTCAGTTTTTCCATGTAATAAATATGTTACTAGATCCGTCCTAATCAGACAGTTGTTGCATAATGAAAAGGAAAAGCTTCAGGCTGCTCAGTGAACCATGAAGGTTAAGATGTTGCTATATTAAAAGAGAACTGTGGATGTCTGAGAGTGGTGTATCTCACAGCAAAATGGCTGTGCAGACTCTAGTTGCCTGGTTATGCCTCGTCTTTGATTTATTAAATTATAAGAAGCCCTGAGGGATTTTTTTCAAGAATGGCTGAACGCACATCTGCTGCAGCCTCTCTCTTTTGCAGGAAGTTTATTTCTGGCTCTGTTCGCTATGACAATGGCTACACGCCTGAGTACTTAAATGAGCTGGCCAAGTGCGAACACACAGAATGGGGCGTGCTTGGAATCCAAGCGATAAAAAGGTGGGCTGGTTGCTTACCATGGAGACTGACAGCAGACCGGTGGACAGACATTACTACTGACCAAAGAGTTAAACTGACGTTTTAGTCATTTCTCCTTGCTGCTCCCTTGTTAAGTGCAGTTTGATCTCAATTACAACATATTTCTCTGTATGAAATGCCAAATTTTAAGTCACACGCACACAAAATTGGGTCCTACACATAATAACCTGCATATTTGCTATTACACGTGAATTTCTGAAACCAGTTTTTTACAAAACTCCTTTTCATGCAGCTGGTAGTTGTTTTATTGAAAGATTTTTATTTATTTATATCTACAGTATTTTAAAGTATGTTCACTCATATTTTGCATACTAACATAATGTATTCCTATGGGTACCTGAATGTGGTAGACTACAAACTGTGAGTTTTTTGTTTTCTTTTTTTTTTGCCAAGAAGTCCATCATGTTTTTTGGGAGTTACATGCCTCTCAGTGACATGCTCATATTTGCTTTGGCACGGGAACCATGGCATTCCCAAGTCTTTTCCCACACTAAGGTGACTAAACATCTCCGTAGAGCCTCTGCAAGGATCTCCTCGAAAAGCAAATGAGGGTCTGTGGTTTCTGTGTGCTTTTAAACAAAACAGTTGCGCTACCTGTCTGGAATATTTTAAGAGCTTTAATTTGTGCCCTCTTTTGCCGATTCACTGGTTCTGTTTAACTTGGGAAATGACAATGCCACAAGTCAACCTTCAACTTCCTACCACTGCATTTAGGCCACCAGAAAAGACTTTCACCCTCATTCTAAAGGATAAGGCTACAGGAAATAGAAATGAGGAAAATCACTTCAATATTACTAAGTGACTTCTAGCTTCATTTATCTTTTTCCTCTTATTTTGATGAAGTAACTATTCTGAAATCAAATATATTAAAGTTTTGGCACACGGATCACGGAAATATGAAAAGAGCAAACTTTTAAATAGGCAATACATTATGTCTGTCATATAATCTAATGGAGCAGTTGTCCTGTGTGTAGATAGGTCCATGCAATGTTTAAGATGCATGGATGACTTAAGCTGCGAGTTAGAAAAGGTTAAAGGACCTGCATTCATATAAACGAAAATACACAAAGAGCATCAGTCACTGATCAGTCACCCATTTACCATGGTAGATGGGAGCTTTACAAAGAGGAGCAATAAACCAGCAAAACCCATCAGGTAAATGAAAAACATGGTCTCAAATGATGCTTTGCCTTCAAGCAATCCCACAGTGAAAAAAGTGACCTTCCGAGTCTTTTAAGAGCTTAAGTGGCGTGTGCTGTGATCTCTGCTGGTCATAGGTCAGCAGAGTTATGAAGGAAAATAGTGACCGTTTGATGGAGCGTGAATATATACTGCTGTTAAAAATGATGCATCTCTCTGCTTTAAAAAAAAAACCTCTAATGTAACATTTAGGGCACTGTCAGAGAGCCCCTCGTACTCGTCGTCTTCCGCTTTATCCGGGACCGGGTCACAGGGGCAGCAGACTCAGCAGAGACGCCCAGACGTCCCTCTCCCCAGACACCTCCTCCAGCTCCTCCGGGAGGAGCCCAAGGCGTTCCCAGGCCAGCCGAGAGACATAGTCCCTCCAGCGTGTCCTGGGTCGTCCCCTGGGCCTCCTCTCGGTGGGACGTGCCTGGAACTTTCAGAGAGCCACTGAGCAGAATGTGCTCCTAGTTTAATGCACTGTTTTGAAGCAGAGTAGACTGTAATTTTCTAGTGTCCCTTTTGTCTAAAAACGTTTTGGCTTTGTATTTCATAAAAGAAATAATGTTACCAGCCAATTGCGATACATTTAGTGTGTTGCAGTTGGCCTGCAAGTGACTAGGTCTGACCAGAATGTGGAGAAAATATCAGGCAAAATGTATGAAGCATATTGTTACGGTCCGTCATAATTACATTTTTGTGCCCACTGCATCTAACAAAGACTTTATACTTAGTAGAGTATACATTAAGATTCTAAAATTCCACATTTAAAAAGGTAACGCAGCAGAAAATTAGCAACACAATAAAGCAGTTTGTGTAATAATTTATCTTTTCTCGTTGAGGTGACCACCATCTTACAAGCCAGTAGCAGTCAACATGGCTTACCCGATACGGTTGTAATAGAAGATGCCCCAACTACTCTACAATTTATTTATTCGATAGCATTTTGGGTTTCCAATGGAAACGATTAATGCCGTCAGAGTGACAGACAAAATACAGACGAAATGTAAACATTGCAAATAAAAACATTATCGTACACTGTGGCTAACTAGGGCACAAAGCAAAGACGCTAAGAACCACCACAGCGCTGTGCTTAAATCAGCAGCACCTGTAAAGACAATACAGTGAGGTTAGCCATTTCAGCATCTCTGAGACTGCAAGTTGAGCTTCAAAATACAAAAAAGAAGAAGCAGGAACAAGAGACAAAGCAGCGTAGGAAATTTACTGGAACAATCTGGAAATACAGGCTGTTCACCAGCTAATCAAACGTTTAAGACCAATAACCAGAAAAAAAAAAAAAAAAACAGGAAGAAAAGTGTGAAAGAAAGACTCAGTAGTAAGTAGCCACTCTGCTCTTTTTGAACATTTAAAAAATTTGCCTGGACATGCCTGGCGAGACCGTTTGGGGGTAACGTGTCCTCATATGGCTAAGATGACTTCATGAAGGACATCCACTGCCTGGAACTGACATCTGTTTTTGGAAACAGTCCAAAAACAGATGTCCATCATCATCCATCACCAAACATTTTCAGTAAGATTTAAATAAGAGGAACACAGGACAATGTCCACAAGTGGGACGTCATTGTCCTGGACAAAGTCCTTTGGCAGATGACCGTTGTGAACTGTGATGCTCTGTTAAAAGGCCCAAGGATTGTTGCACAGATGAGGACACCCAGTGAAGAAGAATGCCTGCTGCGACATCTCCATGTAATCAGCTGCGGCTTGATGCCCCTGCACAACCAGAAGTTCCATTGTTCCATTAGAAGATAATGATGGAGCCTCCTACACTGAGCTGAGAAGAAAACATCTCCAGTGGGATCTTCTTGACATGCCAATAACACTGGATGCCATCAGGCCCTTGAGTCTACTACGTTTTTGTTCCTTTGCCGTCACAATCTCTTAAAATGTTAAATGACTCCGTTACTGCATCCAACGTCAGCAGAGGCAGCATTTAAACTCAATTTAGTTTAAATTCAGTTCAGAATAATTTGCTAATTTTTTTGTCTCTTGATTCTGTTTCTGTTTTGAAAATCACAAACTGGTTATGATTCAGCAGCACTACATTTCTTCCCTGGTCCTAACATTTTGTTCAGGAGTGTATCATACTAAACTTCGAATGGTCCTACGCTGCGGTAATCATTTATACTTTTACGACTACTGACAGATCACCCTTTTTGTACCATGCACACATTCATTGTGCATTGCATTCAAAAGAGTTCCCGATGTGGAACGGGAGATTGAAGTCAACTAACCAATATTCTGCCCCTGATCCGCCTCGGGCAGTAATTGCCAACACATAACCGATATGAACTGTAAAGGGTGACAGATGATTGTGAAAGTAGTGTGATATGATACAAGGGAAGACGCTACAGAAGCAACAGGAGTCCATGGTGGCAAAGAACCTTCTGGAGTCCGTCGGATTTGAGAAATATGCTGATCAGCAGAATCTGATGTAGATAACATTTTGAGGATGTTGTACAACAGCTTTGCATGTATTTAAAGCATTTAATACATCTAAAAAGCCTGCTTTCAGGCTCTTTAGAGCTCAGCCCCTTGGCTATAGGGGATATCCCTTCAGCCCATCTCCTACATGTCTTGCGTGTAGATCAGGTGAATGCTGCGAGTTGTAAGTCACACGCCATTGGTTCTTCAACCACGTGATCTGAAAGCACACAGGATCCTGTGATCTCAATAGATTGACTTGTATGATGTGAAAGAACCAATTGTTCCGTAATGGGGGTCTGTGCTCGTACGTTTATTGCAAAACTATAATCTGACAAGGTATGATCTTGTTTCAATTAGCCCAAGCATCAAGCAGGACATATTGGGTATCAAAAAAAAGTTTTTAACGTTGATGTGAAGGAAACCGACAAAGGGAAATATTACAGTGATGGCTAAACAGTTGGGTCAAAGTATCTCCTCAACAAAAACTCTTGTGTGATGTTCATGGTGTGCAGCAGTCAGGACCTGACAAAAGCTAAATCATTGAACTAACACCAGAGCATGGGCGATGTAGGCTCATTAATGCAAAACGCCCTACAGATGAGAGCGAGGGGAGCTAAAAAGGTTGTTGAAATATCTCTACCCTCTGTCCAGGATTTGTTTCAGAGCCTACCATACCAGAGGCTGTATAATGAATATGATTTGCAAATTAAATCAATGGAAATGGTACCACCTAAACACAGTGGCATCTCAAAGCAAAATAAAGTGCAATGTCACCCAAACTGGTCTGCTTTGAGGAACATTAGACTGAGGTTTTGCCTGATTCTCTAGATTCTGTGGATCCTAATCCAATGGAGCACCACTGAGATGTGGACAAATTACCCAGATCCATGGATGCAAATCATCGCAGCTTAGAGAACCTACAGGATCTGCTACCGATCATCTGGTGCCAGATCCCACTGCAGAGGTCTGGTGAATCCATGCCTCTATGTCTTAAAAGTGGAAAAAGACACCCCACAACTAACAAGATTCAATGTAACTTTTAAGCATTAGCTGCAAATATTCAGTAGTGTATACCCAGTCCAGGCCTCTACAACAGTATAAGCACCAAACAGGGGGTTAATTATGTTACAGTTAGCTCACAAGCTCTTTACAGTACAAAAGGTAGATTATCTCATTGTTTGTTTGACCCATATTAGCTTAAGAACCCCCCCCCAAAAAAAGTTAAATAAAAGTTGACTGCTGGTCTTTTCTCACCTAGCCTACAACACCTAGCCTACAACACAAATACATGTACATGACCTCAGAGGTTTGACTTGGGTGGTAAATAAAGACCCTGCATTCACGTCCCAGAAAACCTAGCCTAAAATAGCTGTGTTTGACTGCCTACGGCCCTAAAATACATATCTAGGTTAGGAAACTTGCTGGCCAGCCAGAACACAGCAAGACACAGACTGTAGCCAGAAGAACCTGCTTAGATTTACCAGGAGTTAAGGTTTTTGGTTTTAAAGTTAGTGACATACCTGCACACTCATTTGCCAGCAACAAAAACCCTTTTCCTCTGCTGAGCGCTAGCGCTAACTCGTGTTCCAAATGGGAATTTAGCCTCCAGTCCCTCCATGGGACTGGTAGCAGTGGAGGGGCTGGACGGCACCATAGCAGAGCTCCCTAGAAGGGCTGCAGGGCCACAACGCGGCCGCACATATTCCAGGAAACCGTGTCATCAGGCCACTTAAGCCGCCCAAAGAATCGTCCATCTCACATGAACGCACTAATCTATGCAGGGTCACTCAAGGTAATCCCTGCTGAGCAGTCCTCTTTGATTGGCACTCACAGGAGCACAGGGGGGGTTTTGGGCCTGTCAGATGGTCGGACTGTACCAACTCCGTATTATAAGGAGGGGTGGATTTCTCTCTTCCTCAACATGCTCCGCAGAAGTAAAAGCAAATGGAAAATGAGAAAAAAAGAAACGAAGAAAGAGCACACAATCAGCAGATAGGCTGCCAGCGCTGACTCGGTCTCACTGAGGTTTTTTTTCCACTCAGCTTCACTCACTTGCCCTACATTCCACTGCCCTTGCTGCTGCTCCCTCCGTCCTTTCCCATCCCACTCTAATGACTCACTCTGCTCTCTCAAACGCCAGTTGCTGAAGCTTGGAAATCAGCCCAATACTGATATACGATTCTTTAAATTATAACCTAAAACACACACTGTTACACGTAGAGTAAACAGACATTTCCCTTTAGTTTTGCCACTCGTGCAGCCGCTTAAATATATAAAAATGTTGTTGTGCTCAACAGTGATTATAAACACTTTTGCTCACCACTTCCTCCTATGTAGAGACACAGCCTACAACCACACAGTTGTTTTGTAAAGCAGATGTACTGGACAGAATGTTCTGTACATGGGCTTGTGACGCAGACAAAAAGGGTAAAAAGCTCAGAGAGGATGAGACGTATCCTTAGCCTGGATAGCAATATTTTCTCAGAACCGGTATGAGCTGGAATGGGCTCCTTTCTGCAGGCATCCTAAACTGGATAAAGAATGAAGAAAAAAGAAAGGAAAATGAATGAATGAATGATGATCTGTCTAGGGTTGTTGGCCCTGCTCTATTTTCAGATGAAGAAGACAAATCTTTGTAGACTGTCGTGAAGACACTCTAGTAGACTAAATACTAATAGAATATCCTCCGAGTCTGATCACCAAAAAGCTTCCAAGAACACTGGAAAACAAACAAACAAAATAGCATTAATCCCCATATTTCCGAAAAACTTTGACACAAAACCCATGCAGGGTTCTCTACGTGATGCAACCCAAACCCAAGAGCACGTTTTCATCACATCACATTTTCACCATTAACATCACTGCACTGTGAGGTTGTTGAGAGATACAGAAGGCCACTTCTGACCAGCAACCAATCACCAAGCTTAGAGTCAAAACAAAGCACGCAAAGATTAGGATCACACACTATATCGCACATTTATCATTATTGCAATATAATTATTAAATCTGTTACAATGTGTTAAGTAAATATAACAGTAACCATCTCAAAAGGACTCATAAATGAAGATGCTGAAGTCATTCATCCACTGATATTCCTCATCTAAAGACACTCCATCAATTCCAGGGTAACCTGAATCAAGTAGTGCCTTTCCAACGACACTGGTCAGGTCTATTTCAGGGCCAACAAAATGATAAGCAATTAAGCACAAAGTTTCAAACTAAAGACCAACACAAAGTTCCTCTTTTTATGATTATAAGGGGAATACGGTACATGCTGAGCATGTATGGAAGTAAAATAGTCTCATGAGAATCAGACATTTTTTAGACATTGAATTTATAACACTGAATTTTTATTCTGTGCAATTATGTATGTGAATTTTTTCTTGTACTTAACAGTTTGCTGGATAGTGGCTTGATGGAGATCAGTGATGAGATTCAAATGGGTGTTAATTACCTGGCGTTTTCTAATAATATATTTTTGGCAGAAAAATCTCATCACTGATCTTCATCAAGCCACTATCCAGCAAACTGTTAAGAGACTCGCCTCTGCCCAAGGCAGTGGTGTGTCACGTGATCAAATAAGCGTAATTATTGGCTAAAAGACACTCGACTCGATCGAGTGCTGATTGCTTTGGCTTGAGTCACCAGAAGGTCAACACATTTGCAGGCGAATTTCTGCAGGCAAATTTCTCCAGGTGATTTTTTGCAGGCGAATTTTTGCAGGTGATTTTTTTCAGGCAAATTTTTGCAGGTGATTTTTTTCAGGCGAATTTTTGCAGGTGATTTTTTTCAGGCGAATTTCTGCAGGTGATTTTTTTCAGGCGAATTTTTACAGGTGATTTTTTTCAGGCAAATTTTTGCAGGTGAATTTTTGCTGGCAAATTTTAAGTACAAAAAAAAACTCACATACATGATTGCGCAGGATAAAAATTCAGTGTTATAAATTCAATGTCTAAAATATGTCTGATTCTAATAAGACTATTTTACTTCCATAAGCATGCACCAAGAGTAAAGTTCTACGTCTGTTTTAGCTGACTTCAGCAATTTCAATCAACTTAAAAGGGAAAATCAGTAGAATACTACGCTATGTTAGCAGATGATAATGATCTATATTTTCACTGTTGTTACGTTTGGTGCCATTTGGTCCAGCTGAACAACATCCATGTTTCTGTGAGAAGTTATGATTGAGCCTCCCAGCTGTATCAATCCACCAGATCAGCTGAGATTGGCCACTCCCCTTCAGCTCTGGTACAAATGATGACCTTTGATGACTGCATTGAAGATGGTATGTTCCCTTGCCTTCAAGGTTTAGTAGTTGTTTTAGTTGTTTCATACCTCTGGAGTCACGATCAGCTGATTCACCAAATCAGCTGAATCAGAGCACTTCTGACTAGCTTCCACCACCTTTAAGGATGCATTCAGCTTGTTTTTCACAGCAGGTGCGGGAACTATTACCAATAACTTCATAGAAACTCTTTTTGAGAAATCCTACGTTAGACTGAAAGCAACAACAAACAACCAACAAATCAGTTTCTGAAAAGCACAAACTAACAATGACATTCATTTTAAGTGAGATGTGTCAGTGAGGGATGCAATAATGAGTTCTTGTTTGGAGCATCAAACTCTATTGTAAACATTAGTCTGTCAAAAAAGTCTCACTTTGATGAGATTTGAAACAGAGGTAGAGAATTTAGCCAAACCCTGCAGGAAACACATCAAGCACATCCACAACCAATCAACAGCTTGGATTATGTCTGTAATCTACTTCTGTAATGTTGGTTTATTCACTAAAACGTAGGATTTATTATTATTATTTTAAAGCGTCTCTTGTATTGGTATTGTAAATTACAGTGGGAAAAAAAATGGATGACATATCTTCCTAAATTTTGGATTTACCTGATTCCTTCCTCTCCTTCTGCCATAGTTTCTCCTGACCAGTGCCTTGTAGTTTTGGTTCTTTTTGGTCAAGTAGTAAAACAGGACACAGTCAGCCACACACTGAAACGACAACAACAGAATAACTGGTTTATTATTATTTAATGCGTTAGTTCAAACTGTTATTAATCCACATGTAAAAGTAAGCCTCACATTTACCTTCCTTTCAAGATACGAGGCGATCAAACCAAAGTTCTTGGGATGTTGAATGAACCTTCAGGACAAATGCAGTCATTAGTCATAAAAACTACAAATCTATCTCTGGGACTAAATAGAACCGGGCTACTAATAAAACACGGACTTACTTCTCCTTGAAGATCTCCTTCTCATGTTCCGTCCAAACGTTCATGAACTGTCGAGCTTTGTACACCTTCATCGGGTCGTCCATCAGGCCATTCATGTTGATGAACTTCACTCGCCTCTGCTCAGAGTCGTACATCATGGGAGGGATGACGGACAGCTGTCTCATCTGTTTCTCATTGTTCTGTGGGGTATACAGGGGTCAGAGGTCAGTCTCGCTTGTTGGATAAGACCTTATACAGTAACCCATTTTTATTGTGACATGTCTCAATAGATAAATCCAATATCTCTTCCACACAATGATTCTTCCTTTTGGAATATTAGGGACACGACAGGCCATTCAGGTGGCAGTTTTTCATCTAAGTTCAAAGTTTGTCATCTTTAGAGCATGTTTTAGAACCTACCAGAAAAATGAGATAAAGGTTTTAAATATCAGACATTCGTGGAAGGCTGGTTTTTTAGCGTTTCCACAACCCAGAATTACTAAATAGACAAGAGATCCTTTCATGTCGTTAGATTACAAACTATAGCTTTTATTTAAACAGGGCTATTTATTATTGATGTAAAATTTTTTTAACATTTTTCATTAATGTCAAAGGATTGAATTGACTTTGTTCTACTTACAAAGTTTGATGTAACTGTTTGTTCTAATAACTGAAATAAGGAGAATTTTGGCTCCTAAATTTCACAACAAAAGAATTTCTATATTGCATCACATTATCAGACCTTTAGGTGGTATTTTCAATAAGGGACATGTGGATTTTGCAACCTTTATTTAGAAAAATTGGGGGCAGAATATGCCTCGTTTTAAATCTTAGGGTAGAAATATTGTACTGTATACTGTACTGTTACAAATCTCTCTGTAAAGAAACTGAGGACTAAAATGTGAAGCCCTTTCAACCAAAGCAGTTCCAGTAGGAGCTCAGACTGGTGCCACAGCCAGTTCTAGCTGGTTCACTTAAACACAGCGATTGTGCATGCGGGTCTGTGCCACGCGTTGGTCTGCATTCAAAATGCAACTGGCAACATTCAAATAGACAGCAGGAAGGTAAAGGAAGATGCTTTCACCTCTGCTACTTCGACTTTTTACTTAGCTCAAGCTCAGTGTTTTTTATGAACTTCCTTTTTGACGTAGGCACAAAACCGGCTCTGATTTTAAAAAGACGGGATTCATGTGAAGAAGTTAGAGAAAATCAGGTGCAGCTGAGGTGCTAAAATACTTTTCCTTTGTAAGGAATGCAGTAGACATCTCACAATAAGAAGCAGCATGACCATGACCGCGAACAACTCAACCCCCACAAAGGAACCGCTTCTTACATGTTCTACAGTTGGTTCATACCTCCTGCTCAGAGAGACCATCGATGATTTCAGAAATCTCGTGTTCGCTTCTTGCTATTGTTGCAGAAAGGCCTGTTCCTCTTTGTCCAACTCTGTGGGAAAAACAATAATAACATCACTACATCATATGAGGTGCTGTTTAAAGGTCCAGCTCCCAGTTTTGGTCCGTGAGGTATGAGGGATTGCTGCAAAGTCAACGCCAGTGACTGTCCACTGTCTCTACATGCTCATCCAGGAGGAGTGAATGCTACAAGTGTCTGACTTGATGCAATCTGCTGGGTTTCCTTAGATAGAAAAACGTTTTATCCAATTTGAATAAATAACTGAATCTGACTGCACTGTTCAATGGTTAGGATTAATAGAAATGTATGAACCTGACTTTTGTGAAGTGCCTTGAGACAACATGGGTTGTGAATTGGCGCTATATAAATAAACTGAATTGAATTGTTCACAGTTGTTTCCATGTATTAAAAAATACATTAAAAAGTCTACATAGAAACTTATTTCACAAAAACACTGCTTTGAATATTTTAAAAACAAGAACAGAACATCAGAGGGAGGAACCACCGGAGACTGGACCATGACCGTGTTTTCTACGCCTTTCAGACATGTTTCTGCATTTAAGTAGCCAATCAGATTAGGGCTGCATGACAGTAGAAAATCTTGCGATGGTGATAATATTGGTAAATATGGTGATATCAGTTGCACTGTTTGCCTAATTCCTCCTCTCCTTTCTGTCTCATCTTTCCTTCCATCAATCTGTGACCTTTAGCATTTTAGACAATGTCATTAGTGTCCAGTGTGAGCATCTGCTGCTGTGACACTCTGTCCAACTGGCTAAATACTACATTAGCATGTAAAATGCAAGCTCGTAACACTTGGAATATATTGGCCAACAACTAATGCACTCCAATCAGTTTTGCAATATGAATATTGTACACACTGATCTTGCCATTTCGATATATTCATGATATGTGCAGCCCTACATTAGATACCACCATGTTCTCCCTGTTTAGGCTGACAGCTTCAAAATATGAAGAAACCACGTCCTATAAAGGGTTACATTAATAATAGAGCAAATCAACTGCTATAAAGGCAAACAAATGAGGTTAAAAGCTAAATATATATATTGCACTAAATGAAAATTATGCATTCACTGATCAGGCCTTTCATGGCTGATACTGATCCTCGATTTCAATCCTGGAGATTGGACATTTTTTTATTCTAAAGACAAGAAGAGAAAAATGTGATGCACGTTCTTTGATTGAGTTATAAGGTTTGAATAAACAGAAAATGAAGGAATTAAAAGATTATCACCCAATCATGCATCAAAGTGTATGCCTGTAACCTTTATTTATTTGTTTTTAAACGGTGTATCAAAGTACATAACTCTAATATATTTATAGACAATCATGGTGGGACTTCTTAGTTACGATGCTTTAAATGATTAGAAAAATATACCAAAATCTTTGTGGAATTTGACCTGCTAATAAAGAACAAAATGAACTGGGCACCAAAATTAAAACTAATTAATTAAGAATATTTAAATATCAGAAAACATATTTTTATGCCTAAACCAATTGTGCTTTAATTATATTAATATTGGCAATTACTCTGAGGATTTAACTAATCTTTAAACCCCGAGTTCAGGGCTCTGCTCTAGTTTTGTTTTGAATAATAAAATGGATTTGAGAATTAAAAGAAATTCTGGTGTACCAGAAACTGTTAGGTAACACAAATACTCCTGTTTAGGTTGAAATTTGCCCTAAATATGGATTGCCATTAATTCCAAACATCACAGGTAGGGACGCTTACCTTTGAAAGCGCTCCTGCTGCTCCCTCTGCTTGCGGATCTCGGGGAACTGCCGTTCATAGTACTCTCGAGTTCTGCTCTCCTTGGCTTTGCGTCTGGGGTTGTTCTCCATCCGCTCCACCTTCTTCTCCCATGCCTCCATCAGCTGGTCGTAGCGTTGACAGATCTTCTGTTCCTGTGCACAGGAAAGGAAAACGGTACACTTTTACGTCTGTTCTTAAGTAGAGACCAAAGACAATGTCTCATCTGTTTGATGTCTATCCCCTTCAAAGCGAATCCACAGCAAGACGTTATTTTATATCTAATAAGAGATGAGTAGACATCTGACATCATTTGGAAAAAAAATATATAAATCAAACAGTAGTTTGTTTTTTTCAAATTATATTTTCTGTAGAAATTCTCATAGAGAAACCTAAAAATGAAGACCTCAACACACAAAATCTATTTCTTGTTCCTACTAAATGGATGGAGCTCAGTTTAAATCAAGATGCTATAGATAAATTACATTACATTAGAATATTAAAAGTACCTTCTGAAAATAACAACCTTTAAGCAGCTATTAAACATACTTTACATCGAGCCCACATTTCTATGGTAAAATGTGCTTCATTGGTCTGATGTAATATTCTAATCTTAAATATCATCTTTTTGTTAAATAAAAGTAGAAAATCATCATAATCAACAGAAATAAAGGAGAAACAGTCTATATATAATCAATATATATGTTCACATAATGAATTGAGCTACTAAAGTAAATATTTTATTTCAATAAATAGATTATGTCCCGGACTTGGCGGGCTTTGCAACAGCTAGACATTTGAGATGGACCAATCAATTGTCCACACATCAGAATAAGTGAGTTTTCCCTTGATCAGCTCTGATCAGTGATAGGCAGATTGGGGACTGAAATAGCCAGTTTTTTCCCTGATTTATTGAATGCATTAGTAGTAAGAACTTTAGGTGCTGTTTGGTGTAGTGTTAGAGTGGGCGCCTCATAGTAAAGGCTGTTCTGCCGTTGATTCCTGACCTCATGTCACGTCTTCCCCCATTCTCTTTTGACACGTTTCCTGTCTGAATCCTGTGAATAAATGGTCACTATGGCCACAAAAAACACTAAGGACTTCCACCCTTTTGGGTCCATAAACACACCAACCGACAGTATTTACTATGGTACACTTTTGTTTAATCTTTAAATTAAAGATAAAGGTTATAGACATAGGCGTTGATGCATAAATGAAGACAATCTTTTAATTAATTAAAATAATTGAAAGCTATGACCTTAATCAAAGAACCTGTTCATTGAGGTCTGACCTCAATGAAGACCATGTGGAAAAAGCCTGAGGGGCTTCTCAAGAGCAAATAACGGTATGAACAAAACACACCTAACCATCTACCAACCACAGGCTCAACGATTCTAGGTAGGTGAGCAAGCAAGAACACAAGTAGTTCATTTAAAAAGTTGGTGGGGAGGGGCAAAAAAAGTAAATGCTGCAATTTATATTTTACTGAAAAAATGTAAACAGCATGATGAGTGGGCTGAAGCCAGAGTGGGAGCGAGAACATGCTGCTCATGAAGCTGTGATTGTTGAGGGTTTCAGTTTGTCACTGACTCCATTTCTGTCTTCTGAGCCTTTCACTATCTCTTCTGATGCAATTGCTATGTTTATGCCACGACCTGTTGAAGAAACCTCCTTCAACAGGTCGTGGCATTTTTATTACACCAGTTTATATTGAAATCATCAGAAAATACACAGTTTATGGATTTTAACCAGTCAACATCTACACATGAAATAGTTGGAGACCCAGAAAGAGGGTAACAAGGACAAAGTGGCCTTTTCTTCCAGCCTCTGCAGCCAAGGAACAACAATTTACCTTCCTCTTGGCACAAGGCCACGAGCACTCTGCCATTGTTCAAAGTCCAAAAGGTCTGCCTGAGTCTGAGAAGGGGCAGCCAGAGGGGTTAGAATCACTGAACCACAGCCACAAAAAAGATCTGTGTGTTTAAACATTAGGTGATTCTGCAATATTTAAATAACCGATAAGGCAGTGGTTTGGCAAGGCACTTCTCAGAAATGCTGTTTGATATGACAATATTTATTATTCCACTGCATACAAAAGTTGTTATTGCCTCACACAATACGTCCAAACAAACAGGGGAAACCAAGGCGTCTCCTCTTCCCTAAATACATCAGTTGTATAATTTTACAACTTCTACAGTCATGACCCACTGTGTCAAAAGAACCTCCCTGAGAGGGTTCAGCTTATTGCCAATTCCGCTTGCAAGTCACTGTGGTTATCCTCGTAAGGCGGCTCTGCAGAAGGTCCATTCTAGAGAAAGAAAACAGGTGCTGTAGCAACCTGAACTTCACTGGGAGTATGTGGAATACAATCAAAGTACTAATGTAGACCAGGTAATGTAGATGTGTTCATTTATTCCCCTTTCAAGCTGCCGGGTTTTCCAGCAAACACTTGGCTTTATTTTATTTTTATAAAAGAGTCAGAGTGCGCAGCGTATGGTGCTGGAGGGGTTAAGCGCGTGACCACATTTATAGGCTATAGCCCACGATGCGGCCATCCCGGGTTTAAGTCCCGGACTTGGCGGGCTTTGCCTCAATGCCTAACCCTCTCTCTTTGCCCCTTTCCCGTCTGCCTACTGTCAAAAAATGAAAAATAAAGACCTCTAATAACGAAAAGAGTCGGAGTGGACTATGCATTGGAAAATGCCTAATCTTGATATGGCATGGTGGTGGCAGCATTATGCTGTGTAGGGAGGAACAGGGAATCTGGCTAGAGGCAGAGAAAGATGTATGGTGCTAAATGAAGCAAGAGGTGATTCTTTCAAGTATTGATTTGGTGCTGAAAGCAAATGCACACCACATATTTCAGTTTTTAAAACTAGGTTTTCATTTTCTTTCCCCTTCAGTTATGTGCTACTTTGTTCAAACATAAATATTGCACAGAAACACATTGAGGTTTGTGGTTGTAACGTGACAAAAATGGGAAAGTGAAAGGTTTAAGGGGTGTGCTTACTTTCTCAAGACGTGGGTTATTGTAGGCATATGTAGATAAAGAAGGTTACTCTACTGTCCTGGTACTACTTCATCTAAAAATATTCATGGGTTTACCATTTCCTTCTAAGACTGCAAGTGTCTAAGTGGACACTTGCAGTCAGAGTCCTTAATAAACCCATGTCTTGTTCCTGCTAACAATGTTTTCAAGAGAAACCAGTTTGTAGACGCAGGAATGTTTAGACTCTGTTTTGATATGGTTCGTGGATAACGAGACTCCTAAATACTGCCTCGCAGTTTTAGTTAAATGTCTCCTTAAAGGTCTCCTTACACCCACAACTGTCTGAGCATAGCATACAAAGCAGTCCACGTCACAGAGATAAGGCAGGAAGATGCAGCAGTTGAACTCAAAGACAGGTTCCTTTCTGGTTGTAGGTAAAGAACACTTGGAATTTTAGGGGAAGCCCAGATATCTTAGATCAACTAAATAAAGTGAATGACCTAAAATAGAGTTTTGAAAGGACTGCATAATAAAATAGGTACTGATTCGTTTTTATTGTCTTCTTAAAGCTGGGGGTACAGCAGACATGAAACTCCTTTCTAAAATGTCTTTAATGAGATTCGGTCCAGTATTAGAGATCAGATGAGGACATCTATGGTTAAAACATAAAATACACTCTGAACTCGGGATTAAAGTGGCTCCAAAACAAATGTGACGCCACATAATGTCCTTTGGGGATGACCCACTCTGTGACAACAGTCTTTTTTTGTTTACAGCGCCCCTGTTGAAGTAAAGCTCCATAAAGCCTGAATTTCAAATCTATTGCACCGGTGCCTGCAAATCTTGGTTTCATCCTCACATACTGTACACCGAGAAGAAAATAATACAATTTTCCTAGATTAAAAAAATTATTTATTGTACAAAACACTCCTAATTAAACTAACACCCTGTGTAACATTTACATTATAAGCCAAAAAGACAAAAAACAAACAAAACGCAGTCTGTCATATTCATGCCAACCATCAAAAGTGAACAATCAAGTTTTTCCAAAGCTTTAACTTTGAGCAGAGGTCATCTGAGTACAAGTAGTCACGTGTTGTATTGTGCTGTGACTGTTATGCCAACTATGGGATAGTAAAGGGCTTCTCCTATTGTATCCATAATATCAACTCAAATATATAAGACAAGATACAAGTTTAGCATCGTGTAACTCCATCCACGACAGTAGAGAAACTTACCCTTTGTTTACGGGCATGGTTCCTCCTCTTAAAAAACAAAATCAGCTTCTTCCTCATCACTTGATTTCTGAAACAAACAGCAATCTGAAGAATTCTTATGTTTATACAGAAACATTACTGTAGAGTTTGACAGGCGTAAAGAATTGTCTTTAATATTTCAAGCTCACTTTGTGTTTTTGTTTAAAAAACTAAGGGATCTCTGAATTTTTCCAGTAATCCACCTAATAATGATTTTTACTTAAAGAGTGAGACAGACAAAATACTGGGAATTCTTCTGTTTACAAATGCTGGTCGCAATGGAGAGGGGGGACAGTGGGAGCACTGACCCTGAGAGAGGGGCCTGTTTAGCAGGTTCACACAGAACTGGTCTCTGTCCTGATAAAAGGCCGAGCCAGATGGGCCGCTCTCGTGGTACACACTTATACGTTTTTTTTTTTGTGTGTGTGTTTCAGACGACACGGCCTTCAACCCCTTCATGCAACACAGACCACAGACAGACACACCCACACATCCTCACTTCCTTTCCAACCACTCTCCTTGGTGTGAGAGGAGCGAGCAGCCAGGTGACTTAGCAACCAGATTAGGCCGAATTGTCAGAGAGGTTTAAGAGAACTCAGGTCAGAGTTAGGTGGTTTCCGTTGCTGATGGCATGGTGAGCGCCATTTCTGCAGCGATATGCTAATTAGAAAGGATTAATAAAACAAGCAGATACTCACGTTTTGATGTTATCATGGTACACCTTTGTGTCTGATGGCTGGTTATACAAAGGCTTAAAAAAGAAGAAAACGCAAAGAACAGCAGCTGAATTCATCATCACTGTTGTGCAAAAAGCCATTGTTGTGCATTAGTATTAGAGCTGCACCGAGAAATCAGCAGGTAACAGGAATTAGACAATTTGTAGCTTGATCAACCCTAACTATAACGCATCATATGTACGTTCTATCAGGTTGCGCTAACATCAACATCCCTTCTTGTGTGAATGCTCAGTGAAGAAGACTCAAGGTTAGCCATCTTCAGTATCGGTGAGGAAGCAGAGAGATGTGACAAGGTATTTAACTGCAAACTGTATTTTGTTTACGTTTTCAGACATGTCTGCGGATCAATCAGGCTGTGAGAGAGCGAGAGAGAGCTCGACTTTCAGCAGTTAACAAGAAGGCCAAATGTCATGCAGCAAAGTTGCTCATTTATCCTTTAGAGCTTTTAACCTCTTTTAATCATAGAAATGTTGGCAGCCATTTGTATTTCTGAGATATCGCTAATCTTTCGAGTACAATGCTACAGCTAATTTAAAACTCTATAATCATTCTGTCTTTGCTTTAAGTGTGTTTTCATGTGACTGCTCTCTCACACACATGGTAGCTACCTACCCTCTGCTCCCAGCACATATAAATTAAACACCACTCATGGCAGGAAGGCTAGAATAAAATACTCTCCTTTATATTATTCCTTATTTATATTTATATTGCTGTCCTTGTTATATTACTGTTCTTAAAGTGAAATGGGAATCAGCCAAAGTTGCTACTAGCAGCCCAAACAAAATTATTATCGGTGCATCTCTAATAATCAATCCTTAAAGCCATAAAACACATAAAATAGACAATTAATTAACATACCAGCTCAACCTTAGGACCAAGACCTTCCAATATTTTATGGGCCTCCTCAGCTTTTTTCTGAAAAGAAAGAGTTGACATCAAAACACAAACTGAATCATTTTCATTTTAATCATTTGGATTTAGTTTTCCCTCACACAAAAAAGTTCAGGAATATTGTAAACTAAAAACAGAGGAATAAGAAAAGACCCAGAATCAAGATGAATTTAAACTGTAAAAAGCCAGTACATTGAGCTTAACCTTTGCCTTAAACCTTTTTTTACTTTTTGTTACATAATAATACATTTCTGTGTACTTATTGGGATTTTATGTGAGAAACTGATCCGTAATACTGCATAATTAAGAAATAGAAGGACAATGGTATAAAATGATTTTAAAAATCCATGACGTGCATTTGGATTCAACTGTTTAGTCCGATACTAAATAAAATGTGGTGCATCTAAATTTCCTCAGTCATCCGCTAATTAGTACATAGCTGAAAGGGTTTGTTGAACTCATTTTACTCTTCAATAAGGGCTAGTGAGACCAACTGGAAAATCCCAATGAAATACATTGATGTTTATGGTTGTAACGTGACAACATGTGGGGAAGTTTAAAGCCCTGTAAGTCAGCAGCTGCTCTAGGAAGAAAAGAGCAAAAATGATTATGCCAAAAAATGATTATGAAGGCTAGCTTGTGAGTTTGCCTGGATCAGAGCAGACTTTTAGCTTAGACAAGAACATTAGGAACATAATGACTAAGTGTTTAGTTTCCCAAGCCCATCTACAGACAGAGACAAACTGCAGTGGCCAGACTAACTGACGTGAGCGCCTTCACATCCTCAAGGGCTAATGGCTGACTGAGAAGGAGAGAGTACTCTCTGGCCACAACACTGTCTGACAGCCATGAACTGCAGTGACCTCCACAGAAATGTTTTTCACCTTCATGAAAAACAGCTACATTAGACCACCTTTAGTGTTTTTTAAGAAGTAAAGAAATGATCAAACATTTAATGGATTCTACTGAAAATACATGCGTCCTCTCTTGCACTGCAGCCAAATTAATAAACCAAGAACCACAAAAACGTCCAGCATTTTGTAACAGTGGATACAGTCGAATCATTGTTCTGAAAATAAAAATACTGCTGTGTTTTGTGGTGGGAATGTTGGAGCAGGAAACCAGAAGCAGAAAGAAATGTTGAGTTCACAGTAGAAGCAACTTAACAAAACATCTCCCTAATGGTTGAAAGTGACCTTTTCTCTCAAAGCAGAAACAGGCAGAACGGAGTGAAACTCAACTTAAAGAGAATGTTATTGTCCGTCTGTGGTTATCCCTGCTACAAGGATTTAGAGGAAATGCACATCTCCTTAGCTTGTTGAGGTCCCAGTTAAAACAGACAAATCAGCTTTATGGATGTAGAAGATGAAAAAGAGTGTTATGACAGGATAAAGGAATAGGACCACCATAGGAGATGGAAAGGTGGACTTTGTTGGTGGTGGGTACAGAAGACTTACCCTGTTTTCATCATAGATGATCTGAACTATGCTGCGGTGCTTGCGCTCCACTGGGGGAGGGGTAACTGGCTTTTCTGGCTCCGCTGGCTTTGCTGCTTCCTCCTCGAGTTGTTGCTAAGAGACAACGTCAGGATAAGATTTTCAAACTAAAGGCATCAAAAGAAAAGATGACTAAAAATCACACACAGTCACAAACTTCCTCATTTCAGCATTTATCTGTCATTTTTTTCCTTGATGAAAATGGAGCAAAGTGCGTCCTATCATCCTGATCTCTGAAGTCTGTGCAGGCTTTATCAGCATATCTGCTGATGGTTCAGCCCACAGGAACCACACTGATGATGTTCATGACTGTTTGCTGAAGCTCTTCTTACAACCTAAAAACTCCACAATATAAACTGATAGGCTGCATCATATTATGAAATCATGCAATTATGTGGAGGAATTCCACATTAACAACATGACTCAGAAACATGTTTATGCTGCATTAAGTTTCACCAAATGTGTTACCAGTATAAAGAGCCTGAATGCATAGGACTGAAACAATCAGCTAATACTCACTGCATTCCCAGCAGTTTTTTAATTGTGTACAATGATGTTGCCATAAGGATACATTTGTAAAGTATTGTGCAAACAAAATTAAATTCCTGAAAATCTTTGATGAATGGAAAACTGAGATCTCTACCAGCAAAGACCTACTCATATACGATCAAATAAAGGAAAACCCAAGCAAACGAAAGATTAACAAAAATACATAAATAAAACAACTTACCTGCCTATTAAAACTTTCTATTATTTGAAAAAAATAAATTAAGGTCCTTCCAGGGCTTTTTTAAAGTCTATCTATGAACTCACAGTGGAGTCCCACTCAGTCTCACTGAATCCCTTCATTTACAACCACAAACTAAAACTTATTTTTATTGGGATTTTATGTATCAATATAAAATGGCATAAACATGAAGCTGAATGGTTTTCAAATTTCTTACAAATAATCTGAAAACAGTTGCATGCATTTGTATTCAGCCCCTTTTACTCCGACACCTCTACATCACATCCAGTGCATCTAGTGGTACAGCTGTTTTTTGAAGATTAGAGATCAAACAGCATCTTGAAGACCAAGGGACACACCAGACAGCTTTCAACGTCACATAGCTCTGTTATCAGAAAATCAAAAGCGTACAGCATAACCGTAAATCTAACAAGACATGGAGGTTGACCGAAATAGACTGGTTCAGCAAGAAAGGCATTAATCCATCATTAATGACTCAAAATTAACTATCTGCACATCATCAAACTGGAACATGGTAGTGGCAGCATGATGCAGTGGAAAACCTGTTAAGAGGCTCCAAAAGACTTGAAACTGAAAGTTTCACTACTAAACACAATGAGAACCATAACCAACCTGAGCTACAACAGAATTGTTTAGATCAAAGCTCACTCACATGTTAAACAGCCTAGTCAAAGTCCAGACCAAAACCTAACTGAGAATCTGTGGCAACCATTGATTTTCACAGATAGTCTCCAATCAACCTGACTGAGACTGAAGTATTTTCTAAAGAATGGGAAAATTCAGTCTTCGTTCTATATCTGCAAGGCTAGATGAGACATACCCCAAATGATTGCAGCTGCAACTGCAGCGGAAGGCGCCTCCACAACATATTTTGCAAATCATGTTTCCCTTCCACTTCAGAGCTATGCACTGATTTGGTAGTTGGTCTATAACATATAACCCCAATAGGATACATTGAAGTTTGTGGTTGTAATGTGAAAAAGCAATTAAAAAAAAGGTACAGATCATTTTAGGCACAGAGTCAAACATCTCTAAGCCAGTGCAAAATACCTGCATTATTACATGCGACCAAAGCGGACCCTGTATACATCTGTAGGGCTAACACATGCAGAAGGAGTGGCTTTGAACAACACGCTATCTCAAAGGCAAGAAGAAGAAATATCATTTAATAAACCGCTATGCAATGTTGACCTGTACAGATCAATTAATAAACTGATGCTTCTGTCTCCCAGCCAACAATTTCTACCAATTCACATTTATCTAACTTAGAGAGCACCCTGGCTAGACGTCCTTCATTGTAATCCTTATTCAGATTGCTCTCTGTTACATACTGATATATATGTAGACAAAAATAAAAATATATAATTTAGAACTAAATGAAATGTATTGAATATTGTTGTTCATGCAAAGCGTAATGTATTTTTACCTAAAACATCTGGTATTTTATCATTTTCATACTACATTTATTCTGTATATTTACATAGCAGGTCTGTCTTGTATTGTTTTACTGCCACTTGTTTTCAGAATGGGGTCATTATGAAAACTTTTATTAAGGCCAGGTTTTCTTATAGAACAACCTTTGTATTCAGCTTTGCTCAGAGACAACGTGCCTGGCTAGCTAAACCCACCTGCTTTTTCTTCAGCTTCGAAATCTGCTGCTCCACTTTCGCAATCTCTCGGTCCACACGGTCCATGCTCTGAATCAGCTCCTCCTTGGAAAGCTTGGAAGGAGATGTGTCCTGCTCTTCCCCCGTGTGCAACGAAGATCCTCCTGCGGACGGGGATTCCACTTTGACAGTGAACGGCGATTCCTGATTAACAAAATAAAATAAAATAAAAGAAACAGTGTGAATTGTTATGCTTGATTTTATAAAGATTTTAAAACTTTACCACAAACGGGGCCTGTAATGTTGCATCTATTGCAACAAGGGCATATTCAAGAAGGCAATGTTAAAATCGGCAAGAACCAATCCTTCTTTTAACTGCATTCATTTCTGCGTCCTCCACCAAATAAAGTAACAATTCAACCTGGATTCAGTAGAAGCCAAAATGGAAGACAAAAGCAAGCCAAAAAAACATTGCGCCCCACCTTTCTGACCTCCACAGTTGCTCTTAAACTGTCCTGTACAGTGTGGGGCATGGGCAGCACAACACCCCCGGCAGCGGGAGGGGTGCGGTTGATATGGGACTCGGTAACGGTCTCCATGCGAGGGCGTTTGGCCTCCAGGGCCTCATGCTCTGCCTGGCCTGTGACGGAGTGAAACTGCGGATCATAACCATGGCGTCTCTCTGGAGGCCTGGCAGATAAAAGCAGACATGAAACGTATTTATGGAACAAACTGTATACAACAAAACCTGAATACATGTGAACAAATGAGAAAAGATCTAATGTGAATATAAATAAGATCTGCTGTTTAGACGACAGGGTGAAAGTACCTTTCAGCCCCAGGGTGGAACTCGGAGAGTAAGGACAGGCGTCTTCGACCCTGTGGATCCTGCATGTGTGTGCGGTAGTCTGGGATGGGGAAATCCTTTAAGAGGAAGAGGAAGAAAACAAAAGACTTAACAAGCAATCTGATGAAGATCAGCACAGTAGAAAATAGGGGGTCTCCCATAACAACAACAACAACAACAAAAAGAACAATATCCAACAAAATTATCAGTTGCAGTTAAGCATTGGCTGGTTACTAGTAACAATATAACCCAGTTAAGGTAACTTGAAAAATTTTGGTTTCAAAACCACAAAAATTTCCCATCATACCATTTCTAAGTTTGAAAGTGGTTTGAATGAAAGACCAGAAGGACTGCAGGAGTGACTGGAGCTGTTTGTAGCAGCACTGCCCCTCCTCAGCTAATACACGTTACCCAAAGTCACAAAAGTTACGAAAACAGATTTATGGTGTGTGCTCTTTCACAAAACATTTCCGTCATGAGCCCCCAAACACGAATGACCTCTGACCTCTCTCTGGCCATTTCTAAATCAAAGTCAAGACAGACTGCAATGAGCTTTCAGAAGCACAGCCGGCGGTGCGGCTCAACAGGGGGTACCGTGCCGCATCGACGTCAGTGCTATGGATAAAATCTGCGTCGGACGTCTCCTCGTAACTGTCTTTTCAAAACAATAAAGGTGGTCAAACACTAGATCCCGTTATTAAGTGGGTAAAGGCTTCAAATTTAAAATTACTATCATGCATTCTTACTCAAAGTTATTCTGAGTCTTGTTTTCTCTTTTAAATCTTAAGGCTGGATGAGGTGGCACAAACAATAAGTCAGTAATCGCTACATCACTGCCTGGACCTGCAAAGCAGCTCGCCCCAATACATGTCAGCTGATGCAGGGCTATGCTGGGTGAGTTGGGGCACTAACAGAGGAAGGATAACTTTAACTCCTATCGCCACATCAGTCCTTTCAGAAAACACGAGCCCCTTTTCCCATTTGGGCTGAGCAGGGCCGAAAAGTGACGTGATTAGACTGCTGTTCACTGATTCGCCAAAAACATGGTCAGTCGTATGTCAGCGGCATGAGAAAGTGTTTGCTGGGAAACGCAGAGAATTAAAAGCCACAAATTTTAACTGCATATTGTAGTGGTGGGAAAAACTCAAGAGCAACTACAAAAATATTAAGGACCAGAACGGCCGGAGCAGGTCGAACCAAAAGCCGTGGCGATGGTTCGAAACTATGGATAACATTTATGGTCATCGTCCAGCGAGTTCTGGACAGGAAGGTGGTCTGGACTCCACAACCTCACTGTTGGAGGACATTATGTGCGGTGGTGAGTGCTACTTTCTACAGAACAGGACTCTGACGTCATGTGCTGTTATCTTAAACCCCATGGCACCACTCCGCTCTCCCCTGTTCTATTCAGCACGAGACCTGTTGTGTTTCAACAACAGGGGCTTCGAGCCAAACCTCCAGCCGTCAATGGAAACAACAGGTCTCGCGCCGAGTAGAAGGAGGTATAGCGGAGGGGAGCCATGCGGTGATGGAACCATGAATGGAAAAGAGGCAATGGAAACAGCAAAAATGAGCCTTTATTCCACCTTGAAATGTTTTATTTAAAAATGGCAGAAAGATTAAATATTTTATGTAATAAAAACTACTCCTAAATGTACCAGGTGTTTAATCTGGATTTCTGCTCAAGTCTCTGCATCAACATAACACAAAAATATTATTAAAAAGGTAACATTATTATTACAAGGTATAATCAGCATTCTATTTCAGCAGCAGAAGGAATAATTGTTGCTCATGTATTTCAAATAAAATAATGTAGATCATATTTTTGTGAAAATACTATTCTTTAGGTTATCATACCACAAGAATCTTATAACCCATGACTACTTACAGTTAAATCATTCACATTTGCAGAACATCTACTGTAACAAGCAACTCATACATTTATAAAAAGAAATAGATAAAACCTCTGATTTTTTTTGTCCACGGGACTCGCTTCTTGGTTTAAATGAAAAACCACGTCCTGAGGTAACATTGTTGCCATGAAGAGTCCTGCAAGTAACCACACTGCTCATTATATTGTTTGAAACATAGACCCTTTAACCCCACCCAATAATATCCTGTAAGCTCTCTTTAAGATCTAATAAAGTTCTAATAAAAGCAACAATTCCCAATTAACTCCATGCTAATTGTGTAAGCAATCAGTCACTCTGAATGCAACCACTTAGAAGTCTGATGTTAGAAATTCCCACCATATATATTTGCTCAAATTACAACTTTAATAATTACTTTATTAAAAAAAAAACAACCACTTGTAAATGGTGCAGAACAATTTGCAGGTAAAGTCCAAAATGTTATCAGCACAGTGCTGCTGCCAAAGACAGATCCAGTTTCAGGAAATATTCAAAAATTCCTCTTTACTTGGATTTAAACAAACAATCGAATGCCCGGAATTAGTGCATTGATAGTTTTCCATGAAACGGAGCTTCTAAGAAGTATGCCTTCCAAAAAGAAATAAGAACCATTATCCAATATTTACAAAAGTAAAACAATTTGCAAGAATCAAATGCTGAAACTCTACCGAGCTGAGCAGATCCGACTGAAAGGATTAGAACGGATGCTTCGATTTAATTTAAAATTTTACAATTATAAGATCATTAAACATGTTTTTCCACCAAAGCAATAACAACAATGCCTTCATGGCAAAAAAATATTCATACGCACATAAACCTCCGCATCAGAATAAGTCTCATACCAGGTAACTGTAAATAGGATGCAACATAAGAAATCGGGCCAATCGCTGTCTATAAGCACCACTGTTTAACAGTTTTAAGTAAGAAAAAATCAGAACATAATAAACAGGAAGTGATTAAATCCTGCTAAAGGCTGACTAGAGCTGATGTCATTCATTTATACTCTACTGGTTGCTTTGAACATTTTTTTCTTCCGCCTATTTTGTTCTAAAATGACAAAAAACATTAAATTCAGATGCCCCCTTCAGATTTTAAACAATAATTCAGCGAGAAAGCAACATCATCTTCTTATTTTTTTCTCTCTCTGAGCGTGCATTTCCTCCATCTAAAGACGGAAACACAAGAACAGGCCCACGCACTTGCACCCAGATCTGTCAGAAATGTTTCAGCTGCTGCTGGTTCCTCAGTCACTACATTCAGCAGCAAGGAGGAGGAATGCTTCCTCAGACCAGAACTGCAGACCTTTGGTCCAAAATCTCCCAAGATGAGCATCTACAAAATACAAAGTCGTCTGAAAGGTTTCTGAAAGACAACAAGGAAGAAAGGCTAGCCTATTTGAGATGAGGCACAATGTCCACAAAGCAAGATTATTCATTTTTACATCCAAAAAGTTAAAATCTGAATCTGAACATTTAGATCAAGGTAACAAATGATAATATACATATTACTGTCCTAGTGCAACACCACTTATAAAAGCCAGTCTTTTCTATCTGCCTTTGAAGTGGAATTAATAACAGATGTTTTAACACTACAGACTTATTGCTCCCTTAACTAAAAAACAAATGTGTCTGAAATTATTTGCAAACACTAAAACAAGGAAAGACAGATTTATCATGGCTAATATTTGATATTAATTCTGCTTTATTATTAGAAAACTTAGAAACAGGAATATTTCTGACGAAAGTACAGTTATAAGCTCAAACGATACTTGTTGCCTTTGGTAATGGGCTTCTACATTTCACCCTGGAAAAATACATTTTTATTCCGCCGAGTTATTCCAAGATATATTCATATTATTGGAAAATATTTTGTCCTTTTCAGTTGATTGTTGAGGTAGATATTTGAAACTGCCTTTCTTCTTTTGTTTAATATAATTGAAATTGTGTCTTTAAAGACATGGTTAAACTGCAGGATTCCACTAAATCTCCCCATTTCAAAATTCCATACTTTCCATTCCAGGTTCAAATTTGTTCCAGAATTAATCAAGAGGTTTTATCCTTTACAGCTAAATACAAGACATTTACCTGGTTGGTTCTTATTATCTGCACGTTACTGAAATGATGAAACACAATGCTGAGGGTAGCTTTCAGTGCTGTTTCACTGTTTTTTTTTGCATTGGTACAAACTAATATAAGCTCTACTTCCAAACATATAAACAACTTGAATAATCTGAACAATATCATCTTAAATTAGATATGGATTTCTAAAGTCATCTGTGATGCCTTTATATTTTGTGTAAAAATTCACATTAAAAAAGAAAGAATGCTTAGTTTGGCATCTTAACCAAACCCAGTTTGAAAGCAGGATAGTTAGTTGGAATGGGTATCAACAGAGCACGGATGCTGAAAATGTTTAAATGCTTTGTATGGTTTTGTTCACTTTCATACTGCACTTTTAAAAGCGAACCAAGTGACAAGGACAAAGTTAGGCAGTTACAACATCTGGTCATAAGGGGCGCTATCACAGAAAGCTGCAGGCAGCTAGCTAACGGCAAACATGAGAGGCAGGGAGTAGAGGGTGACACGGGAGTGGATTTTCTCTCCTGTCCCATCCCGCTCCCACAGAAAAATGTCTTGTCCCATCCCAATCCCAGGCCAGCATAACGAAAAAAATCCTGTCCCGTCCCACTCCTGGTAAATTGACTCCCACTCCCATCCCGCTCCCATTCAGAACGACTCCCACTCCTGTGCCACTCCCTTTTTTGTTTTCTTCATTTAGTCTTTTGGCAATTTCTTTGTTTGAAGGACCAGTTAGGTCCCTGTTTTTAGCTGTAGTAAAGGCCAGTTAAAGTAAAAAGAATAATAATGAAGAAATAATAAAATATCAAACAAGGAAACCTATGCCTATCTTAGCTGAATAAACAAAATGTACATAGTTGTATTTTACTTATTTATTAAGTGACTTTTTCTTTTGAACAATGACATTACTTTTATGTTTCAAGTTGCTGAAACAAAAGAAAAATGCACCTAGTAAGAGAAATGTACTTGTTGAACAAAAGGCCAAAAAGGCATTACCTTCACAATTTAGAAACTGTACCTCAATGGTTCACAGCCCTGGTCCTCAGGGACCCCTTCCCTGCAAGTTTTAGATGTGTGTCTGCTCCAGAACACCTGATTTAAATTCTGACATGATCTCCTATACAGGCATCAAGAATGGAGGGTCAAACTGGACAAAATTAATACAATAAAATCATCATTAAATAAATAAATGTTGTGAATGTACCATAAGTGAAGTGAATGTAACATGAAAGAAATGTAACATTAAATGTGCCATTAAATTAAAGGTACCATTTATTTATTTAATATATCATTAGAAACAATAAATGTACCATTATATCATGAAATGGACTATTATGCAATTAAATGTGCCACTGAATAATTACCGGTAAGTATAATTTTAAAGACGACACGACGTAATTAGTGGTACACTTAATATTTAATGATGTATTAAATAAATTGTACATTTAAAGGTTCATTCAATTTTTTTCTATTTCGCAACATATTTATTTAATATCTTCCCTTGATGAAGCCTTTCTACGGAGTCCGCGAGGGAACAATGGGGAATTTATTTCTCTTTTGTGTCCCCACGCAATAGTCTTTGTGTTATTTCGCAATACTTTGTGGGATAGTTTCCAAACCAGATAACTGCAAAATTGAAACAAACACTACACCCGTTTTGAGATTTATTGAGTTTTATTTTGAAATCGGCCTTAAATAAAATGATCTTCAATCAGACTAAAAGACAGTTTTTATCCACAAGCTGTCAAACAAACTACTGAACTCTGGACCATAAAACTGCATGAAAACACATCTGTGACACTTTATTTCCTTATTACTGCTGCATGATGTGTACTTTTGTTTGTACGCCATTAGTGTTTTTGTTTTTATCGTGATTTGAACGGTTCTTCTTATCCGAAGCATTTAATCGCATTGTTTACTGCGTGTTAACCTGCATATGACAAATAAACCATATCAATGACATATCAGTGCTGTTTGTTTTATGAGCTGTTTGTCATCTGTGCTGCTGTTCCAAAATGCCGAACCCAAAAGTATTGCGTGGAGACGCAAAAGAAAAAAAAATCCCCCATGTCCCCTCTACTGTGGCAAAGTCTCTTAAATCTTTAGAGCACATGCATGGGTTTTTTTGGTCAGATGAGACTTGACACATGTTGGTACTTTTGGTTTGATGAATGAAGAGATGCAGGACTGATTCAATCCAGAATCTGTCTTACAAGTGTGCTTTAATCACTGGTGAACTTGATTACGACTAAACACGTTTTACAAGCAGCAGACTGCGTGTTAAAACCGCTACATTCAACTCTCCTGAAGTTTGGTAATATTTGCGACTTTCCTGTCAGCTCTATGAGTTTAATAGATAAGTCCTTACTTCTGACATTACGTTACAAATCCAATTTTACCACGTCCAGTTCTCCACCTGGGTTTGCTCCCTCCATCCTGAACACAGGTGGAAAACATCGATCAGAAGCACTGTTGGCTTGTGGGTCGTGTAGTTCGTTTGACTCGCATTATAGTATATGCTTCTTGAAAAAAAACTACACAATGGCGGCGTCGATCCAAGTTTTATTTTCTTAAAGTTTATAACAAAGTCTCAGTTTTACATTTACAAAGACAATTGATCCTAGTTTATTTTCCCTCCTATTGGTTAGCTCCCGCTCCCCGTCTGCTCCCGTTCATGTTTTATCCTGTACCGTCCCAATCACGTGATCTTTACTGATGCTGTCTCCCGTCCCGCGGGATTCCCATGGGAATCCCGTGACTCGTGGGACTCCCGTAAAAATTTCAGCCTCCAGCAGGGAGCAGTAAAGCAAAGGATCGCTAAGAGGGAGAGACTGCTATTAGTCAGACGCAGGGCAATGATTTAAACGTTTTTAGATCACATACATGCCTTCACAGTTATAAGATTTGGTTAGCTGTATAGTCTGGTTGCAGACCCACTGTAGGCAAACTGTGTGAATGTTTGCAGAGCTTGCTTGTTTGGTCCAGAGTTCTAATGATACCCAAAGCCCAAACCAAGTGGACCATCCATGGAAATGAACACTGATGATGTGCATCAAATTGAGTCACAGATCCAGTTTAAAATTCTGATCTAGAGGCAAAACAAGAAAGACCTTTGCTTTTTAATGAGAGTGCTTTTTTTCTGAGGGTTCTCAACCCACAACCCAAAAAAACAAAACAATAAATGAGCTGAACAAAAACTAGAGTTGTAAGGTGGAACATCCTAGATCTTTGTCCTAACTATAGGAATAAAGCCTGGAAACCCAAGGATTTCTCCACAGTCAAGTTTCTTTTCTCCATACTTGTCCGCATTTGGAAAATGATACATTAAACTAGGATATGGAATTAAAGTTTTATCACAATATTTTGTGGTACTATTGTTATAACGATAAAAGTGATAATAAACTATAACTTCTTTTCAGTCGTTCTTAGATAACTGTGAGACTGCCTGTCACCATTCATAGCGCCACAAACACAAATACTGATCTTGAAAATTATCCCCATTTTGAAAAGGTTTCTTTGAGACACCAGTTACATAAAGAAGTGTGATTCTCATCAATAAAGTGCACACAATAAATGCACTTTATCATATTTTCAGATTTATTGATATTTATTGATGCTCTAATAGAACAAACAGTGGAGAAAATAGCACAAGAAACAATCCCAACAACACAGCCAGTTTTTGGAGTTTTTCACATATCATTAGTTAAAATGTATCATTGTCACAATAATTCAAATGTCTTATCATGATAGGAAATGTTTCATGATAAACAATACGATAAATGCCCATCCCTACACTAAAGTTTTAAAGACTGAGTAGAAACCCGACGATTTAATTCTAAAAGATGGGAGAGAAGTGATATCATAAAAGATCAGCAGCAGGCTAGAGCACGTTCACTTACTACAGCTGAAAAAAGCCTAAACAACCATACGGACGGAGGGTTTTACCTGTTGGTGGCGCCCTCCAGTGAAGGTGTACTGGACAGAGTGTGGTGGGTATCGGCTCTGCTCGCTGCTGAAGGACCCCTGACTCGGGGGGTAGCCCGAGCTGCTGGACATCCTGCTTAGGTGCTGGCAGGCTGCTGTTCCCTCACAAATCAGAAAGTTTGGCTAGACCATGTTTGGAGACACAAACCACCTGCACACAAAAATATTGACATAAAACTTGATGTTTCCAGTGCTGCATATTAGACATTAGGACAAGTATATGAAACAATGCTTAAGGGTCTAAGTGAAGGAAAAATTTTACTGATATTGCCCTAGAGCATTAAAATACAAAACAAGCAGAAGTGGAAATCAGCTTGATTGCCCCCGACAAGTGACCAGTGAGCACACCATGCTGCAGCTCCAACAGGATGCAGGAACAACAACAGCTCTTTATTACAAAAGATGTTACTGACTGAAGAAGATTTATCTATCTTAAAAACAGCAACGCGTCAGGGAAAGCAGAGATGGAGGGAGCCATTTAAAAGAAACTGTATTTTCTTCATGTCAAGATATGTTTGAAGTACATTCAGGCTGCAAGAGAGCCAGAAGTTCAGCAGATAACAGGAAGGCTGAAGAGAGTACAGAAAACATGCTACATTTTATTCTTTTGAGCTTTTAGCCTCCTTCAGTCATGGAACCGGCTGGACTTGACAACGTTGGCAGCTTTTTTTTAAATCTGAGCGTAAAGGTAAGGATCTACATTCTGCTAACATCCTATTTTAGTAGCAGAGATCGCCAATATAAAATACTAAAGCCACTTTAAAATGTCAGCTCAACAGAGAAACTACATCATCAACAAGTGTTAACAACTGCAAAACAAACAAGGCACAAATACTTGATATTATACTGTAATAATACATTATCATGCATGTTTGAGCAAGAGGGTCAGCTCAAATTATCTACTTTTATCAAACATGTCATAAAAGCCTTAAAGCACTGGCCTGCTACTACAGCCTCTTATTGGCAGTACATACAGTAAGCTTGGAATTAAATTCAAAATATTACACAAAATCAACTAAAAACATGTATGTGCTCTTGTATATGTAATTTGTTCTTTAGACATGTGGTGTTGTATTTATTAGATCCATAATCTTTCTTTTTTACTTTATACTGGAAGATTTTATTTGTTTCGAGGCCCAAGTCTGTAAAAGTAAACCTCCAGTTGTATATATTGTGCAGTGTGCTTTTGTTTATGACGTTCAAGTCAAGGGAAGAGATGAGCACCCAATGAAAGTTGGTATCTGGATGACCAGTCTATGGCTGTGCTTGAAATTAACTGCTATCTTAAGGCATCTCTATCCGTGTGCTTTATCGCCAACACAGCGCTGTGAAGTCAGGGATGGTGTAGGAGCAAAAACACTCTGAACCACAGAAGAAGAACAAACACATTAGGAAACTGTGTCTAGCAGGTATAACAACCTAGTGATAGCTCTGGGCTCATGAAGATGGCTGTGCAAGACTTTCACTTACAGTGTGGTGAAGCTAGTTGGAAACACAACCATTCCTGTGACCATAGTAAACACTTGATACTCTGTTACAATAACACAAAAAAAATACAGACCGTTTAAAAATGTTGGTGTCATCATATGAAATCTAAAAAACTGTTTACCCAGATTGTCCTACAATCTTAAACAACAGGTTTAAAGGGTTCATTAGGACCACAGAGCTGAAGGGGATAAGCAGATTGATTTGCACTCTTGCTCGAGCCACAGAAACATACAAATGTCCTACGTGTATGCATGGGCCTGTTACTGGTAACAAAGGGAATCAAAGTTCTAAAATTGTTAAACCCTGATATACAAAAAAATAGACAACTGATCTGTCTAGAGCCTCCCCCCATGCTCCTGATGAAAGCGGTTCTTTCCTTTGGCCCAGTAGCGAGCTGGGGCTGGGATAGCACTGGTTTTTCAGTGCTAGGCCCAGAGTTTGGGTGGTGGAGAGGGAAAAAACTGGGTTTAGCACCAGTTATTTCATTTCCCTTTGGGATTAATAAAGTATTTTTTACTGGAACTGGTTTGGTGGAAAAAGCCCCTCAGTAGAAACTGACTACAGGACCTACTGACCAACGAGCTATCTCTGACTGAAGACACACTGCTGGTGTATTACAGTCTTATAAGAAAGATGTTCAGCGTTGGCCATTATTCTTCATTTTATGACGCGTCCTTCTTTGCACAATCATGTCCAGAGGCTTCAGAGCAGTCTCCAGAAGAGAACCAGAACGTTCTTTATCAACTTGTTCAGATTTTTTTTACATCACCAACTCTGATGCCGCTACCCCAACAGATGATGGGAAAAGAGATCGTCATAGATAACTTATGTATGTGATACGATATTTTACCAGCAGCAGGAGTAAATGTTGCCTTTTTTGTATTGAATATAGGCAATAAGATCATGTTTTATATTATATTTTTAAATCTTTATGTAAACACTGAGGCCACCTTCCCCTGAGAATCTAACCTCAGGGCGCATTCACACTACTGGTCTGGTCTTGGCATTGGTAAAAGTGAGAAGATTCCCACCTTCAGTTGCCCCGGATTGCATTCACACAGAGATTTTTTAGACCAGACCAAACAAAGTCATGCAGCTGCAACGGGTTGTTTCTGGGGCAGTATTGAGTTGATCAAGAAGAAATAAGCACCAAGAAGAAAGTCCTTATCAGGGTTTTTGTTGTTACTTTGGTGTTAAAATGTAGCTGTGCTCCTGCACCTCTTCACTATGTCCTCTCTTAACGTTACACCCTTTCTTTCAGCTTTTGGTACGCTGGCCCGGCAAGCATTCACTCCGCAAGTATAACGCTCCAGGGTCCAGATAAACCGCGTCGAGACCGGCAGTTGTAACCGTGACAGGGTACGGTTCTCTGGCCCATTTCAGGGTCAGGGATGGGCTCGCACCGGCAGGATCCGCTCCAGAAACCAGACTCTGGAACATTATTAGGTATTCCAAAGGTTTGATGTGAAAGCACTGTTAGACAATGCCTCCATGATAGTTTATTAGAAGGAACTGGCGGGTGAGTCGGATACAGAGACTAATTTCCATGTACAACATTCCACAGATCAGAAAAATAGTCTGCAGCATTGAAAATTGATGAAGACAACACCCTTTTAAAGGAGAAAACAAACAGCTACAAACAATCTGAGCAGAAAAAAAAAATCATAAATGTTGGTGGCATGAGAAACAAAACAAAAACTACCAGGATAATGTAGCAACAAAACTGCCCAAAATCCTGAATTACAATGATCTTTTCTTTTACGGTTTTCTAATCTTCATCTTAACTAACTAAATATGGTGATTTCCATTTTAATAAAAATGTATTAATGATGTGCATAACATAGACATGGGTATAAAAAGGTATAAAAAACTTCAAGTTTCAAATTGTTCCTATTTTAAGTCCCTTTAAATGGGTGCCAGAGAAAGTGACGGAGTGCCCAGAGTTTTCTAAGGCTGTATTAGGGCCGCACAATATATCGTGGATATATCGTTATCGCAATATCAGTGTGCGTAATATTCATACCGCAAAGGACTGCTTAGAGTGCAATAATTGTTGACTGATGTATTTGAAGAGTTTTGAAGTTGTATTTTCTACGCTAATGTAATATTTATCCAGTGTTGTGTATCGGATATCCAGTAGGACAGAGTCTCACGGCAGTAAAAGCTCATACCAGACACAAATGACGTTGCCAAAAATGCTAAAGGTCACATAGAGTAGGAAGTACAGATTAGAAAGGGAGGAGAGAAAAAAAAAAAGACATGTATCGCACCTGATATCGTCATCGCAATACTTTCTAATATCGTGCAGCTGAACAGAATCCTCGCCTGGCCAACCGTCTGAATGGTTTCTACTGCAGACGTGACAAGAAGCCATTCACACCTCAAACCATCTCCTCCACAACCCATTCAGGAACAAATTCTTCCCATAAAGCAACCAACCCCTTACCTTCAGATCCTCTGCCTGCACTAAAGATCTCCGAGGAAGATGTAAACAGGCTCTTTCAGCGCATGAAAACAAAGAAAGCTGGAGGACCTGATAACGTCTCACCATCATGCCTGAAAGCCTGTGCAAATCAACTCGCTCCGATCTTCACAAGGATCTTCAACAAGTCACTGGAGAAATGTGAGGTCCCCTCCTGCCTCAAACGATCCACCATCATCACAGTACCCAAGAAACCCACCATCCTAGGATTAAATGACTACAGGCCTGTAGCCCTGACGTCTGTGGTCATGAAATCCTTTGAAATCCTTTGAGCGGCTGGTGTTGAAGCACCTGAAAGACATCACAGGCCCCCTGCTGGATCCCCTGCAGTTTGCTTACCAACCAAACAGGTCAGCAGATGATGCTTTTAACTTAGGTCTACACTTCATCCTGCAACACCTCGACCACCCAGGGACATACGCCAGGATCCTGTTTGTAGACTTCAGCTCGGCCTTCAACACCATCATACCAGACATCCTCCACCAGAAGCTCACCCAGCTCAACGTCCCAGCCTCCACCTGTCAGTGGATCAACAGTTTCCTGACGGACCGACAGCAGCAGGTGAGACTGGGGAGCATCTTCTCCCGAACCAAATCAGGGAGAACTACTATCCCCACTCCTCTTCTCTCTGTACACAAATGACTGCACCTCATCGGACTCGTCCGTGAAACTCCTGAAGTTCGCAGATGACACCACTGTCATTGGACTGATCCAGGATGAGTCTGCATACAGACAGCAGGTGGATCGGCTGGTACACTGGTGTTGTCAGAACTACCTGGAACTCAACCCACTCAAGACTGTGGAAATGGTGGTGGACTTTCGGAGAACACCACTCCCATACACCCACCTCACCATCCTCAACAACACCGTGTCAGCTGTGGACCACTTCTGGTTCCTAGGAACCACCATCTCTGAGGACCTGAGATGGTTTTCACACATAAACACTGTTCAAAAGAAGGCCCAGCAGAGACTGTACTTCCTGAGGCAACTCAAGAAGTTCAACCTTCCACAGGAGCTGCTGGTCATCTTCTACACTGCCATCATTCAGTCTGTACTGTTTTCATCCATCTCAGTGTGGTTTGGCTCATCCACCAAACAGGACAGGTCCAGACTGCAACGAATAATCAGGAATGCAGAGAGAATAATCAGGGCTGACCTTCCCTCCATCCAGGACTTATACAGGTCTAGGGTCAGAAAAAGAGCTGCTAAAATCTCTGCAGACCCCACACACCCTGCACATAAACTGTTCAGAGCTTTACCTTCAGGTGGCGCTACAGAGCACTGTTCACTAAAACCAGCCGCCACAGAGACAGTTTCTTCGCCCAGGCTGTTGCTCTGATGAACATTTAATAGAGTACCAAACAACTGCATAATGAAGTTGCAAATGCACCTTGTATATATGTATATTTAAGGACATAAAGATATATGCATAAATATATCTTATAACATCAGTCAGTCATTTTCTACCGCTTATTCCATAGTGGGTCACGGGGGAGCTGGTGCCTATCTCCAGCAGTCTATGGGCGAGAGGCAGGATACACCCTGGACAGGTCGCCAAACCATCGCAGGGCAACACACAAACAACCATGCACACATTCATTCATACACCTAAGGGCAATCTAGAGTGACCAATTAACCTAACAGGCATGTCTTTGGACTGTGGGAGGAAGCCGGAGTACCCGGTGAGAACCCACGCATGCATGGGGAGAACATACATACTCCATGCAGAAAGACCCCCGGCCGGGAATCAAACCCAGGAACTTCTTGCTGCAAGGCAACAGTGCTACCAACTGTGCCACCACGCAGCCATATATAACGTCTTATAACGTATTTTTAAAAAACAACAACAAATAAACAAAACAAAAAAAACCCAGAGAGCAAAGTGTACCGGTGTTTGTATGTACTAAATTGGCAATAAAGCTGATTCTCGTTCTGGAGCATAAAGCAGCATTACATTGTTCCTCAACCTACGTGTTGCAGCTCACTGCAGGTCAGTTCGCAAATATAAGCCCTGGACTTTTTAATTTCTGACAAAGAGAGACAAATTCAGCCCTTTGGAAAAAACACAGTCATCGTGTGGAGGCAAAGGAGCACAACCCATCTCTCTTAACAAGGCAATGCTGACTTGAAACAACAGTTGGTTAACAACTAGGAGCAACATGTCTGTTAAGCACCAACTGAAGGTCTGCCACCTGAGCAGGAGGCCCAGCTATAAGCTTGGTATGCTTCTGCTACACTCTAATGAGCAGAAAGTAAAATATTCTGCTCATTAGGCACTCAGAAACTACTATTAAATGTAGGGGTTGCTTTTCAGTTTTAAATAAAAGTGATTATATCATGTTCTTTTTTGTGTTGATACAAAGGATTTGAGGTTATTGGTTGGAATCTCAACCAATCATGCCTAGAGTAAGAGCCACAAATTTACATTAAATTTAAAGACTAAAGACTTAACACCAAGTTAAAAAAAAGGCCATCTTGGCAAGCCCGATATTTAATCCTTGTTGATTTTTTAAATAAGGCAGACCCTCTTGGTACTAAACGCTTTAATTTAGCAGGACATTAAAATTATGTCTATTATTTTTTTTAGATAAAATGAGTTGCAGTTGCATGCATTCATCCTCCCCTACATCAGAATCGGAATCAGAAAAGCTTTATTGCCAAGTACGTTTTTGGACATACAAGGAATTTGTTTTGGCGTAGTCGGTGCAATACAGTACAAATTAAACAGTATAAACATATCTACAATATAATATAAATATATGTGCACAGTTTTAAGTGAATGAGAGTAAATATAGAGCAGTATAAGATGCAAGAGCAATACAACAGTGCAGGTGATCATTGTGCAAGTAAAGCAGGAGTCCAAGCTGAGCGTCAATGTAACGCATAGAGTTACAGGTTACAGGTGTCCTGTCAGCAAAAAAAAAAAAAAAAAGGGGGGGGGGGGGGGGGGGGGTGTCAGGGTGGTTTCCGGGCTTTGTTAACCAGGCTGGTGGCAGATGGGAAAAAACTGTTCTTGTGGCGTGAGGTTTTGGTCCGGATGGACTGCAGCCTCCTGCCAGAGGGGAGAGTCTCAAAGAGTCTGTGACCGGGGTGGGAGGGATCAGCCAGAATCTTCCCTGCCCGCTTCAGGGTCCTGGAGGTGTACAGTTCCTGGAGCGACAGTAGACTGCAGCCAATCACCTTCTCAGCAGACCGAATGACACGCTGCAGCCTGCCCTTATCCTTGGCTGTAGCAGCGGCGTACCAGATGGTGATGGAGGAGGTGAGGATGGACTCAATGATGGCTGTGTAGAAGTGCACCATCATAGTCTTTGGCAGGTTGAATTTCTTCAGCTGCCGCAGGAAGAACATCCTCTGCTGGGCTTTCTGGATGAGGGAGCTGATGTTTGGCTCCCAAGATCCTGGGAGATGATGGTTCCCAGGAAGCGGAAAGATTCCACAGTGTCAATTGTGGAGTCACAGAGGGTGATGGGGGCAGGTGGGGCTGGGTTCTGCCTGAAGTCCACAACCATCTCCACTGTCTTTAGAGCGTTGAGCTCAAGGTTGTTCTGGCTGCACCAGTCCAACAGATGGTCCACCTCCCATCTGTACGTGGACTCGTCACCATCAGAGATGAGTCCGATCAGGGTGGTGTCGTCCGCAAACTTCAGAAGCTTGACAGACTGGTGACTGGAGGTGCAGCTGTTGGTGTACAGGGAGAAGAGCAGAGGAGAGAGAACACAGCCTTGGGGGGAACCGGTGCTGATGGTCAGGGAGTCAGAGACGTGCTTTCCCAGCCTCACGCGCTGCTTCCTGTCAGACAGGAAGTCAGTGATCCACCTTCTTGGGAACAGGGACGATGGTGGAGGACTTGAAGCAGGCTGGCACATGACATGTCTCCAGTGAGGTGTTAAAAATGTCTGTGAAGACTGGAGACAGCTGATCAGCGCAGTGCTTCAGGCTGGCTGGTGAGACAGAATCCGGACCAGCAGCTTTCCAGGGGTTCTGTCTCCTGAAGAGTTTGTTGACGTCCCTCTCCTGGATGGAAAGAGCCGTCCTCGGCGTGGGTAGGGGGCTGGTGGGGGGGAACTTCATGGTGGGGGTTGGAGGTGCCAAGGCCCCTCTTGAGGTTGGAGAGATGGGGGTGGTGGATTGTGGTTGCAGCTGTTGGGGGGCGTCGTGGGGGATGGTTGCAGGACTGTCTCTTTGTCTTTCAAAGCGGCAGTAGAACTCGTTCAGGTTGTTGGCGAGGCGTCGGTCGTTGATGGAGTGGGGGGCTTTCGGCTTGTAGTTGGTGATTTGCCTGAGCCCTTTCCAGACAGACGCAGAGTCGTTGGCTGAGAACTGGATTTGGAGCTTCTCAGAGTACAGTCGTTTGGCCTCTTTCACTGCCTTGCCAAACTTGTACTTTGCCTCTCTGTATATGTCTTTGTCCCCACTCCTGAAGGCCTCTTCCTTATCCAATCTTAACCTTCTGAGTTTGGCTGTGAACCAGGGTTTGTCGTTGTTGTAACTCACCCTGGTGCATGATGGTACACAGCTGTCCTCACAGAAGCTGATGTAGGAAGTCACAGCCTCTGTGTACTCGTCCAGACTGTTGGTAGTAGTCCTGAACACATCCCAGTCTGTACAGCCTAAACACGCCTGGAGATTCTCCACAGCCTCACTGCTCCACTTCCTTGTCGTCCTCACAACAGGTTTGCAGAGCTTTAGTTTCTGCCTGTATGCAGGAATCAGGTGGACCATGATGTGGTCGGATTGGCCCAGTGCAGCACGTGAGACGGCGTGATAAGCGTCTCTGATGGTGGTGTAACAGTGATCCAGAATGTTGTCCTCTCTGGTCGGACATTTTATAAACTGTCTATATTTGGGGAGTTCGTGGGTGAGATTACCTTTGTTAAAGTCACCAACGACGATTACTAAGGAGTCCGGGTTGGTCCACTCCACACTCAGTATCTGGTCGGCGAGCATGCGCTGTGCGACCTGCGCATCAGTTTAATAGCAGCCCCAGAAAGGATTTAAGGCCTTTTGGGTTTGCAGGCAAAAATGGTTGGATTGTAAACATAAATCTATCTCAGAAAGCTTTGAGGTCACATTAAAAAAGGTGCAATGTCACATTGGTTCCCTCGGGCTGCTTTCATGCAAAATCGCCAGTTCTATGAAAAAAGAAGGTAATGCTGCAGCTGTCTGGTGGTTCTGTTGTCATTTATGACATTACAACATAGTTAACTGCAACTGGATTTGGAGCACATCATGATAACGGGGGGGGGGGGGGGGGGGGGGGGATGGGACTGCTTTCACACAACAAGGAGCATCTCCAAAAAAACGAGCAAAAAGATATATGTCAACTCAAATGAAGGCGCTTTATACGTACTTCAACATCATATTCGGATGTTGTGGCGGCTAGCTGGCTTATCCTGTATTTCACCTTTGAATTCGCAACCACGTCGCCATCTTGCAAAGCAGATTTTCAGCGCACAGCCAGTCGCTTTAACAGTGTGCTAAGTACACTCGCCGACAGGCTGCATATAACCTATATGTACTCACCCCATATTTGAAGTTGGTAGAGAGAGGGAAGAAAGGTATCACCCGACAGAAATCAGTTTGAATTGTTGATTGTAAATCCGCGGGTTGTGGGCTGTGAACGACTGAGCAGACTAAAAGGCTGCGCCGCATTTGTCGGTCGAGGTCCTGACAGCGACAGACAAACGCTTTCGGTAACGTTTTATTTGGGATGCCTAATAAATATCTACATACATACATAACCTGGTATAGATGTATAGCAATATAAAATATTGCGAATCTTCTGGGTGGGATTTTTTGCGAATATTTTAATGATATAACTACTTTTATATATATCTGCAAAGACAGTGCGGTGTTACACCTAAATCGTCCCCTCAAACACGGTAATGCCGCTTGGCTTTTTAAATGTTACGTTTAAAAAAACTTGCTCATTTAAAAATGTTCAACGGTTAACCTCTTATATTATGAAGGTATGTCCGATGAAAATGTCTTCACCATAATTATCTTACCGTTTCGTTGAGGCTTGTGTTAAGAGGAACGCAAAGTGACTACAATCGTGTATTTTTAAATGTAGCGATAAATGGGGGATATGGTTACTTTTGCTGGCCGAAGATTTTTCTAAACAAATAGCGCCGTACAATTACGCGCTATTTATTTGTTTTCTACTCGGAACCATCGACAGTTTGGAATTTTGTTCTTACACGGATTGTTTACGGGGGCGGTCAAAATAATGTATGTTTACCTAGTCGTCTTCGCAGTTTTATTCTATTTTGTGTTGATAAAATGCATTTTTGACCGCCATCGGCATGCTCTGATAAAGTCGCTAAAACGTACGACGAACGTTTCGTCAGAGACAGAAACTGACGGCGCAGACGTCAGAGCTCTGGTCGTTACTGCGCATCCGGATGATGAATGTATGTTCTTCGCCCCGACGATTATACGACTAAATGAATTAAATGCCAGCGTCCACCTGCTGTGTTTGTCTGAAGGTATGAAAACAGGACATCTTGGTTAGCATTGATAATAACAGCCAGGTAGTTTAAAGTGAGGAAATACTGACCACGCTCATCTAGGCTGTTTTCTTTCAGTTTTAGCCCCGCAAACAGGTTTATACTCCCGGAGTGAAATCCCCTTCAGCCAAAAACCACGTGCTAAAACAATAGGCCAAAAATGAGACATTACTCACCATTATAATTATATACTGTATTTGTATTCAATAAAGCTAATAACTGATCAGGGAGCTCCAGCCCTTTCTGCTTTAATGAGTTCCATGTCCTTAAGCTGTGAAGCACCTGATTCGGCCATTGTTTGTTTGATGATCCGCAGAGTTCCTTGGTTTTATTGTTCATTGCTCAGTATTTCTTCAGCACTTTATTTCAATCAGACCTTATCACAATGACACGGGGCAATATTATTAAACTGTAGTATTAAAATTATTCAGAAATTTCATAAGAGTTACAGTGCAATTTAGACTTTTTGTTTTTCAACAGGAAACTACTACAATCGTGGAGCACAGCGGAGAGAAGAACTTTTCAGCAGCAGCGCCGTGTTGGGGATACCAGCTTCCAGAGTCACCATCATAGACCATAAGTAAGCATCCACCTGCAGCAAACATGTAACACATAGATAACTGTCTAAATGCTTTTAGATCAAGATCACATGTCTGTTTTCCACCATGAATCCGATTAATGTAATAGTCTTTGTTACTTGCTGTTGTTTTTGTTGTTTATTTCTTCAAAATTAAAACGCAGTCAACATTTAATATGTGGGAAGAGCCTTGAGTTATTCATTGTGAGCCCCTTTATTCAGTGGGGGAAAATCTTATTAAGAGATCATAGTCTTAGGGGCAACATTTTTGCTGTGTATGCTTTTCTTTTTTTAGTTTGGTTAAAGTGTCTAGAATAGTTTATTTAGTAATCCCTGACTTCCTATTTGTTTCGGATATAAATACTATTTGACACAGAGGCCCGTTTCTCTTAGTAACTCTTCAAAATGAGAAAGAAAAGAAAACATACCATTCAGTTAAGACAGCTATGTGTTGATCTTCATTAGTGAGGAAATTGGTAGAAAAAATTCCTTTTTGTCTAAACCTGCCCGCATCTGCAGTCAGAGCAGTAAAACAAGTCAAACAGTGACAAACAAGGCTTGATGAAGACGGTAAGGGGGGGTAAAAAAAATGTAAACAAATCTCTAAAGAGCGCTTTTAGAAACTGCAGCAAAAATGTCAGTTTGGAATTTTAGTACTGCAATAAAAAAGATCTTCTCTTTAAAAGTGGAATACCTATTGAAAATAAGTATCAAAAGAAATAGAGTAAAAGATATTTTTAAAGCAGTCAGCTCCTCTCTCAGAGATAATGAGATGGGAGGGGGGGTCCTTTTCATTAGTGTGTAATTCCTACAGACACTTGAAAAGCCATCAGAAAAAGCATACTGCTGCTAGTTTGTTTGATCATTTTCTAAGAATGGGGATAAAATGTAACCGATTTAGGCCTGTGGTCCTGGGTTTCTAAATTGCTGTGTATTACTTACTACTCAACCTGATTGAAGATATGTATAAATGGATGGATGTTCTTTATTTAGCTCATTGCTTAGCTTCCTGGAAAGCACCAGATTCTTCCCTTTAAGTCAGTGTCTGTTAAAACACAAAGCGCTGACCACAAATCACTTCCTGGTACTCTGCCTGCAAGTGATTTCATTCATCCTGGTCTGATGTATTATAAGGAAGTTGATAGGTCTGCCCTGTGGGACACCAAATACAGAAAGAAAGCTTTACATTTCCCAACAGCCATTAATCTATATGCTCTTCTAGTACCAGTGTGTATCAGAATATTCTTTTATTGCACATCTTCACAAAGTATCATAAAGCAAGTTTAAGAAGAGCACCTAAAGGATATGTATTTTTTTCAGTGTCATGGTTTGATGTCACATCATAAGCAATAATTCTCTTGTGAAAAATCAGTGAGAAGAAAAATCATTACATTGAGGCCTTGAATGAGATTTCTTTCTCTTGTGGATATAATCTTCAGTTTGATTTTCTAATGTTTGGAGTTTCTCAGAAGCTCTGAACTGCTTACACGTGAGCACTGGCATGTTGGCTCAGCAGGAGAGCTGTATGAACTCTGACACTCACCTGGAACACACAGCAATGAGCTGGCAACATGCCCAGACTGTGTGCCCTGGAGAACAAGCATGTCTGTTTGTGTGTGCGCTTCAGCACACTTGCACAGCACAGACGTCACCATTTTATCATCTTGTGCACACAGAATACAGCTGAACTTTGTTCTACGAGCTGTCTGCACTGCTGCTGAACTGGAGTGTGGCCCATTTTCCCCTTTCTTTGTATTCCCCTGTTTGCCTGAAATACAGAGCTAATCAGCACTTTGAGAAGCCCACTCACTCACTCTCAACCAGCCCTCCTCTTCCTCCTCCTCTTCCTCTTCCTCCTCCTCCTCCTCCTCCTCCTATGTCCATGTTTGCTGAAGCCAACTGCCAAGGACTGTGGGACACACTAAGCACTCCTAATGTAGGTCATTCCAAACAGTTTATCACTGCTTGTGTCTGCTCACAGCCAATCACACTCTAGCTTTGCTCCTAACCTCGCCAGTTCAAGTATGTTCTTATTTTTGTTGCTGTTCATTTTGTTGCGCAGAAAAATGGAGAGGAGGACAGAACAACCTTTAGATCAAATTTATCATTAGAGTTGAGCTAATCAGTTTAGCTTGGCTATTATGGGACAGTATATTTGGGTTAGTTCTTTATGCATATGAAAACAATTTAAAATCTCTAAGCTGTGAAATTAAAGCAGTTACAGCTCTGATTGTTACTGAAACCTCACTTCATTACAGGATTTTCATGCTATTGCACCTGGACTTAAGAGCTGAAACTTCCCAAGTGATATTATCAAAGAAGAGTTTTAAAGTGCTTTGCAAAAGTATTCACACCCTTGTACATTTTTATAGTTTGTCGCAACACAACCTAAAACTCTCATAGCTGAATAAGCTCCTCAGTGGGGAACATCTAAAACACGTAGGACACTGACTCTGGAGGATTGGGCTTGGCCACTGCTGATTTAAACCATTATATTGTAGCTCTGCCTGTATATTTAAGGTTGTTTACCTGCTGGAAAGCGAAACTCTACCCCAGTCTCATATCTTTTGGAGCTTCCATCAGGTTTTCTTCCCCTATTATTCTGTATTAAGCTACTGCCATCATCCCTCAACTCTGTCTGGCTTTCCTGCCCCTGCAATAGAAAAGTGGCCCCACAGCATGATTCAGCTTTCACCATGTTTCACAGTAGGGATAATGTGTTCGGGCTGACGCCCAGTGTTACTCGTCCACTACACAGAATTTTGCTGGTAATCCAAAAAGTCCGGTTTGGGTCTCATCTGCCCTGAGCACCATTGTCTACATGTTTGCTGTGTCCTTTACGAGGCTTGTGGCAAACATGGCTTTCTTTCAACACTGGCTTTATTTGTGCAAAGACAGATTTGTGAAGTGCACGACTAGTTTTTCCTCCCTGGGCTTCCATCTTACCATGGTCGAGGGGTTTGAGTGTCCCAATGATCCTAGCAGCTATGCTGTCAGGGGTTTTATGTCCCTGGTAGGGTCACCAAAGGCAAACAGGTCCTAGGTGAGGGATCAGACAAAGCACAGCCCACAGACCCTTTATGATAATTTCCATAAATGGAAACCATGTTCCCTCGCCCGGATGCGGTTCACCGGAGCCCCACTCTGGAGCCAGGCTTGAAGGTAGAGCTCGGCCAGGCACAGCCCAAAGAGGAAACGTGGGTCCCCCTTCCAATGGGCTCACCACCCGTGGGAGGGGCCAATGGGGTCCGGTGTAATGTGGTATGGATGGCGGCCGAAGGCGGAGACCTTGGCGGTTTGATCCTCGGCTGCAGAAGCTGGCTCTTGGGATGTGGAATGTCACCTTTCTGGTGGGGAAAGAGCCTGTGTTGGTGTACGAGATTGACAGGTTCCGGCTAGAAATAGTCAGGCTCACCTCGACACATGGCTCTGGCTCTGGAACCAGTCTCCTTGAAAGTGGTTGGACACTATTCCACTCTGGAGTTGCCCTTGGTGAGAGGCGCCAAGCTGGGGCAGGCATACTTGTTGCCCCCCATCTCTGCGCCTGTACGCTTGGGTTCAACCTGGTGGACGAGAGGGTAGCCTCCCTCCGCCTATGGGTTGGGGGATGGGTTCTGACTGTTGTTTGTGATTATGCACCAGGCAGCAGTTCAGACTACCCACCCTTTTTGGAGTCCTTGGAGGGGGTGTTGGAGAGCGCCCCTCTGGGGGACTCCCTTGTTCTGCTGGGGGACTTCAACACTCATGTTGGCAAAGACAGTGAGACCTGGAGGGGTGTGGTTGGGAGGAATGGCCTTCCCGTTCTGAACCCGAGTGGTGTTTTGTTATTGGACTTCTGTGCTCGTCATGGATTGTCCATAACTAACACCATGTTCAAGCATAAGGGTGTCCATATGTGCTCTTGGCACCAGGACACCCTGGGTCGCAGTTCGATAATCAACTTTGTTGATTATCAGCGGGTGAAGAAGGGAGCGGAGCGGAGCTTTCCACTGACCACTACCTGGTGGTGAGCTGGCTCCGATGGTGGGAGAGGATGCTGGTCAGACCTGGCAGACCCAAACAAATCTTGAGGGTCTGCTGGGAACGCCTGGCAGAGTCTCCCGTAATGCAGAGCTTCACTTCCCACCTCCGGTAGAGCTTCAAACACACGGGGAGGTGGGGGACATGCTGTTAGGTCCCTGTATGAACGGTGTCAGAGCTTGGTCCGCATTGCCGACTAAGTCGGACTCGTTTCCGGTGAGGGTTGGCTGAAGGCAGTAGGTTGCACTGGATTTTATGGATTTTAAAGGTTATTATAGTAAAGGGTATTGAAATGCAAAACTTTTATTTGTAAAAAAAAAAAAAAAGTTATCTCTGTAACATTTTCTTTCACTCTACACATAGGTACAATGTGTTGGTTTGTCCCATAATATCCCAAAAAATTATAAAATACGTGGTCAGTGTGGGACAAAATGTAAAAAAAAAACCTAATTAAACCAGTATGAATACTTTTGAAAGGCACTATAGATAATCTGTATTTGTAATAGAAACACTTACTCAGACATGCGCTGCAGCACAAGAATGGAAGCCTTAAACAATCTTTCAGTGTTGTCCCAATGAATGCTGAGGCATCCTCCGTGCTGTATTGCGTTGTTGATGAGGGTTGTGTTTATATGACGACAGATCTTGGTGAGACAAGCTCAGATGCACATGCAGATCATTTCTGGGATGTGACAGGAATTACGTGAGCTCTGTAGCAGCTTCAATATAGCAGTTTAAAGCTCACCGAATGGGACAGCTGTGTAGACAGTATCTGGGGGCCCAACGGCACAGCGGGGCCTTTGCGATCAAATTCGATCTGAATATGCTCTGGTGCCTCCCTTGCTTGCCAGACCCTGACCTCTGCCTGCTCCCTGGGCTCGAATATAGCTGCTCACTGTGTAAATCCCACTGCCCCACCTATGCATTATCCGTCGGACTGAACCCGAAGCTTTGCCCTGTCTCTCTCTTACTCTTAGTACTGTAATACCCAAATGCTCCAAATGCTTCTCTCACTAGAAAATCACAATCTTAATGCTTCAGTTTTTAATTGGATTTGTGCAAATCTCTGCAGAGATAAAAACATCAACCACAGTTTTTTTTGCATAAAAAGTCAGCAGTGAGTCACCAGGTTTAAATATACATTACACAGTGGTAAAAATAACCAAAGGTGATTTATACTCCACGGACAGGGAGCCTAAAACTGTGGGGGGGTCTTCCAGCCCTCCCACTGATCTCTGGCAGTGCTCTTAGTCAAGATAGATGTGTCACCACCACCAGTAGTGGTTCTTTCATGGATATTGCCTTAGACCCTCGCACCATCACCAATCAAAACACAGGAACTCATATCTGAGATTCTGGAATAGGATACAGTGCAGCGTGTCCTAACATAGCATGCAACCTCTTCTCCCTATTCACAGCAGTAAGCAAGGGGTGCCAACTCAAAACATGGGGGGCACATGTGTAAATGTCATAGTAACTTGTTCAGGGCACACTTGACAGATAAGTTGTATTTTTTTAACAGGCGCTGCTGTGCACTCCATCCTCCCCAACCCCACTCCCTTCGGATGCTGCCTTGGGCAACTGACCCATATAAAAAAACAGCTACTAAGCACCACCTACATGCTTCTGCATGTACGAAATGTGAATATTTATTTTATAGAAATTCTCTTTCAAAACTACACCTCAACTTCCATAATTATTAATTTAACTTGTGAAGAATGACAAAATCTGCAAGCCGCTAGGGCCCCGTAAATAATGAAACAACATGTCAGTCGCCTTAGCAACCATTGCCACAGCCGCCTTATTACAGTGGCTTATTGTGGGTGTACTCTCAGCTTGCAGTGGTATCTTGGCCATTCCAAACAGGACATATTATCTGACCGTTTGGACAGAAATCTGGCAGTTTCATAGGCCTGTGGTCCATGTGACCAGACTAAACACTCTCTAACACACACATACACAGAATCCTTTTACTGGACCAAAGTTCAACAACTGCATACAGAGGTCTGCAAGCAATTAGGCATACACATGCAACGCTACAAAAAGGAGCTCGTGAGGTTACTTTAGGGCAGCCTGTCCTGTTGCCATGGTGAAGCAGACACCCCGCATCCTGCCAGAGAAAGGTCAGGTAGATCTTGTTCATTTTTCATTCATCATTTTTCTCTTTCTCTTTCTCTGCAATTTTCAAGCTGTGAGGAACAATGTATGGAATACAGTGTGAAAGGAATCATGAGTTCAAAACAACTTAAATGATTAAAATAATAATTTTTCCTTTAACTGAATCCTTAGATGTTCCATCAATTAGTATTATTAGCTTAGGTATTCAAACCAACGTTTTCACCTTTTGTCAAGTCACAACTGCAAATGGGCTTCATTGAGATTTTACATGAAGGACCAACACAAAGATGTGCAAAACCGTGAAGTGAAAGTAATAAATATTTTTTTACAAATGTGAAAGTTGTTCTTGTGCATTTTTTTATTTAGCCCCATTTACCATGATCCTCCTAAATAAAATCTAGTCTAACCCAGTACGCTAGGTGCACTATCTAGAAAATGTTCCACCTGTGTGTAATTTAATCTTAGTATAAATCCAGTTGTTCCCTGAAGGCTTCAGAGGTTTGTGAACAAACAGCATCATGAAGACCAAGGAAGACAGCAGACAGGTCAGGGAGAAAGTTGTGAAAAAGTTCAAGGTAGGGTTGGGGCAGGGGTCTCCAACTCCAGTCATGGAGAGCTACTATCCTGCAACACACATCCCTGCTCCACCACACCTATGTTGTGTTCTGCAGAGGTCTGATAATGAGCAATTCATTTGATTCAGGACAATTGTTTAGATTTAAATCCATATTCATGTGTTAGAACGACTCAAGATTTGAACGTTAATGTTTGCAGATGCTTTTCATCCGGACTATGTTGAATGAGTTATTTTGCAAAAAAATGACTGGAAACAAAATCTTTTTTTACATGTGCAAAGCTGGTAGAGACATACCCCAAAATACTTGCAGCTGTCCTTGTAGAGAAAGGTGGTTCTACCAAGTGTTGACTTAGAGTTGCAGAGAATTCATTCACGCCACAGTTTTTAGAATTTTATTTGTCAAAAGACAACCATGTATTAAGCTTTCATTTCACAGTTATGTGTTAGTTTGTCTTGCCATATCATATAATATCTGTATAAAACCCATTGAGTTTTGTGGAGATAATGTGACAAATGTGATAAAGTTTAATTTTGCAAGGAGCTTGTAGATCCATATTGATTTGAATACATTTGGTTTCAGATTGCCATCCTTGGACAAAACACACATAAGCTCAGTCCTTATTACTAGGTCACTGGTATCAAATTGTCATGCCAGGGCTTTCATACATGATAGACAGTTTTAAACTATCTCTGAACCCTTATTCCTCATTCACAGCCCCCCTTCCCCTAATGTCTGAACCCCTCATAGGCCCTGCAGCCAATAGATTTGTGTCCTAATCCATCACTTCCCTCTATGACCTCCACAGTCCAGGCTCTTTGTTAGCAACAAAAGGCAGGGAGGCAACCGTTGACACAACCACACCTATACTCCCAAGTAAGCGGGGCTACAGCTCACAATGCATCTGCAGCTTTTTTTATTTTTATTTTTGGCATTTATTTTTCAGTTTTTAAAAATTGCCCAACTAGACAAAGACTCAGTTTTGCCCAAAATGTTTATTCTTGTTATATACTATATTCTGGCCTAAAATGGGAAAATCATCCGAATTTATGCTAAAGTTTACAGAAATAGTCTGTCAGCATCCCTCAGAGGTTTTCATCAACATAAAACAGAGAAGTTAGGACAGGATTCACTCTATTTTTGATTCAAGCCTCTGGGTTTTTGCTGTGAACTGTGTCAGCCAAATTCATAGCTAAGCAGATTTTAAGCACCTTTGTACTTGTGTGTGTGTGTGTGTGTGTGTGTTTTCCTCTTAGGTTTAGGATGTTGGGAAACACAGGAGATCAATACTGAGCATTGTATCTCAGCATCAAAAGCAGTGGATTTGTGAGTGTTAGGTAGGTCACCAGAGTGGGTTGGCCAACTTTGATGTTTGATATGTGCTTTGTGTCGCCTCTAGGCTGCAGTTTCAGATGAGGAAGAAGCTACAGGCCTACCGAACCTTAACCTTTGAACTCTTCAGTACTCTGTTATCTTTGCAACTAACAACTTGCTGTGTTGAATCTGCATTGTGTAAAAATACAAATCTGGTGCTTTGGACAGAAATAATCAGTTCAGTTTTAGTAAAGTACAGTGCCTCAAATGTACTCATGCCTTCTGAACCTTTTTACATTTTGTCATGTTACAACCACAAACTCTAATGTATGCTATGTAATAGGTACCCTTAAGACTTGAGACTTGACCTGGACTCCTGGTCTGAGACTCGAGTCAGTTGTTATCTCGTGTAATAAAGAGTGAAAGGAGGCTGGATGAGAGCTACAGACTGCAGCTGCTGTGCTTGTTTTACTGCGAAAGGATGAACTTGATCATTAGTCAGTGACGTCGGTAGATTATGGGATGTTAATGAATCATAACAATCTGTTTATGTTAGCTGTATAATGAACACCTGAATGTCTCTCCAGCTGAACGCTGTATTGAATGACTTTCTATCATTTCAGAACAAAATGAACTTAACTCACCTTCGACATTCTTTCACTGTTATGCTAACTGCAGCATTAAAAGGACACTTCTGGCTGAAATATTTTTAAAAAGCTATTCCTGTTTCATTCATTCATTCAGATGTTTATCTGTAATTTATTTACTTATCACTCTTTGTCTTGTCCATTATGTTGCATTAATACTATTAAAACATAACTGTTAATAAATATTAAAAGTTTGAAAAATAATCAAATGGTTATGTGGCACCTCTAACCTACAGGGATGCAGGGTCAGAGGTGCTGTAGATGTCATGAATTTGATGAGGACATGTTTATTTCAGTTATTAGAGACTTGAGGCTTGACTTCGAATGGCTGCAATTACAGCTACAGTTTTACCATGAGTTTTACCATACATTCTCTGTTGGATTTTGCTCTGGACTTTGGCTGGGCCATTCTAACAAATGAATATACTTTGATATTAAACATTCCACTGTAGCTCTGGGTAATTGTTTAATGTGATTCCTCTGCTGAAAAGTGAACCTCCACTGCAGTCTCCAGTCTTTTCAGCATTTAACAGGTTTTCTTCTGGAATTGCCCTGTATTTAGTTCCATCCATCTTCTGTTCAACACTAACCAGCCTCCCTATCCCTGCTGAAGAAAGGCAACATAATGGTGGCACCACCATGTCTCACAGTTGCGAATGGTGTGTCAGGGTGATGTCCAGAGTAGGATTTTTGCAACACATAGCATTTTGCATGAATGCCAAAAAATTTGAATTTGGTGTCATCTGACCAGGGGACAATCCGACTCAATGAGGAAGACATTGATATCCTTTTAAACGGGTTGATAATCAAATTATTCTTTGTTTTTCTTCCCTCTACAGAAAGCTTCCAGATGATCCCAAAGCAGAATGGAGCGTCTCATTAGTCTCCTCTGCAGTACTGAAACACATAACAGCACACGCCATCAACATGGTATGTTCATGGCCGCTCAAAACTCTTGTGCACTGACATTTTGCCTGCCTTTCTCTGCAAGTTTATGTATTGTTTTATATTAGCCATATGTTTTGGCACCACAGTTTCCCAGTTCATTATCCCTGTTTTACTGTGGCGTGTGTAATAATCCCTCTTAGCCCAGCCCACTATGCATTTTTAGCTCTGGAAAAGCAGAGGAAATGGCCTCTGCTGCAGCAGAAAGTTAAAATCTGTTTAGACAAAGATTCTTATCGTCCGTCAATGCAGTTCCGGACTATTAGCTAATGGCAATGCAGCAAATTTAGAATCATATTCTTTTTTTCCCCCACATGTGGTTTAAATCAACAAGAACCTAGATAGTAATTACCCTTGCTAAAGAAACCCCAGAAGCAGGAAAAGAGGCTCTTTATGTTAGATTGTGGAAGTGTAATCAGGTCCCTCCGTCTTGTAGCTGCTGATCCCTTTTTACTAATAAAGTAGACAAATAAACACACCATCTGCTCCCATCCTGTCCAGCCCAGCTGCTGAAAACTGCAGCCCCAAAGCACGCTAAAGAGTCATGTTAGTCACACAGAAAGAAACAGCTGTTCTAATACATCAACTGACTGAAAACCCAAAGACCCTGTTGGGTTTGAATAATATTGCTTCTTCAGCATAACACATTGTTGGTCTTTTGTTATATATATTCATAATATATATATAATTATTTTTTATGAAAGCAGGGAGATTAAACATTGCACAGATAGACTGTGAGGACCCTAACAGTCTTAAACAGCCCAAAAAGTGGACTTACAATAATAACAGTCTCTGAACAACCTCAAACACACCATCCCCATAGTGAAACATGGTGGTGGCATCATCATGCTATGGGCATTCAGTCCACAGATCTGACATTTTATGGAAGTGTGGCAAGAAGAAAGCTTTTTGAAAGAAAGCCATTAGAAATATCATATATACTTAGCCAAAAGCCATTTAGAGATCACAGTAAACACATGGAAAAATATCAGATGAGGACAAAATTAAACTCGCTCGTATTAATGCTATGCTATTAGTGGTGGAAAACGTTTCCTTAAGAAAACTGAATATACCATCCCCACTGTGAAACATGGTGGTGGCAGCATCATGCTGTGAGGATGCTTTCTTCAGCAGGGACAGAGAAGCTGGTCAGAGTTGATGGGAAGATGTATGGAGATAAATACAGGACAGTTCTCAAAGAAACATATTAAAGAGTTAATAGTGAGGGGAAGGTTCTCCTTCACAAGAACAATGATGCTATACCTACAGCCAGAGCTACGATGGAATGATTTAGATCAGGGGTGGCCAACCTTAGTCCTCAGTAACCAGTGTCCTGCATGTTTTAGATGTTTCTTTGGTTTGACATACCTGAATGAAAAAAATGGTTCACTATCGGCTCTGTGCAAAGCCTGATGATTAACTGAAGAGGCAACTCATTCAGTACTTCAGCTGTGTTGGAATAGGGAACCATTTTAAAACATGCAGGGCACTGGCTCTGGAGGACTGAACTTGAAAACCTCTGGTTTAGATCAAAGCACATGTGTGTGTTAAAACAACCCAGTCAAAGTCCAGACCTAAATCAAATCAAGAATCTGTGGCAAGACTTGAAAATGTCACAGGAGGCACTCCATCCAGCCTGACTGAGTTTGGGCTATTTTGCAAGAAAATTGACAAAGATGTCAGTCTCTAGATGTGCAAAGCTGGTTGAGACACTGTCTAAAAGACTTTCAGTTGTAATACCAGTGAAAGCTGGTTCTCCAAAGTAGTTTAGTGTGATTAATATTGCTTCTTTGGTTATACATATTGCCGTTCTCTTGTTAAACAATTAAAATTCATGTATTACTGATAATTCATAGACACGGGGGAGCTTACACTTTGCAAAGAAAGTCATGGTAGAGTACACCTGAGCACAGCAGCTCACATCTTCAGTCATGCGCCTTCTGTTTTTCCTTTGACCTGATTTTTTTTCCTTGCTTGTTTTTTCCTGTGGTGTTCAAGTATGCACAGAAAAACACTCTGAAATATCTGGCTGTCAGCTGCCAGGCATCTCCACAGTCAGGCACTGGTATGCTTCCTCTAACCCTGCGTCTTTTCTTTTTCTTGCTTCGGTTGATTTACCTCTTAGACACCACGATTCTGCTGTTTTTATCCAAACCTTTAGCAATTTTGTTGTTTCAGGTGGTGACCTTTGATGGAAGAGGTGTGAGTGGTCATGCCAATCACGTAGCCATCTATAAAGCTGTCAGGTATGGAGCTGCCATGAAGGACTTTATCTCTGGCCATAAGAATGACTTTGGCAACCGACAACACTAAAAGCCTGAAAGCAGTCCACTCCACAGTCATAAGAGTCTTTCCAGGAAAATGCAGAAAATTTGGACTCGTAAAAACTAGAACAGCCATCCCTCTAAATGCAGTCCCACAAAGACACACACACACATGCATAGAGATCATGTTTTTCAGAATTGGTCTGTTACATAGCTAAGAGGTCAGCCAAACAGAGTCCTCTGAGGCACTGGGCTCGGCTCCCATCAAGCGGCCGTAAATCCTGTCCCTGAAGTGGTGAAGAGGGAGGGAGGGGAGGGCGGCTCCGGTTCAGGCAGACTGTTTAAAGAAAAGTGTTTGTGAAGAGTGCATAAAGATCCCTAGAATTCCCTCAGATCTTCTACTAGCAACCACTTGTATCTTCGTGGTTCTGGCTCTCTGTTAGCCTGCGAGCCTAGGTTGTTTTTAAAATGTGAGCTCTAAAAATGACATGTCATGATTCCCATTAGGCTGCAGCCCAGAGGGAGTGTGTGCTAGTTTCACAGCACTCTGCATCTCAGTGTTTTGCTCTTTGGTTTGAGTCAGCAGCCAATGTATGCTTAAAGAGTGAGGCCGGGGGAAATCCTGGGACAGTGTGTCCACTGACAATAACCAAAAATGAATAAACAGATACGACGAGTACGAGTATCCAAATAAATAGGTTCAAAAGTCAGCATTGTCTGAGGTTGTCCTCAATGCCACCAACATAAATACAACTTATAAATGTTCCTGCAATATGAGACATGCAGACAACACTAAACCTTCTTGTTTTCCCCTGCAGACACCTTGCTTCCACTGGTGAATTGTCTAAAGGTAAGATGCAGCATAGGACAACTTTTAAGACACTGACACGTGTTTACTTGGAAAGTAGAGTGCAGCAGAGACTTGCAGATTTTGGGGTATTTACTGAATATCTAGCGCCCTCTTCTGTTCAAAGACGTTCAAGAATCTTCTCTCTGCTGCAGTTTATTTGCTCTAATGGTGGCAACATGAAGCGGGTTGGACTTCTGTGTAGTCATCTGCTGTCAGTATGTTCCTGTTCCCATCATTTCAGATGAAATGACATCATAGACATGTTTCTGTCTGTGCATAGTTCTCTTTCTATGTCTTTTATTTTTACTTTTGTTTTCCTAGAAAAGGTTCATAAAATGCCACAGTTGGGGAATTCTCTAAAAGGAGCAAATTTAACTTGAACTTTTCCACATTCGGTCACATGACAGCTACAAACTTCAGTGTGTATGTGAAGTAAAAGGAAAATATTACATGGTTCTTTATTATAACTTTTTAATCTGAAAAGATTGCCATTCATTTTTATTCAGCTGTTTTATTCTGTTGTCCTTAAATAAAATCCAGTGCAACCAATTGCCTTCAAAACTCACCAAAGTAATAAACAGAGCAAGAACAGCATTAATCAGAGGAGCAAGAGGCTCACGGTAACTTTGTGGAGCTGCAAAAATTCAGCTCAGGCGGAAGAATCTGTCAATTATTAGTTTGCACTTCCCAAGTCTGGCCGTGGCAAGAAGAACACCATTGTTGGAAAAAAAAACATAAGTCTAAAGTTTGCCATAAGTCATGTGGACAACCCAGATGTGTAGAAGAAGGTGCTGTGGTCAGATGAGACCAGGATTGGACTTTTGTGCTAAAGGCTTTGAAGCAAAATACAGCAGGGTAGGGGTGGCAGCTAAAGCCTGACACACTTTTCAGATTTATTTTGGTAAAATAAAATAATGTGAAAACTGTCGATTCCTTTCACTTTACAGTTAGGCACTACTTTGTACTGCCTATCATACAAACACTACAATAAAATGCACTGAAGTTTGGGGTTGTAACATGGCAAAAGGTTCAAGGGGTAAGAATAAAACTCTACAAGGCAGCCTGTGTCACCCAGATGACTCGCCCTACTATTGGCTCAAAGTGATGATTAGGCCGATGATAACCCTCACAATCACGTTGTATAGGGATCTCAGCTAATCGCCTAGGGTGTTTCTTGCTGCCTGGAAGAGGAAACCACCTATGCCACTTTAGCAGACTGTGCTCTTTTATATGATGTTATATTTTAGCATTGTACAGCACCAGCACACTTCTCCTTTTCTTACTTCCTAAGAACCTGATGAACAGGCTGAGCTTCAGGTCTGGACAGTGACCTAGTTAAAGTCCATCCTGAGCTTTTAACATTACCAGCTGTCTGTGTGTCCCTTGTCTTTGTTCCCAGGGTGTGTGCTGCTCTCCCTGGAGACAGTTGGCCTTCTAAGGAAGTACATCTCCTTCCTCGACCTTCCCTTCAGCTGGTTTCTACCATCACATCTCCACTGTGTTGTTGGTTCAAAGGGCTACAAGCAAGCCAAAGTAAGCCTGAGTGCGGACAAATTTGTCCGCAAGACACGTCACTTTGTATGTTTAGAAAGCACACCCCCTTTAAGTACACTGTAATCTGAATATGCACTTAGGAGGACATAAATAACAAGAAATAATGTTAGAGGAAGCATAAAATAAGTAGTCAGAGACAGAAATGACGCTTCATTAAGCTTCCAGTTATTTTCTAATGTTCTAGTCATGTCATTAGTTAATGTATCCCTTCAATCCCAATGTGTTTGTCACAGGCTGCCATGCTGCGTCATCGCACTCAGCTTCTGTGGTTTCGGTACCTCTACATCACCCTCTCAAGGTACATGTTCATTAACACGTTCCAGACGATTCCGCAAGGACCACAGAACCTGAAGATCTACTAAAAGTCCCAACGTTTGGTCACGTTCTTATTACTAATATTTCAGGTAATGCAGGCCTTAGCAGCCTGAATATTTTTAGGTGCGGCTGTCATAAACAAAGCAGAAAATAGTTTTTAAGTCACGTCAATTAATTTGAGTCATGTTGTGTTTTTATGAGACATAAAGAATGTTGTTGTCAGGACACTAAATAAAAACACTATGTGAGATTATTACTGTTCTATTATTGATAAAATGTTCGTTTAAAGAGTTTGAATTTGAATTATGAATTTGAGTTTTATTGAACGTATAACAAAAGGTAAAAACTACGTTCCAAAAAAAAAAGAAAAACCAAATACAAAAGAAGAACAGTAAAGTACAATACGAACAATAAGAACAATAACAGCAGCAATAGCTGAATAATTTTTACTCATATGCTGTGAGTGATTTGAATGCTGTTTCACTATTTTTTAGTTAGTTATTTTTGCAGCAGGTCCGCTCCAGGTTTAGACATGTCTTTGATGCTGTTGTGAGCTTGCAGGCTCTCTTCCCACTGCTCCCCGCAAAACTTCTCCACTATGATGCTGCGAACAGTCCCTGGATCCAGACAGTGCGGAGCAACACCTGAGGGCGTAAACAGACAGAAACAAACAAGATCTGAACAACAAAACAAAACTGTCTCCAGCTTAAAATATTTACCCCCTATTGTGATCATAAGATTTCTGTTTTCTACACGTACTGTAACAGACAGATGTGATCGTCTTATGTCAATACTTGAGGCTGGGGTCGTACCATATCCATCAGGATTGGATCGTGGCGTGTAGAAACTCTGAACTCCACAGGTTCTACAGAAGGTGTGTTTAGCAACGTGAGTGTTAAAGGTGTATGTGGTCAGGTTGTCCACTCCCTACAGAGAAGAAAACACCACAATTATTAGAATTTTTATATGTTAAATAACTGTTAAATAATGTGTTTGAAGCTAACCTGTTACCTGCAAGAGAGTAAAGCGACTTTTTGGAACGATGAAATGGTGGTTTTGTTTTTTTGTGCAAATGCTACAGCTGTAGAAACAGATACATTTGTTTATTATTTTACAGTGACTTGAAAATACAGCATACTCCTTGAACTTCTCCATATTTTATCAAATTACAACCACAATTTTATGTGATAGCTCCACATACATGTTTTGGAAAGAAATGTGTTAAAGAAAGAGGTTGATGATTATCACTCAATTGGCTTTATTGATTTAGCCTTGCTAAGGAGAACAATTTACAGCATCAGACGTGCTCAGGAGCTGTGCCATAACTGTTCTGACCAGCCAAAAGGAAAAGCCTCCCTTTATCACAGCATTCCAAGGTAAAACCCCCATGAAGCCTGAGTCCCGTTAGGAGTGAGGCTGAGGTGAGAACAGTTGTAATTTTTACCTAGACGTATTGGCTACTCTGCAACGCGTTCCCCTTTTATCTTGTATTTCACAGAGCCAGAACCATCTGCATAACTAAAACAGAGCTGTTTGCCCTGAGCTTTGACATAAATAATACAGCAGGCAGGAGGAAGCAGGGGCGAAGTGAATACTTTTCTCAGCTCATAAAACAAAGGCACTTTCTAAATTTTCATCAACAAACATAATTGTTAAGTAGAAGTAAAAGGATACATCACTTTTAAAAATATTACAAATACAAATCTTGCAAGTGTGAACTGATTTCTATTCTTTCCCCTTCGCTACGATACCCCTAAATAAACAACTTAATTTCAGTATAAAACCAGCTATTCTGGGAAGGCCTCAGAGGTTTGTTAGAGAATATTAGACAACAAAAAAGCATCATGAAGAACAGGGGATACAGCAGACAAGTCAAGGAGGAGGTGGTGGAGAAGGTTAAAGGTTAAGTTATCAAACATTTTTACATGCTTTGAATGTCACACAGAGCATGGTTCAATCCATCATCTGAAAATGTAAAGAGGTGTGGCACAATTGCAAACATGCCCATGCACCTAAACTGCTGGGCAAGGAGAATATTAATTCAAACTGACAACTGGTAACTACTTGTTGCGTAATCTACAAGTCTGTTCTTCCAGGAAGAATGGCAAAAAGACAACCAAAAATGGCATAAGAAGTCCTGTCCTGGAGTCTGCCACAAGCCATGGACAAGAAGGTGCTTTGATCAGATGAGACAGAACTGAACTTTTTGACCAACATGCTAAATGTGAATAGTGTACATGCTTTTTCTTTAGCATGGACATGGAACCTGCTTAGAACTAATAAGAAGATGGGTGGAGGTAAATACAAGCCAGTTCTAGAAGAAAGCTTGATAGAGGCTACTTTTTATCAGGCTATTACAATAAAAGACATCACAATATAAAATAAGGTTTGTTGTTATAGGACAGGGACTGTATGCCTGTATGTCATTTTTTGTCCATTAATTACAGAAAGAATACTTTACTATTTTAAGATGGACCTAACATATGGAGAGCTGTTTCATTCAAAATTAAATAAAAAATAAATACTGCTATTGATAAATGATTAATAAATATTCCATGAAATAAATAAATATCCCCATGAAATAAAACAAAATAATTATGTTAAAAGAAATTTTCATCTCATTTTATTTAATTCATTTTAAGATTTATTTAATTTACTTAAAGATTCATTTATTTATTTATTTCATTATGCAGTTTTATTTTGTGACACTTTTATTTTGTAAAGCTACTTTATGTATTTCAGTGACTTTTACTTTTTAACCCCGTTTTTCATTTTAAGCTCTTTTTATTTTTTATATCCAAATGAGGGGGCGTAGTTTTATCTGTGGGGCGGCGCTGGGACAGCAGGGCCCAGCTCAATTCGTGGCTGAGGCCGGCAGAAGCATGCCGGTTCCTGTCAGAAGACAGCAATTCTTAAAATTAATTAAAGAAAACAAGATAAAAATTTATTTTAACATAATTTTTTTTTTTTTCATTGGGATATTTATTTATTTCATGGAATATTTATTAATCATTTATCAATAGCAGTACTTATTTATTTATTTACTTAATTTTGAATGAAACGGCTCTCCATAGTAACACAGTACCACAAAATGAGATTAATGATACACACTTGCAGTGAAAGACATGGAGGTCAGGGGAACTCCAGACTTCAAATCTAACAGCTCCGCAGTGGCAACCACCTAAATGTGTCACAAGGTCCATTCTAAAAATAATATGAACAAACAAAAACATCAGTATAAATTACCTATGGGCCTTTAGCCTTTAAGTACATGAGGTAAGCAAACTGCAGTCTATTGACCCAACATTTACATAAAAGTTCAGATGAAACCTGCGTGACGTGTTGCAAAACCTGTCGATCCGGAATATTCAGTCATCCTGTCAAGGAAATCACAGTGAGCTTGATCAAAGTGCAACACTGATATGTTTCACAATAACAATGGAGACCTTTCACCAAGATTAGATTTATCACAACTGATGAACATTTTAATCAAGCTGTGAACGGGTCATAAGCTAGATTGTACATACAGTCTATAGCCTAGACCTTGTTCTCCTTTTATGAGTTGGTTTTCTGAAACTCGTTGAGATGGCTGATAATTAATTCCAGGAAGGGGTAGGGCAAAGAACAGCAGACATGAACAAACACATTCCTTAAAGATTGAACTAGATCAGCCTGGACGTTGTTGGCAAGCAGTAATGTTGTCGATCACGAGTTCAGTGTCATATGACATGGTCCTGGTTGGGTGGGCTAAGCAAATGCTGTGACCCAAATACATAACTTGTACATACTCTCAGGCTGTTATCCAGTCTACGGTCCAAAAATAGATAGCAAGTAGGCTACAGAGCCCCATCTAAAAATGGTCTCAGCTTGTTGATTCAGACATTTTTCCAGTCTAATTTTGTTTCTGTGACTCACTGCGATCACAAAAGCTTGAAATCTTAACCGAATAGTTTAATCAATGTTTTTAAAAGATTCACGAAAGCTAGTGGCCAGCAGTCCAGTCAGCAATATGTTTACCTCGGGGGAAAAGTGTTTTAACATCCACATAATAGACAGTTATTCAAAGGATAAACTGTCAAAGCTACTCCATCTTGATTATCTGTTTCATTCGCCTGTCACACAAATGACTTCGGAGCAATCTCAACTGGCGTAAGCATTATGATAAAAAGATAACACAAACTTCACATCGTTATTTTTGAGTGGGCAATGTTATCCAACACATTTTCAGCAACTGGATAAATTAGAATATATTTGAAAAATGATATAGTTGTTCTATCGGAATCGCAACAATCAACATGGTTCATGTATTAATAGGATTCTGTTGGATGAGATCATATCTGGGATATTGCTTGGACTTGTTCTTCCTGGTAAAACTCTCATAAACGCAAAGTCATTCGGGCTTGTTGAAAAACATCAAATCGTGTTTTACTTCGTCTAATCGAAAATAAGGTAGCTGAAACTCACATTTCACAGTAAAAGCCTAAACGTCTACAATAAATCGTTAACAAAGGTCGCATATAAGTCTTAAATAAGTATGTTATAACGCTTTACTCACAAAATATGCTATTCATCATCCATTGCTTACTCTTACTTAGCAACCAATCACAAGACAAACAAACATCTATGTTACCCAATCAGAAGCTTGGAGAAAGTTCTGTTGACGTGGCGTCTCTGGCAGATTCTGGAAACCATGCCTTCCCTACCAAACCGAGATATCATTCCGCCGCTGACGAAAATTCGTGTTTCTTAAAATTTCAACACTTTTTTTTCCAAACATCTATTTTAATTAAATGTTAAGCTTTAAAATAGAACAACACAATGCGAAGACAGATTATTTTACTTAAAAGAAATGCCATTAAAGGCTTTGAGAACTACTTTTCTATGCGGACGGATATGAACTTCTTGCACATTCAGCTTGGTATAAAAATAGTGGGCGCCTCTAACTGCATTAGTCAGCGGAAGAAGAGACATCGGTTATACGTATATCTACGCAGATTTTCCTGTTTAAAACAAAAGCTGTAAGTATATTTCAAGTACAGTTTTAACATACATTGTATTCTGTGTTCTGCAAATGTTTTAGTAGTTTAATGTTTCTTTTCGGCTTTAAGAGCTGTCAAAAGAAAGTGAGTCGACGGTAGTAACGTATGCCATTTAATTTTTTGGTGGGACTTGAGTACATTTAATTTAACTTAATGTAACTCTGCTCTCCGTGGTTTGTATGGAGACGTGTTAAATTTATCAGCAATAGCGGTGACGCGACAGTTTTTTGTTTCGGCCATTGCTGGTAACTGACGAACAAAGAAGGTCTATATGGCCTCAAAATGGCGCTCGTGTCTGTTAATGGTTGCTAAGGCGCGGTCTTATTTTTTTATACACGCACACGCGAGCGCACACACACTTACATAGATGGTGTGTGTTCCATCTTTTTCTATTGTAAATTTGTATTTTCCAATGCCCTCTTTATATTTATAATAAAGGTGCAGCATTAAGATCTTTGTAAATAATAAAGGGATGTTGAGTGTTAACAAGGTAGCCAGTCTTCATTGATTGCACATTGCACCAGTAAGCGCAGAGTGTGAAGGTTCAATTAGCAGGGTAAGAGCACAGTTTTTTGCTCAAAATATTGAAATGCACACAACATTATGGGTGACATACCAGAGTTCAAAAGAGGACAAATTGTTGGAGCATGTATTGCTGGCGCATCTGTGACCAAGACGGCAAGTCTTTGTGATGTATCAAGAGCCACGGTATCCAGGGTAATGTCAGCATACCACCAAGAAGGACGAACCACATCCAACAGGATTAACTGTGTACTCAAGAGGAAGCTGTCTGAAAGGGATGTTCGGGTTCTAACCCGGATTGTATCCAGAAAACATAAAACCACGGCTGCCCAAATCACGGCAGAATTAAATGTGCACCTCAACTCTCCTGTTTCCACCAGAACAGTCTGTCGGGAGCTCCACAGGGTCAATATACACGGCCGGGCTGCTATAGCCAAACCTTTGGTCACTCATGCCAATGCCAAACGTTGGTTTCAATGGTGCAAGGAGCACAAATCTTGGGCTGTGGACAATGTGAAACATGTATTGTTCTCTGATGAGTCCACCTTTACTGTTTTCCCCACATCTGAGAGAGTTATGGTGTGGAGAAGCCCCAAAGAAGCGTACCACCCAGACTGTTGCATGCCCAGAGTGAAGCATGGGGGTGGATCAGTGATGGTTTGGGCTGCCATATCATGGCATTCCCTTGGCCCAATACTTGTGCTAGATGGGCGCATCACTACCAAGGACTACCGAATCATTCTTGAGGACCATGTGCATCCAATGGTTCAAACATTGTATCCTGAATGCGGTGCCGTGTATCAGGATGACAATGCACCAATACACACAGCAAGACTGGTGAAAGATTGGTTTGATGAACATGAAAGTGAAGTTTAACATCTCCCATGGCCTGCACAGTCACCAGATCTAAATATTATTGAGCCACTTTGGGGTGTTTTGGAGGAGCGAGTCAGGAAACGTTTTTCTCCACCAGTATCATGTAGTGACCTGGCCACTATCCTGCAAGAAGAATGGCTTAAAATCCCTCTGACCACTGTGCAGGACTTGTATATGTCATTCCCAAGACGAATTGATGCTGTATTGGCCACAAAGGAGGCCCTACACCATACTAATAAATTATTGTGGTCTAAAACCAGGTCTTTCAGTTTCATTGTCCAACCCCTGTATATTTTTTTTTTCAATTTTCACAGGAGCAAACATGCAGATCTTCGTCAAGACCCTCACTGGCAAGACCATCACTCTGGAAGTGGAGCCCAGCGACACCATCGAGAACGTCAAGGCTAAGATCCAGGACAAGGAAGGCATCCCCCCTGACCAGCAGAGGCTGATCTTTGCTGGCAAGCAGCTGGAAGATGGCCGCACCCTGTCTGACTACAACATCCAGAAGGAGTCCACCCTCCACCTGGTTCTCCGCCTCAGGGGTGGAATGCAGATCTTCGTCAAGACCCTCACTGGCAAGACCATCACTCTGGAGGTGGAGCCCAGCGACACCATCGAGAACGTCAAGGCTAAGATCCAGGACAAGGAAGGCATCCCCCCTGACCAGCAGAGGCTGATCTTTGCTGGCAAGCAGCTGGAAGATGGCCGCACCCTGTCTGACTACAACATTCAGAAGGAGTCCACCCTCCACCTGGTTCTCCGCCTCAGGGGTGGAATGCAGATCTTTGTCAAGACCCTCACTGGCAAGACCATCACTCTGGAGGTGGAGCCCAGCGACACCATCGAGAACGTTAAGGCTAAGATCCAGGACAAGGAAGGCATCCCCCCTGACCAGCAGAGGCTGATCTTTGCTGGCAAGCAGCTGGAAGATGGCCGCACCCTGTCTGACTACAACATTCAGAAGGAGTCCACCCTCCACCTGGTTCTCCGCCTCAGGGGTGGAATGCAGATCTTCGTCAAGACCCTCACTGGCAAGACCATCACTCTGGAGGTGGAGCCCAGCGACACCATCGAGAACGTCAAGGCTAAGATCCAGGACAAGGAAGGCATCCCCCCTGACCAGCAGAGGCTGATCTTTGCTGGCAAGCAGCTGGAAGATGGCCGCACCCTGTCTGACTACAACATTCAGAAGGAGTCCACCCTCCACCTGGTTCTCCGCCTCAGGGGTGGAATGCAGATCTTCGTCAAGACCCTCACTGGCAAGACCATCACTCTGGAGGTGGAGCCCAGCGACACCATCGAGAACGTCAAGGCTAAGATCCAGGACAAGGAAGGCATCCCCCCTGACCAGCAGAGGCTGATCTTTGCTGGCAAGCAGCTGGAAGATGGCCGCACCCTGTCTGACTACAACATTCAGAAGGAGTCCACCCTCCACCTGGTTCTCCGCCTCAGGGGTGGAATGCAGATCTTCGTCAAGACCCTCACTGGCAAGACCATCACTCTGGAGGTGGAGCCCAGCGACACCATCGAGAACGTTAAGGCTAAGATCCAGGACAAGGAAGGCATCCCCCCTGACCAGCAGAGGCTGATCTTTGCTGGCAAGCAGCTGGAAGATGGCCGCACCCTGTCTGACTACAACATCCAGAAGGAGTCCACCCTCCACCTGGTTCTCCGCCTCAGGGGTGGAATGCAGATCTTCGTCAAGACCCTCACTGGCAAGACCATCACTCTGGAGGTGGAGCCCAGCGACACCATCGAGAACGTCAAGGCTAAGATCCAGGACAAGGAAGGCATCCCCCCTGACCAGCAGAGGCTGATCTTTGCTGGCAAGCAGCTGGAAGATGGCCGCACCCTGTCTGACTACAACATTCAGAAGGAGTCCACCCTCCACCTGGTTCTCCGCCTCAGGGGTGGCCAGTAAAAAGAATATAATGAAAAACAATTCCATGTTCTCTTAAACTGCTCCTCATGTTGACATTTAATGTGTGACATGTAAAAGTGCATAAATGTTACAACTTCAGTGACCAAAATGTGTTCATATCACTTAATAAAAGGTTAACCATATTTTTATGGTGGTTTGTCAACAAAACAGAAATTCTTGATCCCAGAAGATAAAATTTTGTTCCAGTGCCTTAAAACAATTGTTGTGCATACAAATGACATTAGAATAAGGCCTAAGGATATAAAGCAGTGATAAGGTACAACACTGACCTATGAAATTGGTTTTCCCTTCCAATGAAAGCAAAGTGTTAAATTGATAAAAACCTAGAAACATCCAGTTTTAGATTAGCTGCATGAGGTATATGTTACTGAAATTACAGATCAGCACTGTTTGAATTGTGTTTAAGACGTTTACATTTTTAATTCAACTTGAACAGAAATGTGTATTCTGCATCATTTTGCATTTGAAAAAAAATTGGACAAATTTGGTAATGAAACTATAATGGCATGGATAATTGTTCAAAAACATTCCAAATTGGTTGGGTATCTAGGGCATAATACCAGCTGGTTCTGCCACAGCTGCTGACCAGGCGTGCCTCCATTTTGGAAATGTCATGACATCACAAGCTTACAGTATCTCATAACTACAGGGGAATATGGGGGGAAAAGGCCCTATACAGAATTCCTCTTGGGGTCCCTTTCTTGTGTAATTTTAATTTGAAGTTAATATACACACCCAATCAATAAATTAGAATATTAAAAGTTTATTCATTTCAGTAACAGCTTGTTAAGTGACACACATTATATAGATCAGTTATACATAGTTGTATATTTTCAAACTTTCTATTATGATTTGCAGCTGATGAAACCACAGCATTTCAGATTTAAATATTACATAACATCAAGAAAAAAACATAATACAGAAATGTGGCCTTAATGAAAGGTATTTTTAATATCTGCTTACAGTTAATTTTCAAAAGGTACTTTTAATCTGTTAAACAAGCCTCATCAGAACGCAGATGCGTAGTTAGACCTGGGCTTCCGGCGCGGAAACCCTGGATGTTTTCTGAATAGCCCCTGACTTCTTGATAGAAGAAATTTAGAAGTATTAAAAAGATGCAGCCACAAAATGGTATTGGACTTTACATTTTTATTTAAAAACAGTCAGGTTTTTTAACTTGTGTTCCATATAATCACGTCCCGCTCCACCTAACCTGACAATGAGTTAAAAGAAGAAGACAAGAAATAGTTATTTAAAGACGGCTGGTTCTGTTCTGGAGACTCCTCTGGAACCTCTAGAGATCATTGTATCATTGTGCAAAGAAGGATTCATAAAATGAAGAACATTATAGAGAACCCTGAGCATCCTCTTCATGAGACTCTTCTACAACAACAGTGTCTTCAGTCAGAGGCTTCTTCAGATCTGCTGTAAGACAGAGCACTACAGGAGATCCTTCCTGCCCACAGCCATCAGCATCTACAACGGCTCTTTGAAGGAACCTGTATAATATTAGCTACAACATCATTTCATTTCCCTTTGGGATGAATAAAGTATTTTTAAATTGAATTTAATTGAACTGAATAACTGAACGGGACAGATAAACTACTTGAAACTTGGATATCTAAAATAAAACTGATGCATTTGTAAACTTGTCCTGGGTGAGTTCTAGCTCTTTTAGGGCCACCAGGGAAGGAGGACACCAGTAGTCACAAAGTTTGCTTATACCTCAAGCCAGCCCTGTTTGTGAAATCAAGAAATGGGATTCCCAGTTTTCTCAGAAAATCTCTTGTAGAGCTCATTAATATATTGTAGTTGTAGAAGGAGGGGCTCACCTACTTCTAGAGTCTCTAGAAGTAGAATGGGAGGCAGATCCTTTAGTTATCAGGCTCCTCTCCTATGGAACCAGCTCCCAGCTTTAGTCCGTGAGGCAGACACTGTCTACTTTTAAGGCTAGGCTTAAAACTTTCCTTTTTGATAAAGCTTATAGTTAGAGTGGCTTAGGTTATCAGGGAGGGAGCCTTCCTCCCTCCCTGTTGGATGGAGTAAGGGGGAGTCAGGTTTAGCCTAAACCAGCTCAGTTATGGTTGAGGTGCAAACACACCCTCCATTTCTGCTACCTGTATGACCCCTTCTCTTTTCTAATGGTTATAATCAGTCTGACAGAGAGAGGTTTCCCAATCCTTGTGGTTTTTAGTATAACAATGACCATCAGTGGGACCCTTTGTGGGGTTCCTTGAGACGACATTGTTGTAAATAAGCGCCGTTTAACTAAATAATCTGAACTGAAACTATCTGTGTAGTTATGCTGCTATAGGCTTAGGCTGCTGGAGGACATAATGACCACTTTCACCCTCTTTGCTACATTCTCACACTACTCTCCAATTTTGCATTATTTGCTGTTATTTTAGTTTTTAACTTTATGTTCTCTCTTTCTCTTCCTAGAAGCTACACCTGGCCTGGCTCTGTCTACCTGTGACACCTTTCTGGAGAGGGGAATCATCCGAGCTTCTGCTGGCAACAACTTAATGCTCACCCTCTACTGATGATCCACTTGGCCCTGTCTTTTAGTGTTTAACCCTTTCTCTCTCCTAGACATGGAAATTGACTGAGCTTTTACTGTGACTAACTCTATGTGCTCTCTTTAGACTCTAACCCTGAAAACTGGCTCAAAGTTTATCTGTTCTTTCTTTCTAGGTGAAACGACTAAAGGAGCGACATCCATTAACATTTACTTTTCCTTCCCATAGAAAGTACTCCTGGATCAGTGCTTCTGTGTTCTTTTTGTGTCTCTGCTCTGTTCTCTCAAAGCCCCAGTCGGTCGTAGCAGATGGCCTCTCACACTGAGCCTGGTTCTGCTGGAGGTTTCTTCCTGTTAAAAGGGAGTTTTTCCTCTCCACTGTCGCTACATGCATGCTCAGTATGAGGGATTGCTGCAAAGTCAACGCCAGTGACTGTCCACTGTCTCTACATGCTCATCCAGGAGGAGTGAATGCTGCACGTCACTGACTGGATGCAATCGGCTGGGTTCCCTTAGATAGAAAAACTTTTTATCCAATTTGAATAAATAACTGAATCTGACAGCACTGTTCAATGATTAGGATTAATTGGAATGTATGTACCAGAGTTTTGTGAAGTGCTTTGAGACAACATGTGTTGTGAATTGGCGCTATATAAATAAACTGAATGAAAAATTAACTTGGAAACAGCACATAGAATCAGTTCAAAATAAATATAAAAAAGTGAATAATTTGTTGAGATGTCTCGCTGGACAGGAATGGGGAGCTTCAAGAAGTGCGCTGTTGGGAATATATCAGGCTCTCATGAGATCTTCCTTGGATTATGGGTGTATAGCATATATGGCAGCTGCTGATAGCCATTTGAGGAAAATTGATAGTGAACAAACACAAGGGTTAAGAATATGTTGTGTAGCTTTTAGATCATCTCCTTTAGCTGCTTTGCAAGTTGAAATTGGGGAGCTTCCTTTAAGATTAAGAAGATTGAAGCTAATGTATGTGTATTGGGTAAACCTACAGGGACACGTCAGCAACTAAAATTAATACTAAATAGAGAGAAAATAGGATTTTGATAAATCCTTTAGGAAATGAATCAAATTATGTTAGAAATAATATATACATATATATATGTATATATATATATATACATATATATATGTGTGTGTGTGTGTGAGTGTGTATGGATGTGAATTCGCACATTCGTGTATATCATTGAGGTTTGTATTATTATATTCCCTGTGAGATTATTGATGACCGCACTCCAGCCTGGTAGGTGGCGGTAAATGCACCTTAAATTGGTTACCTTCTGCCAATAAAAAAACAAGAGTCTGCCAGCTTCCGGCCGACTCTGTGAGTCTTCTGACGATAGGGTTAGCTGTGTGGTAGCTGGGCTGCTACAGTTTAGCTAGGAGACAACGGTTGAACCCGGAAAAGGATTGGTTGGAGGCAGGATCTTGGCGCGAAACTTCGATCTGAAAACGTTGGTCTACTAAGAACCCCACAGTGGTAGAAATTATTTACTTTTGGAAGTGGCAGTAAAAGGCATAAACTGGTATGTGAATGGTTCAGAATGGATACACAGGAGGATAATATGGACTTTGATGAATGGACGCCAGTAAGTAGAGGGAGAGGACGCGGAAGAGGTAAAGCAGAAGAAGGAAAAATGTTAGACAGCCAAAGGAATAAAAGAGAGTTGGAAGAAAACAGTTCTGAAGAAGAGAGAGTAGTTAGGAGGAAAATCGGAAGGGAAGAATGTAAAATAATATTAAAGATAAAAAATGAAGAAGAAAAAGAGAACCTGAGTCCTATTTCACTATCTAGAGAAATTAAAAAAAAGATAGGAGATGTTGAAATGGTGAAGGTCTTGAGAGATGGAAATATACTGGTGGTGTGTAAAACTGAAGAACAAAGAAGAAAGGCTTTACAAGTGGAAAACATTTGCAAGAAAACAGTGACAGAGAGGAAGATTATAGGAGAAGATAAAATCATTCGGGGGGTAATTTATGGCATTCCTATGGAGGAAGATATAGACAAGTTAAAAAAAAGCATTGTTGGTGCAAAGGTAAAAAATCTCAAAAGACTGACAAAAAATGTAAATGGTGAAAGAGTAGGAAGCCTGTCAATTTTAATAGATTTTGAAGAAAAGGTGTTGCCACAAAATGTTAAAATAGGATATCTGAGTTTTTCTGTGAGGCCTTTCATTCCTCCACCACTAAGATGTTTTAAATGTCAGAGATATGGTCACATAGCAGCTGTCTGTAAAGGAAAACAAAGATGTCCAAAGTGTGGAGAAGATCACAGAATTGAAGATTGTGGGGAAGAAGTGCAGGAAAAATGTTGCAATTGTGGAGGGCAACATAGAGTTACATTCGGGGGATGTGAGGTAAGGAAGAAAGCAAAAGAAATCCAACAAATTAAAATGACTAAAAACATAAGCTATGCCGAAGCAGTCAAAAATGTACAGAAAGAAAGATCAAGGGATGAAGGTCAAATTAGGATTCAAGATTATCAACAAAGAAAAGTAGAATCAGAGGAAAATGTTACAATGTCTGTGGAAAAACTGATATTATTCATAGCTTATGTCATTAACTGCACTGAACAGGCTAAACACAAAACAGAAAAGATTAAAATAATAGTCAGAGGAGCAGAAAAGTTCTTAGGGTTTAAAGAAGGATCTTGGGAAAACATTAATAAAAAGTTGGAAACAGATGGAAGGCAAGGAGGAACCCCAGCTGATAGAAATATATGATAATATTACAGTGGAATGCAAGAAGTTTAATCGCTAATGGACAGGAATTTAAAGGGTATATAGATGGAATTGAAGAAAAACCAGAAATTATATGTATACAGGAGACGTGGTTAAAACCAAACCTAGATTTTGTGTTTAAAGGGTACAATAGTATCAGAAGGGATAGAATAGAAGGAAGTGGAGGAGGATGTGGAATATTTATAAAAGAAGGGATACAATATCAGATATTAGGAAAAGGCAAAGAGTTAGAATATATAGTAGTTGAAATTTACAATAAAAAGGAAAAGTGTAAAATAATAAATTTTTATAATCCATGTAAAATATTATCATTTGAGTTGATGGATGAATTAATGGGATACTTAGAAGGAAAAGTAATCTGGTGTGGAGATTTTAATGCTAACAGCACATTATGGGGAAAATGTAATAATAAAAATGGACAAGTTATTGAAGAAATAATGGAAATAAAAAATTTGGTATGTATAAATGATGGAAAAGGAACAAGAATTAATGTAAAAACAGGTACAGAATCTGTGATTGATTTAACAATAGTATCAAATTGTTTAGCCAATAACTGTGAGTGGGACATTGACAAAGATACAACAGTAGGCAGTGATCATTACCCCATTAAAATCATAACAGGAATATTAATAAATAACAGGAATACAGGATTATATAAAAGATGGAACTTTAATAAGGCTGATTGGGAAAAATTTAAATATTTAAGTCAAAAGAAATTGGAAGAAATAGATGAGTCAATTGATATAAATAGTTTAAATATAAATATCTGTAAAAAAATATTACAGGCTGCAGAAGAATCAATAAAAAAAGGAGGAAGAAAGAACGATAAAAAAATTGTGCCATGGTGGACAAAAGAATGTAGTGAAGTAATAAAATTAAGAAATAAAGCATTTAAAATGTTAAAAAGTAACCCAATTTATCAGAATTTAATTGAGTACAAAAGAAAGCAGGCAAAGGTAAGAAAGATCATTAAACATACAAAAAGAGAATATTGGAGAAACTTTTGTAATACCGTAGGGAGAGAAACAAAAATTGATCAAATTTGGAAAACGATTAAAAGAATGAAGGGTATTAGAAAAGAATATGGATATCCTATATTAAAAATAGATAATATAACTGTAACGGAAGATAAAGAAAAAGCAGAAATATTAGCTAAAACATTTAGTAAAATTCATAGTTCAAATAATATTAGTGAAGAGGGAAAGAAAGGTAGGGAAATCACAAAGATGAAATATAAAGAATTAATGCAAAATAATGTAGATACAAATAAATTAATAAATGAACCATTTACACAAGGAGAATTGAACTTTGTAACCAGGAAAACAAAAAATACATCACCTGGAAAAGATCAAATTTACTATACGATGATAGAACATCTTAATGACAAAGCAAAAGACAAAATATTAGAATTATACAATAAAGTCTGGGAGGAGGGAGAGCTGCCACAGAGCTGGAAGGAAGCAATAATTATTCCAATAGCTAAACCAGGAAAAGATAACACAAAACCAGAAAATTATAGACCAATCGCATTAACATCAAATATTTGTAAAATAATGGAAAAAATGATTAATAATAGATTAACATATTATTTAAATATTAATGGATATATATCTAGAAATCAAAATGGGTTTAGAAAAGGGAGAAGCACAAATGACTCTGCATTATGTTTAGAATATGAAATTAGGAGAGCACAAATAAACAAAGAAAATGTAGTAGCTGTATTTTTTGATATAGAAAAAGCATATGACATGATGTGGGTTGAAGGATTATTAATTAAATTAAATAAAATGGGTATTACTGGAAAAATGTTTAACTGGATTAAAGATTTTTTAACAAAAAGAACAATACAAGTAAGAATTGGTCAAGAATTGTCAGATAAATATATAATAGATAATGGTACTCCTCAAGGAAGTATTATAAGTCCGTTATTGTTTTCTATAATGATAAATGATGTATTTAAAAATATTGGTAAGGACGTCGGTTGCTCACTATTTGCAGATGATGGAGCTATATGGAAAAGGGGTCGTAATATCAAATTTATTGAAAAGAAAATACAGGATGAGATTATTAGAATAGAACAATGGGCAAATCAATGGGGATTTAAATTCTCAGTGGAAAAAACAAAAGTAATGGTGTTTACACAGAAAAGGAAAAGAGAAAATATCAAACTAAAATTATACAATCAAGTTTTAGAACAAGTAAAAAATATAAAATTTTTAGGTATATGGTTTGATGAAAAAATTATATGGAAAGTACATATAGAAAAAATCATAGATAAATGCAAAAGAATATTAAACATTATGAGATGTATGGCTGGTATTGATTGGGGAGCAGATCGAACATCATTAAAAAGAATTTATACAGGATTAATTAGATCAAATATTGATTATGGAAGTATAATTTATGGATCAGCAGCAAACACTCATCTTATAAAATTAGACAATATACAACATCAAGCTTTAAGAATTTGTACAGGAGCAATCAGAACCAGTCCAATAGCAGCACTTCAGGTAGAGATGGGAGAGATGCCATTAGATTTAAGAAGGAAACAGTTAGCAGTAAATTACTGGATAAACTTACAAAGCAATAATCCGGATCATCCCACACGTGATATTTTAAAACCATGCTGGGAAAAAGAAAAAAAACAAGTTAAGAGTTTTGGTTGGATTATCAATAATATAGCAGAAAAATTTCAAATATATGAAAAAGAAATAAGTTTAATGTTGCCTTTGCCAGTAGTACCACCGTGGCTGTTACCAGAAGCAGTGGTGGATATGGCGTTGATGGAAAAGAAAAAGGATCCAAAATGTAGATTAGATTCAAGTATAATACAAGAATATATAAACAATTACTATCATTATGTCCAGATTTACACAGACGCATCAAAAACAGATGAAAAAATAGGAGTAGCATTTGTAATACCAGAATTTAAAATAAAAGTAGGAAAAAGAATTACAGATGGATTATCAGTATATTCAGGAGAATTATTAGCAATATTGTTAGCAGTGCAGTGGGTGGAGGATATAAAACCATTAAAAACAATCATTTGTTCAGACTCAAGTTCAGCATTATTAAGTTTAAAACATAATCATTCAGAGGGTAGACCAGACATTTTGTTGGAAATAAAACTTACTTTATTTAGAATACAAAGAATGGGATTAATATTAGTGTTTTTATGGGTACCGGCACACGTAGGAGTTGGAGGGAATGAGAAGGCGGACAGGATAGCAAAGAAGGCAACACAAAACAACATTAGCTTTATAATAAATATTAGTAGGTCAGAGGCAAGAAATATAATTAAACAGAGAATCAGGAAAGAGTGGCAAAAAAGGTGGGATGAAGAAAAGAAAGGAAGATGGTTTTACAGAATCAACAAGATAGTAGGAGAAGTAAGAACAGGAAGAAGGAGTAGAAAAGAGGAAAGATTAATTACAAGATTAAGACTAGGACATACAGGACTTAATTCTACATTGTTCAAGATAAATAAACATAATACAGGAAAATGTGATCATTGTGGAGAGGAGGAAACAATAGAACATGTAATATTGAAGTGTCAGAAATATGAACAAGAAAGAACAATTTTAAGGAGAGAATTTGTAGGTATTAAAGAAAATTTTATATTGAGAGATACTTTGCAAAGAAGTTTAGGTAGCAAACATATTCAAATTATAATTAGATTTTTCAAAAGCACTAAATTAATAAATAAAATTTGATTGTTGTAATAGTAAATAAGATTTAAAACCATGAAGAACCACACTCCATACCAGTTGGTGGCGGTAATGCACATCTTCAAGTTATTTGCCAACTGCCAAAAAACAACACAGAAGAAGAAGAAGAATAAAAAAACAAAAGAAGAAGAAGAAGCAGCAGCAGTTAGACAGAGGAGTTTGCCATCTTTAAGTCGTCGAATAAAAATACCAGAAAACAACTGTAAGTACGTTTCCCCCTTTCCTTTTTTTGACACTATACAGTGGAATGTTTTTTTGGACTGTTTCTGTATTGTTTCATTGTGTTAGTTTACGTATTTTTCCAGTTCGTTATATATATATATATATATATATATATATTTTTTTTTTTTTTTAAAGCCAGCTGGCCTCTTGGTGATCACCGGAAAGCCTATGGTGCTTGGCAACCATAAATACTAATTCCGACAATTTGATTGGCAGATTTCTGTTAACTGACAATTTTAAGTAACGCCGTTGAACGTAACAACTGGTGTTTCTGAGAAATAGCGATACGTCATTTCTAGCTGTGTCATCCGTACTACGGTGGCCGGGGGGTGCAAAACACTTTTACAAGAACCGAAACAAATTTACATTTCAGAAAACACTTTTACATTTCAGAAAACAAATTTACATTTCAGAAAACACTTTTACATTTCAGAAAATCAACCGGAAAGGGAATGTACCAACTCCGAGGCTGACCCGGAAGTCAGCATCAGGGCTGCATCCTTCGAAGGCCGTATTTGTAGGCCGATTACGTTACAGCGCGGCCACGAAGGCTGTCCCAATTCATGAATCAATCCAAGCAAATGCGGCCGGCAAATGTGTCCTTATTTTGCCCGATTTGAAGGATGCGTTGTGAGTATCCTTCGCGGCCCATCATTTCCCATCATTCATTGCGGGTCGAAGCGGATTGGTCAAGCAGGGGAAGCCATGGTGGACCATAGCAACAAAAGCTGTGAGTAAATTGTGGAAAATTACACTTTCTGTGACACAAATTAAGTTCTACAATGGTTTTGTGCGGGAATATAACTATGTAGACGTGAAATATCTGCTTGATTTATCAAGACATCGCTTAATTTCAAATGTGCTCCGACGTGTTCGGAGTTTTCCGTTCCCGGCGTAGTAACCGGCTCGCCTCGCCAGCCCTACCGGAGGTGAGGTGAGCTAGCCCGGTAGAGATCTGACCGGACTATCGGCAATAAGCTCCCGCTGGCAGTCATCACAGTGAACGTTTAACACAAATGATTTCTAACAGTTTATGTTGTTATTTTAATTGTTACTGAAAATCGATTTAATATTTCAGGTAATATTAAGGTTAACCAGAATAAATGGTCAGTTTTATGTAATCCAACTGTATCGCTGGAGAGTGTGATTGAGAATAAATAAGCTTTTCAATATGAATTTTTAATGAAGAAATGTGCTATATGTTTTAAAAGTTTATTTATAATTCAGTTAGCATTATAATTTCTGATTCCAGGTAAACCCGACGAGGAATACACCTCCAAATGTAAGTGAATCTCAGTAAAGAAGTGAAAAGTTTGAAAGAGCTTTTTTTAGACATTTGCATAGAAATATTTTCTTCAAATTAAGACAAATGTGAAATTAAAAAAGGCTTTATTTTTGCTCTGATATTAAGCAAGATGTTTTTTTTTTTGGTATTTTCATAATTTTTTTTTTAGGTACAAAGGAGCAGACGGGCCAGTTTATTAAGCTCAGGTGAGAACCACCACCTTTTTACTGGAGCTAAAAACTCAGCCACCGTGGCTTGGAGGTACAATAACAACATTCTTTGCAGTCAGTTTGTGTCCAGTTTCAATAACTCCTATCTTTCTAACTTTCATAAATATCCATCCAGTGATTAACATACTTCTTTCGGTTTAGGACAATTCGGGAGAAGATGGACCAACAGGGAAAGGTCAGCCCCTTTGCAGGCCAAAACAATGTGGGACAATTTGAAAAAAAAAAAAGAATTTAGATTATGTTCAGAAGTTCTCATGTCACACACAAATAAAAAATTATTTCTAAAAGTCTTGTTGGTTTCTCTGTTTAGTCAACTCTTTTTTTTTTATTTATTCCATCTAACTTTAGGATTGTAAGTATCCAGGGTCAGGAGAGGGAGTCAGTGAAAAGCCCACTGCTGCTACTTGGCCCTGGTTTGTCCTTATGGATGAGGTGTTGGGACAGAGGTCTTCCACAACACCTCCTGTCCTAATTGCCTCCATCCCTGAGGAAACTCCAGGGCCAAGCGGAGCGGTGGGCAACCAGATGGAGAAGGAAGGCAGTGAGCCAGCAGGAAGGGGTCAGAAAAGAAAGAGGGACAGAGATGAGATGATGGAGTTGATCAGGGAGGACATGAGGGCACAGAGAATGGACAGACTGTTTTCCAAAGAATGGCACCAAAATAAGATGCTACATAAGAAATATTAAGTTTTGTTCAGATTGTTTCTTAAAATTTTAAGGTGTTCTAATAAATTTCAAAATTGTTTTGTCACTAATGTTATTTACATTTGATCTAACAATACATCAACTTCATTTAAAGTTATAAACAGAATTTATTATGAAAAATACAAACAGCACTTTAAACAGAATGGGGGAAGAAAACATTCAAACAGATCAAGATTACAAAACAAAAGGCATAAAATAAAACTATGTACAAATATTTAAAATGGCGACAGTAGGATCAACCTGAGTGACCAGTTCCTGGAAAACCTCTTGAACAGAACAAAGGCAGATGTCTTTCTGAACAGAAAGTCTGGTGGTGTGGCTAAATATTTCACAAGGTCAGAGACTTGGATGGGACGCTGCAACTGAGACCTTTGGTTAGTCTTTCTGGATGGTGAGCAAAGCATCACACAGGTGGTCTGCAGATGTTTGTGATGCCTCTTTCCGCTGTCCACGTCATCGTCCATCAAGTGGGTTTAAAGGGCTGGCTGAATTGACGGCTGCCACATCACTAAGAGGTAATCGGAAAAATGCAGAATTAGAAGATGGTGCTCACAAAATATTACAATTAGTTATACCCCTCAAACATTAATCACATCTATAATATTATACTTGGCTGACACAGTAGTCATGTTCTGGTGGTACCTCCTCCAGGGCGGACACCTCAGCTGAAAGCTGGTCCTGCCAGAGAGCAACGCTGACTGCCTCAGTCCAAACCTCACCCTCATCCTCTTCTACAGCCTCCTCTGGGTCATCCTCTGGGGCCATGACATCCCCAGCACCAAGGCAGATGTTGTGGAGGATGGCGCATGCTGTTATGACCTGAAAACAATATGTGTGTATATATTATGTATAATGTATATATATAAATGGATCTAGGTCAAAACTTACGTGAGGTACAAAGGTGTCATGCACCTCCAGCGCTTGCAGGATGATGGCCCTGAATCTGGTCATCATTCCAAAAACACGCTCTATTATAGAGCGTGTTTTTGGAATGATGGCTGTTAAAGCGCTGGGCTCCCACACCTTGTCTTGTCCTCTTGTAGGGAGTGATGAGGGGGAGTGGATATTGGAGGCATGGGTACCCTCCATCAGCAAGGATAAAATGCCCTGGAGGAAGATAAACTGTACAGTGGGCTGTGGCGTAGCACCCTAGAGTCATGCACTGACCCAGGCCAGCCCACATACGTGTCAATAAAATGGCTCTCAGAAACTGCCAGCAGGATTATGGAAGGGAAGAGTTTCCTGTTCCTGTAGCACTGACCATCAGGGCTGCTTGGACACCTGAAGTGGATATGGCAGCCGTCAATTGCACCCACAGCTTTAAGAAAAGCTCTGTTGCGTGCCAGCCCTGCAAACTCACGGGACACTGTCTTAAGTCCTCAGGGGTCTTTAGAAGGTAGATGACCTGGTGACGAATAGCCACGATCTCCTCTGTAACTCTGTGGACGATGCGATGGACAGTAGAGCGAGGCATCCCAAACACTCTGCAGACCACTCTGTAGGATGTGCCACTTGCCAGCAAGAAAAGAAAAACCAAGGTCTCAATAGTAGCACCCAAACATGTCGCCTATCCTGGTGCAAAAGATTAAGCAGCACTGCCAGAGACTCCCTGCTCAGCCGAAAATCAGGCCTGGTGTCCTCCTGGTTGAAGAAGCGTTTCAGGACTGGGACACTCAGGTTGATCCTGCAGTAAAAGGGGTCTGGTCTAGAAAAGGGAAGAATGGAGATGGAAAAACACATTATTTTTAAGGCATGCTTCTGGATATTTTAAGTGGTCAAAGCAAGAAAATACCAATACACCAAAAACACTGCATTATTATATAATTATCTAAGAATAGCAAGAGGGGATCAAATACTTTATAATTCCCATCTATCTTAAAATGTAAAGTTGTTGTTTATAATATATATATATATATATAAAATATGTGAACATACATTAGCCATAAAGTTGCTATCTCTTTGTTTATTGGCTAGTTAAATCAAACATCTTTTTTACCTGAACATGATTGTCTCTGGATTGTACCTGGAATCAGAAATTATAATGCTAACTGAATTATAAATAAACTTTTAAAACATATAGCACATTTCTTCATTAAAAATTCATATTGAAAAGCTTATTTATTCTCAATCACACTCTCCAGCGATACAGTTGGATTACATAAAACTGTCCATTTATTCTGGTTAACCTTAATATCACCAAAAATATTTAATCGATTTTCAGTAACAATTAAAATAACAACATAAACTGTTAGAAATCACTTGTGTTAAACGTTCACTGTAACGACTGCCAGCGGGAGCTTAGTGCCGATAGTCCGGTCAGATCTCTACCGGGCTAGCTCACCTCACCTCCGGTAGGGCTGGCGAGGCGAGCCGGTTACTACGCCGGGAACGGAAAACTCCGAACACGTCGGAGCACATTTGAAATTAAGCGATGTCTAGATAAATCAAGCAGATATTTCACGTCTACATAGTTATATTCCCGCACTAAAAACATTGTAGAACTTAATTTGTGTCACCGAAAGTGTAATTTTCCACAATTTACTCACAGCTTTTGTTGCTATGGTCCGCCATGGCTTCCCCTGCTTGACCAATCCGCTTCGACCCGCAATGAATGATGGGCCGCGAAGGATACTCACAACCCATCCTTCAAATTGGGCAAAATAAGGACACATTTGTCGGCAGCATTTGCTCGGAATGATTCATGAAGTGGGACAGCCTTCGTCGCCGCGCTTTAACGTAATCGGCCTACAAATACGGCCTTCGAAGGATGCAGCCCTGAGGCTGACTTCCGGGTCAGCCTCGGCGTTGGTACATTCCCTTTCCGGTTGATTTTCTGAAATGTAAATTTGTTTTCTGAAATGTTAATTTGTTTTGCATCTTGTTAAAGTGTTTTCTGAAATGTAAATTTGTTTCGGTATTTTAAAAGTGTTTTGCACCCCACGGCCACCGTATCCATCCGAGTGAAAGCAGGAAGGCAAACAATGGCTTTTTACAAAATGGCGTTGATGCTTGAATCGCCGCCCTCCTACCAGTCTGTTCGCTTTGTACGCTTAGCCCTACAGTCTGTAGACTACATTAGCATGTAGCGTCTGTAGATGCTACATGCTAATGCTGTCAGCCTGTTTCCACAAGTTGGTAAAATCTACGTTCATCTCCTACATAGTTTCTGACAAGCATTATATAAGGTTGTTGAATGTAATACTGTATTTCTTCCCCCCCTTCCCCAAATTCACAGGAGCAAACATGCAGATCTTCGTCAAGACCCTCACTGGCAAGACCATCACTCTGGAAGTGGAGCCCAGCGACACCATCGAGAACGTCAAGGCTAAGATCCAGGACAAGGAAGGCATCCCCCCTGACCAGCAGAGGCTGATCTTTGCTGGCAAGCAGCTGGAAGATGGCCGCACCCTGTCTGACTACAACATCCAGAAGGAGTCCACCCTCCACCTGGTTCTCCGCCTCAGGGGTGGAATGCAGATCTTCGTCAAGACCCTCACTGGCAAGACCATCACTCTGGAGGTGGAGCCCAGCGACACCATCGAGAACGTCAAGGCTAAGATCCAGGACAAGGAAGGCATCCCCCCTGACCAGCAGAGGCTGATCTTTGCTGGCAAGCAGCTGGAAGATGGCCGCACCCTGTCTGACTACAACATCCAGAAGGAGTCCACCCTCCACCTGGTTCTCCGCCTCAGGGGTGGCCAGTAAAAAGAATATAATGAAAAACAATTCCATGTTCTCTTAAACTGCTCCTCATGTTGACATTTAATGTGTGACATGTAAAAGTGCATAAATGTTACAACTTCAGTGACCAAAATGTGTTCATATCACTTAATAAAAGGTTAACCATATTTTTATGGTGGTTTGTCAACAAAACAGAAATTCTTGATCCCAGAAGATAAAATTTTGTTCCAGTGCCTTAAAACAATTGTTGTGCATACAAATGACATTAGAATAAGGCCTAAGGATATAAAGCAGTGATAAGGTACAACACTGACCTATGAAATTGGTTTTCCCTTCCAATGAAAGCAAAGTGTTAAATTGATAAAAACCTAGAAACATCCAGTTTTAGATTAGCTGCATGAGGTATATGTTACTGAAATTACAGATCAGCACTGTTTGAATTGTGTTTAAGACGTTTACATTTTTAATTCAACTTGAACAGAAATGTGTATTCTGCATCATTTTGCATTTGAAAAAAAATTGGACAAATTTGGTAATGAAACTATAATGGCATGGATAATTGTTCAAAAACATTCCAAATTGGTTGGGTATCTAGGGCATAATACCAGCTGGTTCTGCCACAGCTGCTGACCAGGCGTGCCTCCATTTTGGAAATGTCATGACATCACAAGCTTACAGTATCTCATAACTACAGGGGAATATGGGGGGAAAAAGGCCCTATACAGAATTCCTCTTGGGGTCCCTTTCTTGTGTAATTTTAATTTGAAGTTAATATACACACCCAATCAATAAATTAGAATATTAAAAGTTTATTCATTTCAGTAACAGCTTGTTAAGTGACACACATTATATAGATCAGTTATACATAGTTGTATATTTTCAAACTTTCTATTATGATTTGCAGCTGATGAAACCATAGCATTTCAGATTTAAATATTACATAACATCAAGAAAAAAACATAATACAGAAATGTGGCCTTAATGAAAGGTATTTTTAATATCTGCTTACAGTTAATTTTCAAAAGGTACTTTTAATCTGTTAAACAAGCCTCATCAGAATGCAGATGCGTAGTTAGACCTGGGCTTCCGGCGCGGAAACCCTGGATGTTTTCTGAATAGCCCCTGACTTCTTGATAGAAGAAATTTAGAAGTATTAAAAAGATGCAGCCACAAAATGGTATTGGACTTTACATTTTTATTTAAAAACAGTCAGGTTTTTTAACTTGTGTTCCATATAATCACGTCGCGCTCCACCTAACCTGACAATGAGTTAAAAGAAGAAGACAAGAAATAGTTATTTGCGCTCTCGCAGCACCACGAATGCGCAACTACACGCACAGCCAGAGACGTACTCTATTCTGGAGAAATCCAGAACAGGAGTTTACTGCGGGTCGATCTGCCTCCTTCATTACCTGAAAAGTTACACTCAGCGTCTCAAACAGGGATCATTTCAGAGAAACTGCGGAGCCAACCGGAGAGGGGGAGCCTGGTGGGTTTGTGTTCAGGAACAGGTGGAAGCAGAGCGGTATAACTCAGGAGAAGATAGCAGTAAACTCTGAATGCTGACTCGGAATGAGCTAATTGTAAGTTACAGATAATCACTGATTCACCCAGCAAGACATGAGGTGGAGGTTCACTCTAATGAGCATCTTCAGGGTCACGATGAGGGACTTTCACCTGAGCTACAGGTGAAGTTAAATGATCAGTGATAGAAAACAGATACCTTCTCAGTGAGTTTCTAGCGGGATTTGCATCATAATGTGAAAATATCTGGTCCTTTACTTCAGTCAAAATAAAAGCATTTAATCCTAACGTAGCTGAACACATGAAAAGGTCCTTCAGATCAACACATTGGATCTCATGGCTGCAGCAGGTCTTAGAGTCTAGTTCTACATGTAGACAGAACCAGGTGTTGCTCAATAAACCAGGAAAATATCTCCTAGTTCCAATAATTCAATTCAAAAATACTTTATTAATCCCAAAGGGAAATTAAATGTTGTTATAGCTCATATTATGAAGGTTTCCTCAAAGAGCCGTCGTAGATGCTGATGGCTGTGGGCAGGAAGGATCTCCTGTAGCGCTCTGTCTTACAGCAGATCTGAAGAAGCCTCTGACTGAAGACACTCTGTTGTTGTAGGACAGTCTCATGAAGAGGATGCTCAGGGTTCTCCATAATGTTCTTCATTTTATGAAGAATCCGTCTTTCCACAATGATCTCCAGAGGTTCCAGAGGAGTCCCCAGAACAGAGCCAGCCTTCTTTATCAGCTTGTTGAGCTTTTTTAAGTCCCTGGTTCTGATGCTGCTTCCCCAGCAGATGATGGTAGAAGAGATCACACTTTCCACAACAGACTTATAGAAGATATGCAGCATCTTGCTGCAAACACCAAAGGACCTAAGCTTCCTCAAGAAGTACAGTCTGCTCTGTCCCTTCTTGTAGATGGCTTCACAGTTGCATCTCCACTCTAGTCTATTGTCCAGGTGAACACCGAGGTATTTATACTCCTCCACCACCTCCACTTCTTCTCCCATGATGGAAATTGTTTTTGACTTATTCCTGTTTCTCTTAAAATCTACAATCATCTCCTTTGTTTTGGTCACGTTCAACATGAGATGATTGTTTCCACACCATGCCACAAAGAGTTCCACCACCATCCTGTACTCATCTTCTTGTCCATCTCTGATCCACCCCACAACTGCAGAATCATCTGAGTATTTCTGCAGATGACAGGAGTCTGTCTTGTACTGGAAGTCTGAGGTGTACAGAGTGAAAAGGAATGGTGAGAGAACAGTCCCCTGTGGTGCTCCTGTGCTGCTGACTACCTGGTTAGACTCACAACCCTTCAGTCTCACAAACTGTGGTCTGTTTGTCAGGTAGTCTTTGATCCAGGAGATTGTTGAGGCCTCCACCTGAGTCTTCTGGAGTTTCTGACAAAGCAAATCCGGTTGGATTGTTTTAAATGCACTGGAGAAATCAAAGAACATGATCCTCACAGTGCTGCTGGCTTTGTTCAGATGACAGTGGGTTTGTTGAAGCGGTGTATGATGGCATCTTCAACTCCAACTCCACAGCGATAAGCAAACTGAAGGGGGTCCTGATGGTTTACTGTTTGCTTAGTCAGGTGGGCCAACAGGAGTCTCTCTAGGACCTTCATGATGTGGGATGTCAGGGCAACAGGTCTATAGTCATTGAGGACTGATGGGTGAGTTTTCTTTAGTACCGGAACAAGACAGGAGGTCTTCCACAACACCGGAACCTTCTTCTGGGCCAGGCTAAGGTTGAAAAGGTGCTGCAGAATCCCACAGAGCTGCTCTGCACAGGCCTTCAGGACTCTAGGGCTGACATGATCTGGACCTGCAGCCTTATTCCTATTCAGTCTCTCCAGTTGCATCTTCACTTGACTTCTTGAGACACACAGGTGGAAGGGGGAAGCAAAGGAAGCATCAGCATCTTCTGATATGGTTGAAGGCAAACATGTAGAAGCAGAAGGGTCTATGGCTGAGGTGGAAGATAAAAAATGTGAGGTGTTACTGGACAGCTGTGGGTCTTGTGGGTCAAAGGAAGGTGGAATGTCTGTTTGGCTGTGAGCAGGAGAGGAGGATGCGAAGCTGGTTTCTGAACTGAACCTATTGAAGAATGTGTTCAGTTCATTGGCTCTATCCAGACCTTCATCGGTCTGATCATCCTTCTGCTTGAAGCCTGTGATCTTCTTCATCCCTGTCCACACATCTCTGATATTGTTTTGCTGGAGCTTGTTCTCCAGCTTCTTCTTGTACACCTCCTTGCTGTCTCTTATCTTGACTTTAAGTTGCTTCTGTATAATCCTCAATAATTCTCTGTCTCCCTCCCTGAAGGCTCTTTTTTTTTTGTTAAGCAGGTCCTTCAGGTCACTGGTGATCCAAGGTTTGTTATTGGGGAAGCATCTCATGGTTCTGGTGAGGATGATGTTATCCACACAGAAGTTTATATAGTCGGTTACACACTCAGTCATGGCATTGATGTCCTCTCCATGTGACTGGAACAATGCGTCCCAGTCTTTAGCCTCAAAGCAACCTTGCAGAGCTTCTTCAGCTTCCTGTGACCATTTTCTCACAGTCCTCTTTATTACAGGTTGCCTCTGAACAAGGGGCTTATATTTCGAGCAGAGAAGAACAAGATTGTGATCTGATTTGCCTAGAGGAGGTCTTGCTGTAAAGATGTATGAGTCCCTGACATTTGCATAAAACAAATCCAACGTTTTGTTTTCTCTGGTAGAGCAGCTGACAAACTGTTGAAACGTTGGAAGTGTAGCAGAGAGTGAAGCATGGTTAAAATCACCAGAAATTGCCACAAAAGCATTGGGGTTTTGTGTCTGTAGCTTAGCAACAACTGAGCTGATGGCATCACATGCAGTGTCAGCAACAGCGGAAGGTGGAACGTAAACTGTTACCAAAATAACACTGGTGAACTCTCTGGGTAAATAATATGGACGAAAACTTACTGCCAACAGTTCAATATCTGGACTGCAGAGATGACACTTCACAGTAACATGTCCTGGATTACACCATCTGTTGTTCACAAGTACTGCCAGTCCACCTCCTTTACATTTGCCGCTCCTCTTTAAATCTCTGTCTGCTCGTATGTTAAAAAGCCCGGCAGAGAGACGCTGGAGTCGGGGATATGATCCTGCAGCCATGTCTCAGTAAAACACATGAGAGAATTTAAGTACACCCTTTCATCAAACTTTTTGACAGGTGGGCGGGACTTCCGGTGAGGGCGGGATTTCCGGTTGGCGCCATGTGGGCGCCATGTGGTTGCCATGTGGGCAGGAGGTCACGTGGTCAAGCAGGTGGTGTGTCCAAGGGGGCGTAACCGTGGATGCTGATTGGTTGTCGTCATTAGGGGCAATACCTTAAATGAGTCAATTAAAACACAGGGGTGTGTTTGTTATAAATAGAACAAGACAAATATGGTATTATCGGAAACTGTTTGGCATCAGCACCAATTAAAAATAGATGGGGTGTGTTTGTAAGCATCGTTAAACCTTGAATAACCCAATGAAAACAATAGGGCGTGCTTTAGTCTTTACTTTAAATACAGAGATAAAACTCTGCACTTTACATGCAGCATTCGTTGGAAAAAAGAACACCCGTTCAACAATGGCTAGAGTTAAGAGAGTTTATCGTCAAGCTGAGGAGAAACGCAACGCGTGCCAAGATGATGATGATGAACAAGCAACTGCATCATATACTTCCTCAACGGAGATACCTATCGATGATGAACAAGCAACTGCATCATATACTTCCTCAACGGAGATACCTATCGGAATTCCCGTCATGACATACTCTACCGATGATGAGGATCCAACATCAACTTCAACAACCATGGTTGAAAATCAGACCTCGGTTTGGCCAAGAGGTATGTCAGTTCTGTGCGAAACCCCAGTGACCGTCTACCAGTATTCATCCCGTGAATTGAATGCTCCTAAGAAATCAACATACTACATCTGCAGGGTACAAAGACCCCCGTTCGACACTCTGCAGGAAGAATGGTCTTTGGAACCATATGGCCTGGTTGGCAGCTGGGGTTATATTTTCATGTATGAAATAGGAGAGCTTTGCCTGTATCAATTGGATCAAGATGAGGTATTTAATGGATCACTGGCTCTGTGTACACTCACCCACAGCGACTGGGCTGTGTTAAAGCTTGCAATCCCGCACCTTAATGATAGCCCTGAAACAGTCTCAAGGCAGGAGAGGGAGGAAGAAGAAGAAGAAAATGAACTGTCTCCTCGACCTGTAAAACGGGCGAGAATGTTTCATATACCATCCGATGTTGAAATAGCTGAGAGAGAACCTCTCTTTAGCGCAGTGTGGGGGTCAAAAACCACAGCAAATGGCCGCTGGTCTTTTCGGGCAAGCAGACGCAGGAACAACCGGACGAGTCCCTCAGATCTGTTTGTGTTGGAGGCTTTCAATCAAGACTGCGGCGTATTCAAGACAATGCTGGCTCTGCCGTTTGAAGCTTGGGCAGAGAAGATGAGTGAAATTGGACATCGTCTTTCCGACCTTTTCCAAAAGTCACGAAGTTGGATCGATGTCATGTCAGTGAAAAAAACGCAGACGTTTCCTGTTTTACGTTTAGAACGAACCCTCTTCTGAGGACACGCCCCTTCCTATGATTTATATACGGGGGGATAACTGCAAGCTCACAGACACTGAGAATCGTATCATGAGAATGAGTGGACCGACACCATACAGGGATCTCTACAACCACCGAGCAGAGATCCACTTCTCTCCTGAGCACGATGAAAGCTTCAACATTGGACCATATCATCCGCCTTCCCCTGACCTCTTCTCACCATCCACCTCAACATTCTCATTCTCAGAGAACCACTTCAGTCCTGCATCACCTACAGGATACAACATGAAATATCTACCGCTTTCTCCAGACCTCTGCTCACCATCACCGCTATTCATGGCTGAGTCTGTAGACGCGAATGTCCTGCCTGAAGACATGAAGGTGGTCGTAGAGGAGGAGGTAGCCACCGGCTACTCACCCTCTACCGAAGCCCCTACACAAACCCTGGGACCGATGGAGGACCCTCAGCCTTCAGCAGAGGATGAGAGTAACCAGGAGGACGAAATTGACGGTTGGTTCTCAACCACCCTCATCAATACGGTGAAAACAGCGATACTTCATTTATTCAACATAACCTCTTTGAACTATCTCAGAGAAACCTGCTATGGATGTATAACGAACCACCCGAGCCAGCGTCAACACCATTGCCTGGAGGTACTGGGGGAGGATTATTACCAAGTCAACTTTCAACGCATCGTCCGACGACTCGTAACCCCCAAACTCGTTCCTGCTATTCAGAATCTTCTGGTACTTCGACGCATACAAGCGGATGACTTCAGAGTGAAGACGATTGCCAAGACGGTTTTATATGAACTGAAATCGGTACAAGGCATCCACAGTGCAATAGCGCACGTTTATGATCGCATGGTCGATGAGAAACATCTCAAACAACTTAACTCTGTTTCAGAGTGCTATGGACTGACAAACTGATCTCACATGTTTGCTGACTTGTTGTATCATTTTTTTTTTTAGTATTCCAGTACTTTAGTTAATCTGCATTATATGATTTTTCTTCTTTTTTCTTTTTACTATTAAATACAATTAAAGTAGGAACATAGTAACCTTTCCCAAAAGTGTTGTTTAAAAGCTAGTAGTGTTTGAATTCATCTGCATTTTATCTGATTTTGTTTTCTGGTTGTTTTTTTGTTTATATTAAATACAAAAATTTAAAAAATAAGGATAAATCTACCCTCCTGTGTGTTTTTTCTCATTATTTAACAAGTAATCGGCAGAGTGAGCATAAGGCAGAGATGGCAGGAAGACGGCTGATGAAGAAAGTATATTATAGCCCTTCAAATCCGGGAAGTTTTGGGGGTGTAGATAGGCTGAGGAGGGTTATGCAAGATGAAACGGGAAAGAAGGTTGCGGTTGAAAAAGTTAAAGATTTTTTATCAGGAGAAGATACCTATACTCTACATAAACCTGCAAGAATAAAGTTCCCGAGAAACAGAGTTTTTGTCACCAGACCATTGAGGCAGTTCCAGGCTGATCTCTGTGACATGCAAGCTCTGGCCATGGAAAATGATGGTTATAATTATTTATTAACAGTCATTGACATCTTTTCAAAAAGGGCGTATGTACGAGTTTTGAAGAGGAAAACAGCCGCTGAGGTGGTAAAGGCATTTGAATCAGTTTTTACAGAAAGTCAGATCCCCAAAAAACTTCAGACTGATGCCGGTAAAGAATTTTTTAACAAGAAATTTAAGGTTTTAATGGAAAAACACGGTATTGAACATTTTGCCACAGCGAGTGAAGCAAAAGCTTCAGTGGTCGAGAGATTTAACCGCACATTAAAAACAAGGATGTGGAGATATTTTACAGCTAACAATACCCGGCGGTACGTTGATGTACTGCAAAACCTAGCTAGAAGCTACAACCATTCCTACCACTCCAGCATTAAAATGAGCCCTATGGAAGTGACCTCAGAAAATGCCTTTCAAGTGTTTCAGAATCTGTATGATGTCAAGTCCAACAGATATTGCAAGGACTCAGTGACAACGTTTAAACAAGGGGATCTTGTCAGAATATCCAAGGTCCGTGGAGTGTTTGACAAAAAATACGAACAGAGTTTTACGGATGAAGTGTTTACAGTGTATGACCGGATACCCCGATCTCCTCCTGTACTCAAAGATTTGGATGGAGAACCTATCGAGGGTTCCTTTTACGCTGAGGAACTTCAAAAAGTAAAAATATTTAACGACAAGATGTATCAAGTGGAAAAAATATTAAAACGACGTACGGTCAAGGGAGTCAAACAGGTTTTTGTAAGTTGGAAAAACTGGCCTGAGAAATTCAACAGTTGGATCAAGTTTGATGAACTTCGAAACGTATAAAAAAGGTTTGCACTAAACCTCACAGTTGACACAGCATCATGAACCGTCAGGTAGAGGATGATGGCTTTTACGTTACTCTTCCATCTAATGCTAGCATGGAAGTGTTTAAAAATAATACCAGTTCAAGTTTCCGTGTAAATTTAGCTCAACATATTGATTTAGAAGGCCAATGGATGGTTGCATTAGCCGAGATTTCATATCCTCATACATGGCATAATTTACCGGATTATGATGCCTACTTTGAATGGAGGAAGGTTGGTGATGTGGAGATCAATACGCAAAGGATCAGAAGTGGCTACTATAACAGCGTTATTCAACTCGAGACAGAGATGGAAATGTTTTTCAAAAAATTGAAATCAGATTTATCCAAAAGACCCAGAACAAGACCCCCTGGTGATCGTTTAAGGACGGTTAAAAAACAACGACAAACGTGAAAAAGGAGATCAGTCGCAGCTGACAAACGAAGAGGAAGGAAGTCATCCGCAAGTTTTGATATATTTAAATAATGGCTCTTTTACATAACAAATCATCAGAGTGCACGCTGGCAGAGTTGGACTTATTTTCTGCCCCGATGACACAGCTATCGATTGAAGATAAAATTTACACCGAGATCCAGCCTTTATCAGCAATCACTGATGGAGGGCCGATCGAGTTTTTCATTCCGGGAGACGGAGAAAAGTATCTGGATCTCAACGATACGCTGTTGCATCTCAGAGTGAAAATTACTAACGAGAATGGAACAAACCTGCCAGATGATGCACCTGTAGGGCTCATCAACTACCCGTTAAACACCATCTTCAGTCAGTGTGACGTCACTCTTGGAGATCGAATGATTTCACAATCCAGCGCTACACATCCATATAGAGCCATGATTGAGACATTGTTATACTTTTCTGAGGATTCTTTAAAAACCCAGTTTAGCTCTGGTCTTTTTTATAAAGACACTGCATGTGCTCTGAACTCTATTGTTACAACTAACGGCCCTAACCAAGGTCTTAACAGCAGAGCAGGCTTTACGGCAAATTCCAGAGAGGTACATCTCCTAGGCCCCCTGCATACAGACATATTTTTCTGCGAGAGACTTCTTTTAAACTCTGTTGACCTTAAAATTAAACTTACAAGAGCCAACGAGACTCCACTTACAAACTCAGGATATTAGGAGCATCTCTTTTTATCAAAAAAGTTACTGTCTCTCCAGCTGTACGACTGGGGCACGCTTCAGCTTTAATGAAGGCAAATTCTCTGTATCCACTTTCACGTGTGAATGTAAAAACATATTCCATCCCTGAAAATTCAAGGGTATGCAACCAAGATAATCTTTTCTTAGGCGTCTTTCCCAAGTATGTGGTGATTGCGTTACTGGATCATGACGCTTTTACAGGAACACGCAATCTCAATCCGTTTGACTTTAATCATTTTGATATGGAATATTTAGCTTTGTGTAAGGATGGCAGACAAATTCCTGCTAAAGCCTTCCAGCCCAATTTTAACCAAGGTCATTCAGTGAGAGAGTATTACAACTTGTTTACGGCTACAGGGCGACATCTAAAAGATCTTCCACTGAGTATAACACGTCAGGAATTTAATCAAGGATACTCTCTATTCACATTTAATCTTAACCCGGGCGAGGACACAGATGCTCTATCTCCAGTTTCCAGTGGGAATTTAAGATTGGAAATGCGCTTCAGAAACCCGTTGCCTCATACCACCACGCTGATCATCTACGCTTGTTATGACTCTATTTTAGAGATTGATTCAAAGAGGCGTGTGCTGGTGGATTATTATTAATCTAATCAGGCATGAATAATCATGAAATTGAGAGCCTGATGCGTCATCTGCTGGGAGATATGTTTTGCAGTGTATGGCCGTGCGACCAGCTGCCGCTGCTAGCTGACAAATTCCCAGGGCCGGCCTACTTTATCGTGAATACACATCCTTCACACATGCCGGGGGAACACTGGCTAGCTCTGACATTGGATGAGAATGGTCAATCCAGCTTTTTTGACTCTTATGGATTCTCTCCGGATTTCGAGTTCTACCCGTCAAGCATCGTAACATTTTTAGAAGACAGATCCTCAAAAATATTGTATCATAATAATCAGCTTCAAAACACTCTGTCCACTGTGTGCGGTCACCATTGCATTTTTTATCTATGTCATAGAGCGTGCGGATTTTCAATGCAGCAAGTGTTGTTGAAATACACCGGAGATGTGATTAAGAATGATTTAATGGTATCTAACTTTGTGAAAAAATATCAGAAATGTGTCATTAATCAAAGTTGTACATTTTATACTCACGGAACATGCTCTTTGGAGATGTTTCTGGATTGTTATGGAATTTAAAATGTCTTTTTTTTTTTTTCATTGTTTGTTTTTTTGTTTTTCTTCTTATGATTTAATATTTGTGTAATGATATCATATGTTAGTGTGTGAAGTAGAGAACGAAGTTAGACTTGAAAAATATAATCAATATATATTTTATTGAATAAAAGAAATAGACTACATGTTTCATTTTTCTTATAACGGTTTATGGTGAAAATGTAATCCATCGGGGTGGTAGTGTCGTCTTACGAAGAGACCTTTTTGATCTCCCATCAGCATTTTTTGGATCTTCCAGCTCAGATCTCGACCAGTAGGGAGAATGAGTTATCTGCCTTCTTCTTCTCTGCTTAACGCTGGGGGGTGTACCCCCATTTTCAATTGATGTACCCTCTGTTTTGAAACGTCTATATTCTTCACGAGCATAAGGGTTAATGACTGAAGATATAGGGATGTTTACTTCTGACAAGGTGTGTAGAAAATCAGACCATCCTCGGGTTTGTGATGCTCCAGATTTTTTAAACGGAAGCATGAGATTTTTCAACAAATCAATCATGTGGGACCCTTTTATAACATTTCCTTTAAATACAAATTCACCTCGCGAAGTCCAACTCTCACTTCTTTCGGATAATTTCTTCAAAATGTACTCGGCATTTTTACGGTTGTGTTTAGGAAGGTTTTTCAGTACTTCCGTAAGAACCTGATCCTTAGGGGCCTCGTCCTGCCCTGGGGCTTGTTTTTCTTGGGATCGCTCATGTTCAGGAACCTCTGTGTCACGCTGCAGCGTTAAACTGACCCGCTGTTTTTCTTCTTTGAAACCTTGCTTAAGTAAAGTCAGATACCTCTGGAGAAGAGCATCGTATCTCTTGATTTTTTCATAAGAAGTCAAACCTGGCTCGTTTAATATCGCTCTCATTTCAGCATCCAAATTCTCCTCCGCCGTCTGTCTGATGGACGTGTCTGACTGGGTCAGATGCTTGAATTGATGAGGTGAAATGAGAAACATCTTCTGCGATGTTCTGAGAGACATTATCTCCTGATGATTCCACCCACTAGATCACCGATCAAGGGTGCAAGAGCCATTAAGATGGGGAGAATAAAACCACCTCGTTGCTTTTTGAGAGCCAACTGTTTAGTTTTTATCCCGGTTCTTTTATCACCCAACAATCTGATGATATTTCTTTGTTTCTTCAACTGTCGGTGTTGAGAGGGTGATAGTTTAATGTTACCTTTTAGGATATTCAGTGCAATCTCGCACAGAGCCTGAATAAAGTCGGGAGAGCAGTGTGCGAGAATATCTTTACGTTTCTGTGGACAGGCCTGGTACAAAGCTCTGAATAATGGTAAATTCCTTTTTATACGTGCAGACATGATGACTTACTTTGTTCTGGGTACGTACACAGCAGGCCACTGCTGAGGAAGTATCCCCGTTCTCAGTCTGAAATGTTCTGGGCAGGTAGGCGTAAAATCGATGATTAAATATCCATGAGCTTCTCTCGTTGCGTCTTCAAAACTCTCCAAGAAGAGACCCTTTTGAGATGGAAACATTTGGCGGGCCAGTATGTTCAGCTGGAGTTTATCTCTCGGGTTCTTAAACAACACCATATAATTACAGTTCAAACTAATACTGCGACTGAACTTTCCCTGATGAAAAACATTCTGAGTCAACATCATAACACTCATATTACGATGGTGACGAAACTGGGTAAAGACCTTCATCACGTTTTCATCATCTGAGGCTTGAGCGATAACATCGTCTAGAATAATCAGATGATTCTGATCAGGAGGAAACAGGTTTTCATCTTCAAAAGAATGAGGCAATCCTTCCACAAAGGTAATATTTTTATTCATCTTCTGCAATTCAGCATACATGGGTTGAAAAGATGTGTAAATCCATACAATATTTTCTGGAACAATATCCATGACATGATTACAGTTTTGTAAAAATACTTTTTACAAAGAAAGTTTTCCCGCAGCCGCTGGGTCCAACTATCATACATGAGAAAGGTGCTCTAAATCTAGGATCAAAATCAATCTCCTGTAAATCCATGTGACTTTTTATTTTATTTCTTCTTCAACTCTAATAACCGAAAGGCAGAGTTGTCCCGTCAGAAAAAAGACGTCTCTTATCATACACCAGTCGAAACTTTTTAAGAAATGTCACGTTTGTCAAACGGAATCTCTTTTTATCCCTCCTGATCGTGTGCTGAGGGATTTCAATGACACCCTCACTTGACCTCTGTAAGTAGCCCTCGACCAGCCCTTTGATGCTGTCAAAATTGACCCTCTGGCTGCATTCATGCGTCTGAGTGATGCCTTTAGCACGTATCACTACTTTTTTACGGTTTTTGGTCTGGTATGCATAACTCTTGGGTCCTGTCGATGCAAACTCCGAAATGCTGTCACCATCTAACTCGTCAGTAAGATCACCCAGATAATTCCCCAATTCCAGAGGAGTTTCACCACTTTTTGTCACATAAATCAAACTGTCCGTGTCAATATAAATCAATCTGTCCTGTAACTTCTCCATGCTGCTGAGAAGTTTTAAACGTGCATAAGCGGTGGTGAATGCTGCTATAAACACATTATTTGTCTTACTTGGTGGATATATGACACGTTTGCTGTAGTTCCACTGCACTACACACATTTCAGGGTTGAAAAAATGAAAATAGTTAACCATGTATTTACTCGAGAACATGAAGCTGAAAAAGTCTTCAGGGTTAGTGATGACTGTGGTCTGTTCAAATGCGACCCCTCTCAACGGACACTTGTCATGAGGCATGTAACACTTTTTACAGCCGTGGAAAAAACAGCCGTAAAATTCAAACGCAACTTTGACACCGTTAATCTCTGCATATCCATCCACTGAATATGGCCCGATTTTCTTTTCACCCCTATTTAATGCATGCTCGATAAATATGGCTCTGCTGTCTGCAATCCAGCCGAGCCATTGAATGGACGCGCTGGAGAACGTTTTACTGCTACGTCTGTAGTCCAGAGGTGATGGAATGGCTAAGGTTTGAGGAGGAAGGAAATTGGTTACAAAAACCTTCATACAGGCTGATGCTATTGTGATACTTTTAAATGGATCCACATTTGTCTCCTTAAAGAACTCGTCTCTGAATTTTAAGCATCCTTGAAAAAGAATTTCAACGTCATTTTTACAATAACGAATAGCTTCTTTCTTAAAGTCAAAGACCTCTTTGCTCGCTTCTCTGTACCAGCTGTTAAACACCTGTTGTTCTTGAAGACTCATGCGTTCTACAGCGTAGCAGGATGGAGGAGGAAAAGGCCCCACATACTGGAGACTTTGTTCAGAGGAAAATAGGTGGGGAAAAAAACCCTTGCTTTGATTGGTAAAGCCTAACGCTTTCGGCATGGCACTAAGCTTCATGCACATGAAGGACAGGCTATCAATGTATTTTAACCTGTAATCAGGGTCGGTTAAACAGAGAAGTTTACTTCCTACCATGACGATATGAGGTTTAATCCCTAACTGCAGCATTGCTGTGAGAATCAGGTAACCATCATACCCCCGCGCATTGTGCGCTATTAAGGTGAAGCCTCTGTACTTCGGCCTCCTGAAATGCAGGAGAAATTTTTGGGTGCAATTCAGTCCATAAGCGTACCATTCATCACCTTTCAACGTTTTAGCACAGACCAGAAAGGGGGTATGCATGCCGCTCTCATTGACGAGGCATTCGAAATCATAAAAAATCAGTTTATCATCAAGCTGATTAATTGCACTGCAAGGCTGAATGTAACACTTATGATCATCGCATGTAATGTCTAGGCTGGGGGGTACATTTTCACCGCAAATACTGCATTTTACATTACATACGTGTGGTTTATTCGGTTTACTGATTGGAATAACGTATATCCGTTTGCATACTTTACACAGTTTTACCAACTCACAGTCACTCATAGGCCTTTCAGCACTATTTCTGATGCGCGGTTCCCTGTGTCTGCTGAAACATGAGGAATTACGACAGATTCTTTGACAGCCTGCACAGCTTACAGGATTGCTAATCTCTTGCATACATTTATATGTTTGACACACTGAACAATAACCTTCACAATGGTGTGTGTTTGCATTCTCATAGCTGGCGTAACAGTAATTACAAATATATCTGCACCCCATAAAACCTTTGAGATTTTTTATCCCATAGTAATGACCTTGAAATAACAGCAAAAACAGAGGGTTTGAACGATCAGGGAAACTGGTCTCAAATTTACACAGAGAAGTAGAGCCCGTGGTTCTGTGAAACACTACAATTTTTCTCTTCAGAATGGTTTCAAATTTACCAATATCACTAAAAGTAACTGCTGTTTGCTCGTCAAGGCCTGCCTGATGCTGCCATCTCCTCCCCAGTTCTACAGCACGGTCATCAGTAAGCTCAGGATCAGAGACGTGTGCGAGGCTGATTGCAAAACATAACTGATTACCGGTATTGTTTATAATATACAAATGACGCATTTTCTTATTAAACAGTTCACAGTCTAACGTTCCTGCAGCTTTACGCTTAGAACCTCCTGCTGGGTCATTAACAACCTGAAGAACAAATTCCATGTTATTATCTACAGGTATATTTGCATTCCATTGTACTAAATCATCGAGGAAGTTTTCGAAAGCAGGCAGGATCATATTTCCATCATCTGTAACAGTAAATGTGATGTGACGATTGAGATTTTCACCCACTAATTCCAGCTGCACAACGTCGTTACGTCTGGTTAACGATCTCGCAGCGTCGGCTAATTCAATGATAATACGCATGATGTCTGTATAGAATGCTGCTAAATCTGGAACGTTACTTGGACAGGGCGGCGGTATGGTAAAAGGTCTCCTTATTTCATGGTTATTAAAATGTTCACGTTCAACCACCGCTGGAGGATCTCGCTCTATTTGATCAGAACTAACTGCTACGTCCGTATTGAAATGACCCCCGTGCTGATCTGCGGCACGTGACGTAGAAGGATTCTGATGAGTGTCAGGTGGATAATTTTGCTCAATACTGAGTGGACAAAATGCGCTATTTAAATCGTAAAGAGCCTGATTGATTACGTTTAAAAAGTCACCGTGCTGATGTTCATTTATTACATTTTCACTGTTAGCAGGAGATGCATTTAAAACAATGTTATCTGCTACTTCTGCATTAACGGGGATTTCGTTAAGTTCATTAACTAAATTTCTTATTTCATCCAGGGCAAGTCTGATTCGGTTATCCATTTCTATGAACAAAAGAAAAAAAATAAAATAAAACTAACCTACAGAAAAAAACAAAAAAACAAAAACAAAACACAGTGATCAGTTCAGTTTAAAATCACCTTGATGTCACCAAAATGCTTCTTTAACAGAATCTGACATGCTGCCAGAAGCGTTAACGATGAGGCCTTATTACGAAGATCCCGTGAGGCTGTAGAGACTGTCTTCCTGCGCTGTCCGTTTCTGTGGCCAATCTGTCCTACCATCAACGTTACCTCTGTAAGGAGAATGAACAAAAAATAAATAAATAAATAAATATATATATATATATATATATATATATTGAAATAATCACATTAAAGCTGGAAAAAAAACAAAGGAATTCAAATTAATTCAGTATGTATGTATGAATTAAAACGTACCGTTCATTAATTCACTCACTAGCGTTGCTCTGCTTTGTAGCGCAGAGAGTCGCTGTCTTTTGGCCGGGGTTAAATATTCTGTAAAAACAGAAGACAATAAAAGTTATCTTACGCTGTGCAGCACAGCGTTCATAAATAAAACGAAAAATAGTTTTTAAAATACACAAGTTTTTTTTTTTTATCTTACTCCGATTCTTTGCGGTAAAACCTCCAGATTTCACTTCTTGTTGGACTGAAACGGTGCCTTTCTGCTGAAAGCTGTCTTGATCTTTGAAAAGCGACCTTCTGGTGGGCGGATTTAATGTGGCATCTTTGGATGTATCTGTAAACAGGTTTATATGACATTTTATTGAACTATGCTTAAAATACATATATATTGTTTTTATTTAATTTTTATTTATTTTTTCTACCCTGCTGCTGCTGCTGCTCGACAGCTGTGTCTTCCACAGAGCTCTCAGTCGAATCTGTAAACAGTTTTTATCTGAGGTTTAAAATACATTCACTCTCAAAGAAAAATAGCTGGTTCCTAGGACTTACTTACTTTCTGGTGGTGCTGGTAACTTATCCGGTGTGTCTTCAGGGGAAATGATGATAATTGACGGAGGAGTATTCAAAGAATCAGTTTTAATTTCAGTTGTGGTTGGGTTTTTTTCTTGTTTGGAAATAATTCGCCTTCTCAATTTTGATTGTCGATTCCAGCCACTGAACCCTCCAACTTGATCATTCGGGTTTACCTCTCTCATCAAATCTATAAATTGAAACATTGTCAAGGGTTAACTATAATATATATATATATATATATATATATATATATATATATTTTATTGCATTTAACATTTACTTACCATAATCTGATTGTGTCAAGATGAAATCATCAAGGTCATCAGCGGTGGGTTCTATGACAAAGAAACAAATATATATATATATAAACAATATATATAAACAAACTTAGAGAACATTCACATGCATTTAATGATTTCTTAAAAATGAATACTTACTTACTTACTTACGTTTAAAGTTGTCATTGTGCTTTTGTGAATTATCAGAAGTAGAAGCCACAATTTCCGGGTTTCCTGAAATATTTACCGACATTTTTTCTTGTCAGTACTGGTATTTTCAATGTAACAAGTGTTATGGTTCAAAGACATTCAGCATTTGAAGACCCTGACACTGAGGTTAACCAATGAAACAGCCCCTGAACAACATTTTACACACAGTATTTATACCAGAACATGACAGTGTTATCTCAACTGCAAAGACTATGTTTTTAAGACCAAAACCCTTTCTTGAGTTCAAAGGTGATATGTTATCTAAGGAACAGACGTAACTGCACCTTCCTGACATCGCCCCTAACAGTTGGATATGGTATAACTGTAACCCTGTAACTCTAAGATGAAAAAGTAAATGTTTTAGAAAAGCTACAAGTAACTAAAATTATCATTCCTTTTTTCCTAAAATGGAGTCTCTCATGATTCAATAACAAACACATCATTGCTAGAGTCAATTTGTAACTTGGAAACAGTATACTGAAGTTCTTTTTTTTTTTCTGTTAATCTCATATTCGTCTTACCTCTTTCAGCTGCTTTTCCAGTATGTTGACGCAGAAGCTGAAGGTTTTTCTCGTTCCATCGATGTAGTGAAGCACAATCTTTTAATTTACTTTTTAGGTCTTTTCTATTGAACTGATTTAGACTGGCTCATATATTCAACAAATAGGTCCTGCTGTAAAGCAAAATGAACTTACAATTCTGTCAGGTTACACAGTTCATTTATTAGGATTTCATGTGATAGGTCAACATTAAGTTGATTATACCTTTAAAATATAAAAGGATGCATGTCTTTTTTTTGTTTTTTAGATGTATTAACGCCTGAAAAAACATACAGATTATTAATAACACCCTTAAACACACCCCTGTGTGTTTTAATTGGCTCATTTAAGGCCTTCCCCGTAACACCCTTAAACACACCCCTGTGTTTTAATTGACTCATTTAAGGTATCGCCCCTAATGACGACAAGCAATCAGCATCCACGGTTACGCCCCCTTGGACACACCCCCCTGCTTGACCACATGACCTCCTGCCCACATGGCAACCACATGGCCCCCACCGGAAGTCCCGCCCACCTGTCAAAATGTTTGATGAAAGGGTGTACTTAAATTCTCTCTCACATGATACTGCATGCCCGGTACTCTGGCTGGGCATGCAGTTTGTAAGCTCATTTATCTGGCCCATAGTAAACATCTGAGTTTAAGAAAAACATTTGTTAGCAAAAATTCAGATTGAGTTCTTTTCTAAATACCTCAAAATGTGTCATTATTTGCTTCAGCAAAATGTTTTTTTTTATCAGGGCTAAACTCGGTTTCTCCTCGTCCTTCATTCAGCTTCTAACAAAACTTGACTTAAGTGAGGGGTTACACAGTCTAGGAGTGTCTCAGGGTTGAATTTCACTGTAAGTCGCTCAATGTGGTAGCAGATTGGAGTAGCAATGTTACTTTTCAATATCAGTTCTCAATGACTATAGACCTGTTGCCCTGACTTAAAAAAGCTTAACCAGTTGATAAAGACGGCTGGTTCTGTTCTGGAAACTTCTCTGGAAACTCTGGAGATCATTGTGAATAGAAGGATTCATAAAATGAAGAACATTATGGAGAACCCTGAGCATCCTCTTCATGAGACTGTCCTACAACAACAGAGTGTCATCAGTCAGAGGCTTCTTCAGATCTGCTCTAAGACAGACCACTACAGGAGATCTTTCCTGCCCACAGCCATCAGCATCTACAACAGCTCTTTGAAGAAACCTGTATAATATTAGCTACAACATCATTTCATTTCCCTTTGGGATGAATAAAGTATTTTTAAATTGAATTTAATTGAACTGAATAACTGAACAGGGGACAGATAAACTACTTGAAACTTGGATATCTAAAATAAAACTGATGCATTTGTAAACCTGTCCTGGGTGAGTTCTAGCTCTTTTAGGGCCACCAGGGAAGGAGGACACCAGTAGTTACAAAGTTTGCTTATACCTCATGCCAGCCCTGACTAAATATGTTTAAATAACAAGCATCCAAAGCTTGAGACCTTGACTGGATGGGGGATCAGCCACTGAATATTTTCAAATATATTTTTGGGATTTATCATTAAAACCAAACATGAAAATATCTTGGCAATAATTAGTAGATAATGTAGTCTTTCCCTGATGACTTCAGGATGTTATTTGTTAATATTACCATGAAAATTATGTCTGCTTTGATTTGCTCCTTTAATCACACAATTTATGTGTACCTGGCCTAATGTACTACACAAAGTACATGGTACTGTGATATACAAAATGTTTAAATGAAAAAAATGTCACAGGACAGAGACCCATTATCTCCATGCAGTAGCAAAACATACTTGGTACCATGGGCGATTCTTCTTGTGACAATGGTCTGCATACCCTTTGGTAAATAAAGGGAGACTTCGGTTACAAGACCTCACAGCGTACAGACATTAGGTATAAATATATACACTTTAGAGGAAATAAAGGATAAAGGGACCAGTATGTACTTATAAGGGGGCATATGCTTTTAAATCCTGCCTTTTCACTCTTAAATCATTCAGTTGTGGTCTATATAAAGTGGAACAGACATACTTTGTTCTGAATTCCCTGTTATTGTAGCTCCACAGGCTCCTCTTTTACCCTTTTTCCGAGGTGCATCTGAGAGCAACTTGTTTTGGTTGCAGATTGGAGTAGCGCTGTTACTTTTCAATATCAGTTCTCAATGACTATAGACCTGTTGCCCTGACTTAAAAAAGCTCAACAAGCTGATAATGACGGCTGGTTCTGTTCTGGAGACTCCTCTGGAAACTCTGGAGACCATTGTGCAAAGAAGGATTCTTCATAAAATGAAGAACATTATAGAGAACCCTGAGTATCCTGTCCTACAACAACAGAGTGTCTTCAGTCAGAGGCTTCTTCAGATCTGCTGTAAGACAGAGCGCTACAGGAGATCCTTCCTGCCCACAGCCATCAGCATCTACAACGGCTCTTTGAAGAAACCTGTATAATATTAGCTACAACATCATTTCATTTCCCTTTGGGATGAATAAAGTATTTTTAAATTGAATTTAATTGAACTGAATAACTGAACAGGGGACAGATAAACTACTTGAAACTTGGATATCTAAAATAAAACTGATGCATTTGTAAACTTGTCCTGGGTGAGTTCTAGCTCTTTTAGGGCCACCAGGGAAGGAGGACACCAGTAGTCACAAAGTTTGCTTATACCTCAAGCCAGCCCTGTTTGTGAAATCAAGAAATGGGATTCCCAGTTTTCTCAGAAAATCTCTTGTAGAGCTCATTAATATATTGTAGTTGTAGAAGGAGGGGCTCACCTACTTCTAGAGTCTCTAGAAGTAGAATGGGAGGCAGATCCTTTAGTTATCAGGCTCCTCTCCTATGGAACCAGCTCCCGGTTTTGGTCCGTGAGGCAGACACTGTCTACTTTTAAGGCTAGGCTTAAAACTTTCCTTTTTGATAAAGCTTATAGTTAGAGTGGCTTAGTTTATCAGGGAGGGAGCCTTCCTCCCTCCCTGTTGGATGGAGTAAGGGGGAGTCAGGTTTAGCCTAAACCAGCTCAGTTATGGTTGAGGTGCAAACACCCTCCATTTCTGCTACCTGTATGACCCCTTCTCTTTTCCAATGGTTATAATAAGTCTGACATAGGGAAGTATCCCAATCCTTGTGGTTTTTAGTATAACAATGACCATCAGTGGGACCCTTTGTGGGGTTCCTTGAGACGACATTGTTGTAAATAAGCGCCGTTTAACTAAATAATCTGAACTGAAACTATCTGTGTAGTTATGCTGCTATAGGCTTAGGCTGCTGGAGGACATAATGACCACTTTCACCCTCTTTGCTACATTCTCACACTACTCTCCAATTTTGCATTATTTGCTGTTATTTCAGCTTTTAACTTTGTTTTCTCTCTTTTCTCTTCCTAGAAGCTACACCTGACCCGACTCTGTGTCTACCTGTGACACCTTTCTGGAGAGAGGAATCATCCGAGCTTCTGCTGGCAACAACTTAATGCTCACCCTCTACTGATGATCCACTTGGCCCTGTCTTTTAGTGTTTAACCCTTTCTCTCTCCTAGACATGGAAATTGACTGAGCTTTTACTGTGACTAACTCTATGTGCTCTCTTTAGACTCTAACCCTGAAAACTGGCTCAAAGTTTATCTGTTCTTTCTTTCTAGATGAAACGACTAAAGGAGCGACATCCATTAACATTTACTTTTCCTTCCCATAGAAAGTACTCCTGGATCAGTGCTTCTTTGTTCTTTTTGTCTCTGCTCTGTTCTTTCTCTCAAACCCCCAGTCGGTCGTAGCAGATGGCTGCTCACACTGAGCCTGGTTCTGCTGGAGGTTTCTTCCTGTTAAAAGGGAGTTTTTCCTCTCCACTGTCGCTACATGCATGCTCAGTATGAGGGATTGCTGCAAAGTCAACGCCAGTGACTGTCCACTGTCTCTACATGCTCATCCGGGAGGAGTGAATGCTGCAAGTCACTGACTGGATGCAATCGGCTGGGTTCCCTTAGACAGACAAACTTTTTATCCAATTTGAATAAATAACTGAATCTGACTGCACTGTTCAATGATTAGGATTAATTGGAATGTATGTACCAGAGTTTTGTGAAGTGCTTTGAGACAACATGTGTTGTGAATTGGCGCTATATAAATAAACTGAATGAAAAATTAACTTGGAAACAGCACATAGAATCAGTTCAAAATAAATATAAAAAAGTGAATAATTTGTTGAGATGTCTCGCTGGACAGGAATGGGGAGCTTCAAGAAGTGCGCTGTTGGGAATATATCAGGCTCTCATGAGATCTTCCTTGGATTATGGGTGTATAGCATATATGGCAGCTGCTGACAGCCATTTGAGGAAATTTGATAGTGAACAAACACAAGGGTTAAGAATATGTTGTGGAGCTTTTAGATCATCTCCTTTAGCTGCTTTGCAAGTTGAAATTGGGGAGCTTCCTTTAAGATTAAGAAGATTGAAGCTAATGTATGTGTATTGGGTAAACCTACAGGGACACAATTATGATCATCCAACTAAGGCTGTGCTGCAGGACTGTTGGGAACATCATAAATCTGATTGTAATAGCTTTGGATGGATTGGGGACATAAAAGCTCATAATTTTGGATTGACTCAGTTCCAGTGTAGTTTTATGGTTCCACAGTCACCAATTCCACCATGGTTATTTATCACACCAGAAGTTGATCTGAAATTGGGGGAATTACTTAAAAAGGGAAATACTCCAGATTGGGTTATAGTGAATAATTATTTTGGAAGATTTAAAGATACTATAATTATATATACAGATGGATCTAAAGATCCAAATAGTGCAGAACAGGAGCAGCTGTGAATATCCCACAGCATAAAGTCATGATTAAAAGGAGAACAACTGATCATCTAGCAGTTTTTACAGTTGAATTCTCTGCCATTATGTTAGCTTTAGAATGGTTGCGTGATAATATTAGGGAAGAAAATAAATATATAATTGCATCAGATAGTCAAGCTGAATTATTAAGTATAAAATATGGCAAATCTTGTAGATTAGATTTATTATTAGGTATATATCACTTATTAGTTCAGCTATATAATAAGAAATTTTTTGTTCGATTGGTCTGGATTCCTGCTCAAAACTCCCAGCCTGGTTCATCACTCAAAACCCCAATCACGGGTAAGACTGCCGACCTGACTGCTGTCCAGAAGGCCACTATTGACACCCTCAGCCAAGAGGGTAAGACACAGAAAGAAATTTCTGAACGAATACGCTGTTCCCAGAGTGCTGTATCAAGGCACCTCAGTGGGAAGTCTGTGGGAAGGAAAAAGTGTGGCAGAAAACGCTGCACAACGAGAAGAGGTGACCGGACCCTGAGGAAGATTGTGGAGAAGGGCCGATTCCAGACCTTGGGGGACCTGCGGAAGCAGTGGACTGAGTCTGGAGTAGAAACATCCAGAGCCACCGTGCACAGGCGTGTGCAGGAAATGGGCTACAGGTGCCGCATTCCCCAGGTCAAGCCACTTTTGAACCAGAAACAGCGGCAGAAGCGCCTGACCTGGGCTACAGAGAAGCAGCACTGGACTGTTGCTCAGTGGTCCAAAGTACTTTTTTCAGATGAAAGCAAATTCTGCATGTCATTCGGAAATCAAGGTGCCAGAATCTGGAGGAAGACTGGGGAGAAGGAAATGCCAAAATGCCAGAAGTCCAGTGTCAAGTACCCACAGTCAGTGATGGTCTAGGGTGCCGTGTCAGCTGCTGGTGTTGGTCCACTGTGTTTTATCAAGGGCAGGGTCAATGCAGCTAGCTATCAGGAGATTTTGGAGCACTTCATGCTTCCATCTGCTGAAAAGCTTTATGGAGATGAAGATTTCATTTTTCAGCACGACCTGGCACCTGCTCACAGTGCCAAAACCACTGGTAAATGGTTTACTGACCATGGTATCACTGTGCTCAATTGGCCTGCCAACTCTCCTGACCTGAACCCCATAGAGAATCTGTGGGATATTGTGAAGAGAACGTTGAGAGACTCAAGACCCAACACTCTGGATGAGCTAAAGGCCGCTATCGAAGCATCCTGGGCCTCCATAAGACCTCAGCAGTGCCACAGGCTGATTGCCTCCATGCCACGCCGCATTGAAGCAGTCATTTTTGCAAAAGGATTCCTGACCAAGTATTGAGTGCATAACTGTACATGATTATTTGAAAACTTTTATTTTATTGGTTGGATGAAATATGCTAATTTTGTGAGATAGGAATTTTGGGTTTTCATGAGCTGTATGCCAAAATCATCCGTATTAAGACAATAAAATACCTGAAATATTTCAGTTAGTGTGCAATGAATCTAAAATATATGAATGTTAAATTTTCATCATGACATTATGGAAAATAATGAACTTTATCACAATATGCTAATATTTTGAGAAGGACCTGTATATATATGTGTGTGTGTGTGTGTGTGTGTGTGTGAGTGTGTATGGATGTGAATTCGCACATTCGTGTATATCATTGAGGTTTATCATTGAGGTTTGTATTATTATATTCCCTGTGAGATTATTGATGACCGCACTCCAGCCTGGTAGGTGGCGGTAAATGCACCTTAAATTGGTTGCCTTCCGACAATAAAAAAACAAAAGAAGAAGAAGCAGCAGCAGTTAGACAGCGGAGTTCGCCATCTTTAAGTCGTCGAATAAAAATACCAGAAAACAACTGTAAGTACGTTTCCCCCTTCCCTTTTTATGACACTACAGTCGAATATTTTCTTGGACTGTTTCTGTATTGTTTCATTGTGTTACTTTACGTATTTTTCCAGTTCGTTATATATATATATATATATATATATTTTTTTTTTTTTTAAAGCCAGCTGGCCTCTTGGTGATCACCGGAAAGCCTATGGTGCTTGGCAACCATAAATACTAATTCCGACAATTTGATTGGCAGATTTCTGTTAACTGACAATTTTAAGTAACACCGTTGAACGTAACAACTGGTGTTTCTGAGAAATAGCGAGACGTCATTTCTAGCTGTGTCATCCATCCGAGTGAAAGCAGGAAGGCAAACAATGGCTTTTTACAAAATGGCGTTGATGCTTGAATCGCCGCCCTCCTACCAGTCTGTTCGCTTTGTACGCTTAGCCCTACAGTCTGTAGACTATATTAGCTTGTAGCGTCTGTAGATGCTACATGCTAATGTTGTCAGCCTGTTTCCACAAGTTGGTAAAATCTACGTTCATCTCCTACATAGTTTCTGACAAGCATTATATAAGGTTGTTGAATGTAACACTGTATTTCTTCCCCCCCTTTCCCAAATTCACAGGAGCAAACATGCAGATCTTCGTCAAGACCCTCACTGGTAAGACCATCACTCTGGAGGTGGAGCCCAGCGACACCATCGAGAACGTCAAGGCTAAGATCCAGGACAAGGAAGGCATCCCCCCTGACCAGCAGAGGCTGATCTTTGCTGGCAAGCAGCTGGAAGATGGCCGCACCCTGTCTGACTACAACATCCAGAAGGAGTCCACCCTCCACCTGGTTCTCCGCCTCAGGGGTGGAATGCAGATCTTCGTCAAGACCCTCACTGGCAAGACCATCACTCTGGAGGTGGAGCCCAGCGACACCATCGAGAACGTCAAGGCTAAGATCCAGGACAAGGAAGGCATCCCCCCTGACCAGCAGAGGCTGATCTTTGCTGGCAAGCAGCTGGAAGATGGCCGCACCCTGTCTGACTACAACATCCAGAAGGAGTCCACCCTCCACCTGGTTCTCCGCCTCAGGGGTGGCCAGTAAAAAGAATATAATGAAAAACAATTCCATGTTCTCTTAAACTGCTCCTCATGTTGACATTTAATGTGTGACATGTAAAAGTGCATAAATGTTACAACTTCAGTGACCAAAATGTGTTCATATCACTTAATAAAAGGTTAACCATATTTTTATGGTGGTTTGTCAACAAAACAGAAATTCTTGATCCCAGAAGATCAAATTTTGTTCCAGTGCCTTAAAACAACTGTTGTGCATACAAATGACATTAGAATAAGGCCTAAGGATATAAAGCAGTGATAAGGTACAACACTGACCTATGAAATTGGTTTTCCCTTCAAATGAAAGCAAAGTGTTAAATTGATAAAAACCTAGAAACATCCAGTTTTAGATTAGCTGCATGAGGTATATGTTACTGAAATTACAGATCAGCACTGTTTGAATTGTGTTTAAGACGTTTACATTTTTAATTCAACTTGAACAGAAATGTGTATTCTGCATCATTTTGCATTTGAAAAAAAATTGGACAAATTTGGTAATGAAACTATAATGGCATGGATAATTGTTCAAAAACATTCCAAATTGGTTGGGTATCTAGGGCATAATACCAGCTGGTTCTGCCACAGCTGCTGACCAGGCGTGCCTCCATTTTGGAAATGTCATGACATCACAAGCTTACAGTATCTCATAACTACAGGGGAATATGGGGGGAAAAGGCCCTATACAGAATTCCTCTTGGGGTCCCTTTCTTGTGTAATTTTAATTTGAAGTTAATATACACACCCAATCAATAAATTAGAATATTAAAAGTTTATTCATTTCAGTAACAGCTTGTTAAGTGACACACATTATATAGATCAGTTATACATAGTTGTATATTTTCAAACTTTCTATTATGATTTGCAGCTGATGAAACCACAGCATTTCAGATTTAAATATTACATAACATCAAGAAAAAAACATAATACAGAAATGTGGCCTTAATGAAAGGTATTTTTAATATCTGCTTACAGTTAATTTTCAAAAGGTACTTTTAATCTGTTAAACAAGCCTCATCAGAACGCAGATGCGTAGTTAGACCTGGGCTTCCGGCGCGGAAACCCTGGATGTTTTCTGAATAGCCCCTGACTTCTTGATAGAAGAAATTTAGAAGTATTAAAAAGATGCAGCCACAAAATGGTATTGGACTTTACATTTTTATTTAAAAACAGTCAGGTTTTTTAACTTGTGTTCCATATAATCACGTCCCGCTCCACCTAACCTGACAATGAGTTAAAAGAAGAAGACAAGAAATAGTTATTTAAAGACGGCTGGTTCTGTTCTGAGGACTCCTCTGGAACCTCTGGAGATCATTGTGCAAAGAAGGATTCATAAAATGAAGAACATTATGGAGAACCCTGAGCATCCTCTTCATGAGACTCTTCTACAACAACAGAGTGTCTTCAGTCAGAGGCTTCTTCAGATCTGCTGTAAGACAGACCACTACAAGAGATCCTTCCTGCCCACAGCCATCAGCATCTACAACGGCTCTTTGAAGAAACCTGTATAATATTAGCTACAACATCATTTCATTTCCCTTTGGGATGAATAAAGTATTTTTAAATTGAATTTAATTGAACTGAATAACTGAACGGGACAGATAAACTACTTGAAACTTGGATATCTAAAATAAAACTGATGCATTTGTAAACTTGTCCTGGGTGAGTTCTAGCTCTTTTAGGGCCACCAGGGAAGGAGGACACCAGTAGTCACAAAGTTTGCTTATACCTCAAGCCAGCCCTGTTTGTGAAATCAAGAAATGGGATTCCCAGTTTTCTCAGAAAATCTCTTGTAGAGCTCATTAATATATTGTAGTTGTAGAAGGAAACCCTGGATGTTTTCTGAATAGCCCCTGACTTCTTGATAGAAGAAATTTAGAAGTATTAAAAAGATGCAGCCACAAAATGGTATTGGACTTTACATTTTTATTTAAAAACAATCAGGTTTTTTAACTTGTGTTCCATATAATCACGTCCCGCTCCACCTAACCTGACAATGAGTTAAAAGAAGACAATAAATAGTTATTTGTGCTCTCGCAGCACCACGAATGCGCAACTACACGCACAGCCAGAGACGTACTCTATTCTGGAGAAATCCAGAACAGGAGTTTAAAAGTTACACTCAGCGTCTCAAACAGGTATCATTTCAGAGAAACTGCGGAGCCAACCGGAGAGGGGGAGCCTGGTGGGTTTGTGTTCAGGAACAGGTGGAAGCAGAGCGGTATAACTCAGGAGAAGATAGCAGTAAACCCTGAATGCTGACTCGGAATGAGCTAATTGTATGTTACAGATAATCACTGATTCACCCAGCAAGGCATGAGGTGGAGGTTCACTCTAATGAGCATCTTCAGGGTCACGATGAGGGACTTTCACCTGAGCTACAGGTGAAGTTAAATGATCAGTGATAGAAAACAGTAGATACCTTCTCTGTGAGTTTCTAGCGGGATTTGCATCATAATGTGAAAATATCTGGTCCTTTACTTCAGTCAAAATAAAAGCATTTAATCCTAACGTAGCTGAACACATGAAAAGGTCCTTCAGATCAACACATTGGATCTCATGGCTGCAGCAGGTCTTAGAGTCTAGTTCTACATGTAGACAGAACCAGGTGTTGCTCAATAAACCAGGAAAATATCTCCTAGTTCCAATAAGACGTAGTAGAAAGTTCAAAAGTAAACCTCCCTCTTCTCTTTCATATCTTCTGTGCTGATTCTAAACATAAAGCTCTGGCTTTAAAGATGCAGGATAATTAAGAAATAAATCATAGCAATTAATCACAGGTGGACCATTGATTAGTTAACTATTTTATTTTTCTGAATTACACATGTAATATTATATAAACTAAACTAATTAAACAAGGATACAGTTTTACTGTGGATTTCGTCTCTTCTTTTTGCGGATGACGTGGTCCTGCTGGCCCCCTCTAGCCAAGACCTACAGCATGCGCTGTGGCGGTTCGCAGCCGAGTGTGAAGCGGCTGGGATGAGGATCAGCTCCTCCAAGTCCGAGGCCATGGTACTCGACCGGAAAATGGTGGCTTGTCCTCTTCAGGTTGGAGGGGAGTTCCTGCCTCAAGTGGAGGAGTTTAAGTATCTCGGGGTCTTGTTCACGAGTGAGGGAAGAATGGAGTGGGAGATCGACAGACGGATCGGTGCAGCTGCCACAGTAATGGGGGCGCTGTGCCGGTCCGTTGTGGTGAAGAGAGAGCTGAGCCGAAAAGCAAAGCTCTCAATTTACTGGTCGGTCTACGTTCCTACCCTCACCTATGGCCATGAACTTTGGGTCATGACCGAAAGAACGAGATCACGGATACAAGCGGCTGAAATGAGCTTCCTCCGTAGGGTGGCTGGGCACTCCCTTAGAGATAGGGTGAGGAGCTCGGCCATCCAGGAGGGGCTCGGAGTAGAGCTGCTGCTCCTCCACATTGAGAGGAGCCAGTTGAGGTGGCTCGGGCATCTATACCGGATGCCTCCTGGACGCCTTCCTCGGGAGGTGTTCCAGGCACGTCCCACCGGGAGGAGGCCCAGGGGACGGCCCAGGACACGCTGGAGGGACTATGTCTCTCGGCTGGCCTGGGAACGCCTTGGGCTCCCCCTGGAGGAGCTGGAGGAGGTGTCTGGAGAGAGGGACGTCTGGGCGTCTCTGCTGAGTCTGTTGCCCCCGCGACCCGGTCCTGGATAAGCGGAAGACGACGAACGAACGAACGAACGAACAGTTTTACTGTACATACATACCGAATATATGCAGTTATTAATAACTGTAATATTAGTACTGATAAGGCCCAGGATGAGGCTCTATGCTATATTTTAAACACCACAACTTAACACTCTTTCCTCTCAAAGTGTTTAATAGTAAGAACTGCACTAATGTCTCACATGCTCAGTGCAGAACAAAAGACTGTGTTGTAAAATGTTTATTTTATTATTTTTGGCTGGCAAAATTTCTTCAGAAGTGGAAGCAAGGGCTGAAAAGATGGCGATAAAAGAGAACAAGTTCATAAAAGAAGGAACCATTTTAAGAAATAATATGTGTTAAAATAAATAATAATAAAATAAATGTGTTTTAGGATTTTACCATTTGACTAAAATTTAGGAAAATCAACTTTATACCACTTTCCTTTTTTGAAATATAAGAATAAAGGCAATGGAGCCTCAGGAGTGAAACACTTTGATAAAAATGTAATGTTTAAAAAAGTCATTTATGTACAGGTCCTTCTCAAAATATTAGCATATTGTGATAAAGTTCATTATTTTCCATAATGTCATGATGAAAATTTAACATTCATATATTTTAGATTCATTGCACACTAACTGAAATATTTCAGGTCTTTTATTGTCTTAATACGGATGATTTTGGCATACAGCTCATGAAAACCCAAAATTCCTATCTCACAAAATTAGCATATTTCATCCAACCAATAAAATAAAAGTGTTTTTAATACAAAAAACGTCAACCTTCAAATAATCATGTACAGTTATGCACTCAATACTTGGTCGGGAATCCTTTGGCAGAAATGACTGCTTCAATGCGGCGTGGCATGGAGGCAATCAGCCTGTGGCACTGCTGAGGTCTTATGGAGGCCCAGGATGCTTCGATAGCGGCCTTTAGCTCATCCAGAGTGTTGGGTCTTGAGTCTCTCAATGTTCTCTTCACAATATCCCACAGATTCTCTATGGGGTTCAGGTCAGGAGAGTTGGCAGGCCAATTGAGCACAGTGATACCATGGTCAGTAAACCATTTACCAGTGGTTTTGGCACTGTGAGCAGGTGCCAGGTCGTGCTGAAAAATGAAATCTTCATTTCCATAAAGCTTTTCAGCAGATGGAAGCATGAAGTGCTCCAAAATCTCCTGATAGCTAGCTGCATTGACCCTGCCCTTGATAAAACACAGTGGACCAACACCAGCAGCTGACACGGCACCCCAGACCATCACTGACTGTGGGTACTTGACACTGGACTTCTGGCATTTTGGCATTTCCTTCTCCCCAGTCTTCCTCCAGACTCTGGCACCTTGATTTCCGAATGACATGCAGAATTTGCTTTCATCCGAAAAAAGTACTTTGGACCACTGAGCAACAGTCCAGTGCTGCTTCTCTGTAGCCCAGGTCTGGGGAATGCGGCACCTGTAGCCCATTTCCTGCACACGCCTGTGCACGGTAGCTCTGGATGTTTCTACTCCACACTCAGTCCACTGCTTCCGCAGGTCCCCCAAGGTCTGGAATCGGCCCTTCTCCACAATCTTCCTCAGGGTTCGGTCACCTCTTCTCGTTGTGCAGCGTTTTCTGCCACTCTTTTTCCTTCCCACAGACTTCCCACTGAGGTGCCTTGATACAGCACTCTGGGAACAGCCTATTCGTTCAGAAATGTCTTTCTGTGTCTTACCCTCTTGCTTGAGGGTGTCAATAGTGGCCTTCTGGACAGCAGTCAGGTCGGCAGTCTTACCCATGATTGGGGTTTTGAGTGATGAACCAGGCTGGGAGTTTTAAAGGCCTCAGGAATCTTTTGCAGGTGTTTAGAGTTAACTCGTTGATTCAGATGATTAGGTTCATAGCTCGTTTAGAGACCCTTTTAATGATATGCTAATTTTGTGAGATAGGAATTTTGGGTTTTCATGAGCTGTATGCCAAAATCATCCGTATTAAGACAATAAAAGACCTGAAATATTTCAGTTAGTGTGCAATGTATCTAAAATATATGAATGTTAAATTTTCATCATGACATTATGGAAAATAATGAACTTTATCACAATATGCTAATATTTTGAGAAGGACCAGTAGATGACAAAAGAAGCTCATTTATCTGGTCCATAGTTAACATCTCTGAGTTTAAGAAAAACATTTGTTAGCAAAAATTCTGATTAAGTTCTTTTCTAAATACCTCAAAATGTGTCATTATTTGCTTCAGCAAAATGTTTTTTTTTATCAGGGCTAAACTCGGTTTCTCCTCGTCCTTCATTCAGCTTCTAACAAAACTTGACTTAAGTGAGGGGTTACACAGTCTAGGAGTGTCTCAGGGTTGAATTTCACTGTAAGTTGTAGGTGAATATTGATTCTAGAACTGCTCCGCTCAATGTGGTAGCAGATTGGAGTAGCAATGTTACTTTTCAATATCAGTTCTCAATGACTATAGACCTGTTGCCCTGACTTAAAAAAGCTCAACAAGCTGATAAAGACGGCTGGTTCTGTTCTGGAGACTCCTCTGGAAACTCTGGAGATCATTGTGCAAAGAAGGATTCATAAAATGAAGAACATTATAGAGAACCCTGAGCATCCTCTTCATGAGACTCTTCTACAACAACAGAGTGTCTTCAGTCAGAGGCTTCTTCAGATCTGCTCTAAGATAGACCACTACAGGAGATCTTTCCTGCCCACAGCCATCAGCATCTACAACGGCCCTTTGAAGGAACCTGTATAATATTAGCTACAACATAATTTCATTTCCCTTTGGGATGAATAAAGTATTTTTAAATTGAATTTAATTTAACTGAATAACTGAACAGGGGACAGATAAACTACTTGAAACTTGGATATCTAAAATAAAACTGATGCATTTGTAAACTTGTCCTGGGTGAGTTCTAGCTCTTTTAGGGCCACCAGGGAAGGAGGACACCAGTAGTCACAAAGTTTGCTTATACCTCAAGCCAGCCCTGTTTGTGAAATCAAGAAATGGGATTCCCAGTTTTCTCAGAAAATCTCTTGTAGAGCTCATTAATATATTGTAGTTGTAGAAGGAGGGGCTCACCTACTTCTAGAGTCTCTAGAAGTACAGGTCCTTCTCAAAATATTAGCATATTGTGATAAAGTTCATTATTTTCCATAATGTCATGATGAAAATTTAACATTCATATATTTTAGATTCATTGCACACTAACTGAAATATTTCAGGTCTTTTATTGTCTTAATACGGATGATTTTGGCATACAGCTCATGAAAACCCAAAATTCCTATCTCACAAAATTAGCATATTTCATCCGACCAATAAAAGAAAAGTGTTTTTAATACAAAAAACTTCAACCTTCAAATAATCATGTACAGTTATACACTCAATACTTGGTCGGGAATCCTTTTACAGAAATGACTGCTTCAATGCGGCGTGGCATGGAGGCAATCAGCCTGTGGCACTGCTGATGTCTTATGGAGGCCCAGGATGCTTCGATAGCGGCCTTTAGCTCATCCAGAGTGTTGGGTCTTGAGTCTCTCAACGTTCTCTTCACAATATCCCACAGATTCTCTATGGGGTTCAGGTCAGGAGAGTTGGCAGGCCAATTGAGCACAGTGATACCATGGTCAGTAAACCATTTACCAGTGGTTTTGGCACTGTGAGCAGGTGCCAGGTCGTGCTGAAAAATGAAATCTTCATCTCCATAAAGCTTTTCAGCAGATGGAAGCATGAAGTGCTCCAAAATCTCCTGATAGCTAGCTGCATTGACCCTGCCCTTGATAAAACACAGTGGACCAACACCAGCAGCTGACACGGCACCCCAGACAATCACTGACTGTGGGTACTTGACACTGGACTTCTGGCATTTTGGCATTTCCTTCTCCCCAGTCTTCCTCCAGACTCTGGCACCTTGATTTCCGAATGACATGCAGAATTTGCTTTCATCCGAAAAAAGTACTTTGGACCACTGAGCAACAGTCCAGTGCTGCTTCTCTGTAGCCCAGGTCAGGCGCTTCTGCCGCTGTTTCTGGTTCAAAAGTGGCTTGACCTGGGGAATGCGGCACCTGTAGCCCATTTCCTGCACACGCCTGTGCACGGTGGCTCTGGATGTTTCTACTCCAGACTCAGTCCACTGCTTCCGCAGGTCCCCCAAGGTCTGGAATCGGCCCTTCTCCACAATCTTCCTCAGGGTCCGGTCACCTCTTCTCATTGTGCAGCGTTTTCTGCCACACTTTTTCCTTCCCACAGACTTCCCACTGAGGTGCCTTGATACAGCACTCTGGGAACAGCCTATTCGTTCAGAAATGTCTTTCTGTGTCTTACCCTCTTGCTTGAGGGTGTCAATAGTGGCCTTCTGGACAGCAGTCAGGTCGGCAGTCTTACCCATGATTGGAGTTTTGAGTGATGAACCAGGCTGGGAGTTTTAAAGGCCTCAGGAATCTTTTGCAGGTGTTTAGAGTTAACTCGTTGATTCAGATGATTAGGTTCATAGCTCGTTTAGAGACCCTTTTAATAATATGCTAATTTTGTGAGATAGGAATTTTGGGTTTTCATGAGCTGTATGCCAAAATCATCCGTATTAAGACAATAAAAGACCTGAAATATTTCAGTTAGTGTGCAATGAATCTAAAATATATGAATGTTAAATTTTCATCATGACATTATGGAAAATAATGAACTTTATCACAATATGCTAATATTTTGAGAAGGACCTGTAGAATGGGAGGCAGATCCTTTAGTTATCAGGCTCCTCTCCTATGGAACCAGCTCCCGGTTTTGGTCCGTGAGGCAGACACCCTGTCTACTTTTAAGGCTAGGCTTAAAACTTTCCTTTTTGATAAAGCTTATAGTTACAGTGGCTTAGTTTATCAGGGAGGGAGCCTTCCTCCCTCCCTGTTGGATGGAGTAAGGGGGAGTCAGGTTTAGCCTAAACCGGCTGTTATGGTTGAGGTGCAAACACCCTCCATTTCTGCTACCTGTAAGACCCCTTCTCTTTTCCAATGGTTATAATCAGTCTGACATAGGGAAGTATCCCAATCCTTGTGGTTTATAGTATAACAATGACCATCAGTGGGACCCTTTGTGGGGTGCCTTGAGACGACATTGTTGTAAATAAGCGCCGTTTAACTAAATAATCTGAACTGAAACTATCTGTGTAGTTTTGCTGCTATAGGCTTAGGCTGCTGGAGGACATAATGACCACTTTCACTCTCTTCGCTACATTCTCACACTACTCTCCAATTTTGCATTATTTGCTGTTATTTCAGCTTTTAACTTTGTTTTCTCTCTTTTCTCTTCCTAGAAGCCACACCTGGCCTGACTCTGTGTCTACCTGTGTCACCTTTCTGGAGAGAGGAATCATCCGAGCTTCTGCTGGCAACAACTTAATGCTCACCCTCTACTGATGATCCACTTGGCCCTGTCTTTTAGTGTTTAACCCTTTCTCTCTCCTAGACATGGAAATTGACTGAGCTTTTACTGTGACTAACTCTATGTGCTCTCTTTAGACTCTAACCCTGAAAACTGGCTCAAAGTTTATCTGTTCTTTCTTTCTAGATGAAACGACTAAAGGAGCGACATCCATTAACATTTACTTTTCCTTCCCATAGAAAGGACTCCTGGATCAGTGCTTCTTTGTTCTCTTTGTGTCTCTGCTCTGTTCTTTCTCTCAAAGCCCCAGTCGGTCATAGCAGATGGCTGCTCACACTGAGCCTGGTTCTGCTGGAGGTTTCTTCCTGTTAAAAGGGAGTTTTTCCTCTCCACTGTCGCTACATGCATGCTCAGTATGAGGGATTGCTGCAAAGTCAACGCCAGTGACTGTCCACTGTCTCTACATCCTCATCCGGGAGGAGTGAATGCTGCAAGTCACTGACTGGATGCAATCTGCCGGGTTCCCTTAGATAGAAATTTGTTGAGATGTCTCGCTGGACAGGAATGGGGAGCTTCAAGAAGTGCGCTGTTGGGAATATATCAGGCTCTCATGAGATCTTCCTTGGATTATGGGTGTATAGCATATATGGCAGCTGCTGACAGCCATTTGAGGAAATTTGATAGTGAACAAACACAAGGGTTAAGAATATGTTGTGGAGCTTTTAGATCATCTCCTTTAGCTGCTTTGCAAGTTGAAATTGGTGAGCTTCCTTTAAGATTAAGAAGATTGAAGTTAATGTATGTGTATTGGGTAAACCTACAGGGACACGTCAGCAACTAAAATCGATACTAAATAGAGAGAAAATAGTATTTTCTGTGATAAATCTTTTAGGAAATGATTCAAATTATGTTAGAAATAATATATATATATATATATATATGTATATATATATATATATATATATATATATATATATATATATATATATGTGTGTGTGTGTGTGTGAGCGTGTATGGATGTGAATTCGCACATTCGTGTATATCATTGAGGTTTATCATTGAGGTTTGTATTATTATATTCCCTCTGAGATTATTGATGACCACACTCCAGCCTGGTAGGTGGCGGTAAATGCACCTTAAATTGGTTGCCTTCTGCCAATAAAAAAACAAAAGAAGAAGAAGCAGCAGCAGCAGTTAGACAGAGGAGTTTGCCATCTTTAAGTCGTCGAATAAAAATACCAGAAAACAACTGTAAGTACGTTTCCCCCTTCCATTTTTATGACACTATACAGTCGAATGTTTTTTTGGACTGTTTCTGTATTGTTTCATTGTGTTCCACATCACAAAGGTCCTAGAGAAACTCCTGTTGGCCCACCTGAGTAAGCAAGCAGTAAACCATCAGGACCCCCTTCAGTTTGCTTATTGCTGTGGAGTTGGAGTTGAAGATGCCATCATACACCTGCTTCAACAAACCCACTGGACAAAGCCAGCAGCACTGTGAGGATCATGTTCTTTGATTTCTCCAGAACATTTAAAACAATTCAATCTAATTTACTTTGTCAGAAACTCCAGAAGACTCAGGTGGAGGCCTCAACAATCTCCTGGATCAAAGACTACCTGACAAACAGACCACAGTTTGTGAGACTGAAGGGTTGTGAGTCTAACCAGGTAGTCAGCAGCACAGGAGCACCACAGGGGACTGTACTCTCACCATTCCTTTTCACTCTGTACACCTCAGACTTCCAGTACAAGACAGACTCCTGACATCTGCAGAAATACTCGGATGATTCTGCAGTCGTGGGGTGGATCAGAGATGGACAAGAAGATGAGTACAGGAAGGTGGTGGACCGCTTTGTGGCATGGTGTGGAAACAATCATCTCAACTTGAACGTGAATAAAACAAAGGAGATGATTGTAGATTTTAAGAAAAACAAGAATAGATCAGACACTATTTCCATCATGGGAAAAGAAGTGGAGGTGGTGGAGGAGTATAAATACCTCGATGTTCACCTGGACAACAGACTGGAGTGGAGATGCAACTATGAAGCTGTCTACAAGAAGGGACAGAGCAGACTGTACTTCTTGAGGAAGCTATGGTCCTTTGGTGTTTGCAGCAAGATGCTGCATATCTTCTATAAGTGTTGTGGAAAGTGTGATCTCTTCTACCATCATCTCCTGGGGAAGCAGCATCAGAGCCAGGGACTTAAAAAAGCTCAACAAGCTGATAATGACGGCTGGTTCTGTTCTGGAGACTCCTCTGGAACCTCTAGAGATCATTGTATCATTGTGCAAAAAAGGATTCATAAAATGAAGAACATTATAGAGAACCCTGAGCATCCTGTCCTACAACAACAGAGTGTCTTCAGTCAGAGGCTTCTTCAGATCTGCTCTAAGACAGACCACTACAGGAGATCTTTCCTGCCCACAGCCATCAGCATCTACAACAGCTCTTTGAAGAAACCTGTATAATATTAGCTACAACATCATTTCATTTCCCTTTGGGATGAATAAAGTATTTTTAAATTGAATTTAATTGAACTGAATAACTGAACAGGGGACAGATAAACTACTTGAAACTTGGATATCTAAAATAAAACTGATGCATTTGTAAACCTGTCCTGGGTGAGTTCTAGCTCTTTTAGGGCCACCAGGGAAGGAGGACACCAGTAGTCACAAAGTTTGCTTATACCTCATGCCAGCCCTGACTAAATATGTTTTAAATAACAAGCATCCAAAGCTTGAGACCTTGACTGGATGGGGGATCAGCCACTGAATATTTTCAAATATATTTTTGGGATTTATCATTAAAACCAAACATGAAAATATCTTGGCAATAATTAGTAGATAATGTAGTCTTTCCCTGATGACTTCAGGATGTTATTTGTTAATATTACCATGAAAATTATGTCTGCTTTGATTTGCTCCTTTAATCACACAATTTATGTGTACCTGGCCTAATGTACTACACAAAGTACATGGTACTGTGATATACAAAATGTTAAAAATGTAAAAAATGTCACAGGACAGAGACCCATTATCTCCATGCAGTAGCAAAACATACTTGGTACCATGAGCGATTCTTCTTGTGACAATGGTCTGCATACCCTTTGGTAAATAAAGGGAGACTTCGGTTACAAGACCTCACAGTGTACAGACATTAGGTATAAATATATACACTTTAGAGGAAATAAAGGATAAAGGGACCAGTATGTACTTATAAGGGGGCATATGCTTTGAAATCCTGCCTTTTCACTCTTAAATCATTCAGTTGTGGTCTATATAAAGTGGAACAGACATACTTTGTTCTGAATTCCCTGTTATTGTAGCTCCACAAGCTCCTCTTTTACCCTTTTTCCGAGGTGCATCTGAGAGCAACTTGTTTTGGTGCGGTCTCTTTAAATGTTACTCAGGCACTTCACACTCCGCCCCCCTCCAGGTCAGATTGCTGCACTGCAATCCCTTCAGCCATTTTTGTAGTTTGATAACAATTAACTAGCGCCGCAGAAACAAGACAAAAACAATGCATAACTGTTAATGTAATAATACTATTCAAAACACGTAGTACAGTTATGTCCTCAAGGAGCTAAAAGCAGCATACAGCACTAACATAAGCAGAAGGCACAATGCTACTGCTATCAAAACAATAGCCAGAAAGTCACACAAACACACATAACACACATAAATTCATGTCTAAAATAAATTTTGCTGTTATTTTAGTGTTATTTGAGGTTTACCACTTTGCTGGGTACTTCGCTTCCACAGACAGAAGGAACTGACCCCTTAATCAGATGAAGTCTTTCAGCAGATCCTTCTTGATACTGGCGGAGGTTGCTGGATAATTCGTCCTTGAAGTGAGGAAAATAGGAATTTCCCCACTAATGTGGGAACATTTCCTTGAAAAATAAAATTTAGCCAGGCACTTCAGCGAGGTTCTGATGCTGGGGGACAGTGTAATGAATTTTGTGGGTTAATACACCCAGAAATAGAACCAAACTTATCTTCTTGAGGCATACTTGAGCTTGGACTACAAAATCACAGTGAGAAATAAATATGGCGGATACGCGAAATTGATCAGCCGGAAGTCCATGACATACTTAGCTGTTCTGCAGCAAATACTGTGATGTAACAGTTGTAAAAACCTAACAGATGATAGAGAAAAGTGAACGGGCCGAAAATTTAAGGTTTATACTGTGCAATAGGATCAACCAATGAAACATCATCCACTTCAGGAGTGTGAACCCATTATCTTAACCATCAACTAATTAATCTGAACTACATTTTTACAACTTATTTGAGCCTGATAAGACAGCACAGTATAGGCCCCTCTATGTCTTCAGGGAGCTGGGGGTACCTTCCATTACATGTTTTGTGTAATTTTACTAGTCTCTCTTAAGGAATCTTGATTGCATTTGATCTTCTGAAGTTCAGGATTTGACACACTACAAATTTGAACAGGATTGTTCTACACATGCTTAATCTGATAAAAATGTTTTCTTATTTGTTTTTAAACACAGGTTTGGTTTGTGAAGCCTGTTTGTGAAATCAAGAAATGGGATTCCCAGTTTTCTCAGAAAATCTCTTGCAGAGCTCATTAATATATTGTAGTTGTAGAAGGAGGAGCTCACCCAGGTTAGCATTTACTCAACAACCGCCACTGGCGCTACTTGTATTAAAAGGTTTGTTAACCACAATTTTCTCACAGTTCATGGCTTGAAGATAATATATCATTTTGAGTATTATTTTATGTTTTAATGTTTGTGTGACGTTACGTATAAAACAGAGCAAAAAGATAAAACTATTTAATCCAAAACAATGCTGGACAACACTGGGGACTATTTTTATGAGCGGATGAATATCACATGATGGGCGCATGGACAGTATAAATATCCCCGTCTCCCCAGGAACAGCAGTTAGACAGCGGAGTTCGCCATCTTTAAGTCGTCGAATAAAAAATACCAGAAAACAACTGTAAGTACGTTTCCCCCTTCCCTTTTTATGACACTATACAGTCGAATATTTTTTTGGACTGTTTCTGTATTGTGTTAGTTTACGTCTTTTTCCAGTTCGTTATATATGTATATATATATATATATATATATTTTTTTTTTTAAAGCCAGCTGGCCTCTTGGTGATCACCGGAAAGCCTATGGTGCTTGGCAACCATAAATACTAATTCCGACAATTTGATTGGCAGATTTCTGTTAACTGACAATTTTAAGTAACACCGTTGAACGTAACAACTGGTGTTTCTGAGAAATAGCGAGACGTCATTTCTAGCTGTGTCATCCATCCGAGTGAAAGCAGGAAGGCAAACAATGGCTTTTTACAAAATGGCGTTGATGCTTGAATCGCCGCCCTCCTACCAGTCTGTTCGCTTTGTACGCTTAGCCCTACAGTCTGTAGACTATATTAGCATGTAGCGTCTGTAGATGCTACATGCTAATGTTGTCAGCCTGTTTCCACAAGTTGGTAAAATCTACGTTCATCTCCTACATAGTTTCTGACAAGCATTATATAAGGTTGTTGAATGTAACACTGTATTTCTTCCCCCCCTTCCCCAAATTCACAGGAGCAAACATGCAGATCTTCGTCAAGACCCTCACTGGGAAGACCATCACTCTGGAGGTGGAGCCCAGCGACACCATTGAGAACGTGAAGGCCAAGATCCAGGACAAGGAAGGCATCCCCCCTGACCAGCAGAGGCTGATCTTTGCTGGCAAGCAGCTGGAAGATGGCCGCACCCTGTCTGACTACAACATCCAGAAGGAGTCCACCCTCCACCTGGTTCTCCGCCTCAGGGGTGGAATGCAGATCTTCGTCAAGACCCTCACTGGCAAGACCATCACTCTGGAGGTGGAGCCCAGCGACACAATCGAGAACGTCAAGGCTAAGATCCAGGACAAGGAAGGCATCCCCCCTGACCAGCAGAGGCTGATCTTTGCTGGCAAGCAGCTGGAAGATGGCCGCACCCTGTCTGACTACAACATTCAGAAGGAGTCCACCCTCCACCTGGTTCTCCGCCTCAGGGGTGGAATGCAGATCTTCGTCAAGACCCTCACTGGCAAGACCATCACTCTGGAGGTGGAGCCCAGCGACACCATCGAGAACGTCAAGGCTAAGATCCAAGACAAGGAAGGCATCCCCCCTGACCAGCAGAGGCTGATCTTTGCTGGCAAGCAGCTGGAAGATGGCCGCACCCTGTCTGACTACAACATCCAGAAGGAGTCCACCCTCCACCTGGTTCTCCGCCTCAGGGGTGGCCAGTAAATTAATGATTTTACTCATTCAACATATCAAATGCACCTAATAATAAAGCAAGATCACAATGAATGTGTATTTCTTTCCTCTAAATATGTCAAGTTAATTGCATCTATAAGAATAGCTTAAATGGTTTATGTAACTGAGTTGATTGTATCCTGTTTAATAAAAACCTATTTCTTTGCCCTCAATTGTTTTGCCAAAAGCAGATCATGTAGAAAACCACCAGATGGCACTCTTGCCACTAACTTTCTTAGCTGAACAGGATAGAAAAGTGGCTTTATTTGTCTCAAACATTTTGAGTAAAAATATTTTTATTTTCAGCAACATGCAAAAGCTGCACGTTATGCATCATGTACTCTATTCCCATTTAGGGTCTATAGCTTATCTTTTCAGCTGGTAGTGGGTTCTACTTGCACTTTCAGGATGCTAGTCATCAGGTCTGGAGATGTATTACAACTTTCTCTTGCAGACAAACTTAAGGTATGCAACTACCGCTTTACTGAAAAGCTGAGGATGAGTGAAGATTAATGTATTGCATGTCAGAGAGCTAGCAGAGATGGGAAGTTTCATAGAGCTGATCACCTGACCTAGGATGTGCACAATGTTTAAGGTCTAAGCATTTTAATCTGTGATTTACACACAGTTGAATATAAAGATAAGTGAGTTATTAAACCCCTTTTACAAACTCCTTGTAGCAACATTTAAAAAAAATAAATACATTTTAAGTCAGGATAATTTGAAAGAACCATGTGATATTTTATTCCACTTGATATTTAGCAAGTGTGAGCAATTCTAGAAGAGCAGAATTCAAAGCAATATCTGTGACAAGCATTCATGACTGGACAAAACAGGGAAGGATCAATGTGCAATTGTTGCTAGGATCATTATTAGGATATTGCAACACAAGTGAAAAATTATTTAAACTGGAAAACTTGTAACAATCTACATTCCCTATACCTTGAGGTCAGACTGTGCAGTGCTCAGAGAAATAAACTCTTGGTTCAAGGTACATTCCTGTAAAAGTATTTAACCCTTACAGATTTGCTTTTTTTCTCACCAAAAAGCTTCACATCAAACATATTTTATTTTCAAAATTACAAAATGCAGTTTCTAAATGATTTCATATTGAAAGGAATAAAATCTATCCAAACCAATCTGGCACTCTATGAAGAACTAAATGCCTTTTAAATCATAACTGTGATTACCCACATATTTTGGAAAGCTGAGTTCAATGTTTCTAGCCACACCCAGGATTGATCACTGCCAGATCTGTAGAATCCAGAAATAACATAAAAAACCCTGACAACATGAAGTAGGCTAAAGGACCTAAAAAATTAACACATCATACCCGTACATATGAGAAACTCATTGATGTTAATCAATCTGGAAATAGTTACAAGGTAATTTGTAAGACTTGTGGATTCCAGCAAACGGCATCAAAAGCCATTATGCAGAAATGGAGAAAACAGCAGTCAGCATTCCCATCATACATCCTGTTACATATGGTGCAAAATGAACTTAGCATTTCAGAGAAAGAACCTCATACCTACAGTCAAACAGGGTGATAATGTAATGATTTTGGGTTGATTTGCTGCTTTTGGGACCTTGATGGCTTCCCATAATTGATGAGTCATGAATTCTGCCAAAAATCCTGAAGAACACTTGGAAATTGGAAAGTCAAATTGGAAACTATCAATTTCTACAAATCTACAACAGAATGCCAATAATAATAATAATATTAGAAATAATATTCGTAATCAAGATGCTGGAAAAAGCCAGTGAGTCCAGACCAAAACCCAGTTGAAACTTTGTGGAAGGACATGAGAGCTGATCATAGATGAATACCCCTAATGCACTGGAATAGTGGGTCAAAAGTCCTTCGCCATTAAAAATATATATAGTACAAGGTCATACAAAAAGTGATAATTTTAATCTGTGCTAAAGGTGCGCCTACTTTTGTACTTTGTTTACTTTCTGGTTCAGCATTTCAGTTTAACCTTTTATTTAGAGGAGAACAATGTTATTATGTGAGCACCAGTTGATCCATTATACTCAGATATGTATTGTTTTTCAAATAAAAAAGGGTTTTGTTGTAACTGTAGCTGCTGGATCCTTAACAGACCTAAAGTCTCAAAATTGCTTTGTGATAGCCATGATCAGCCTGCACTGATTTAATAAGTAAAAGTTAAATGTTGGAAAGGATTTTATAACAGATAGTGGTGGAAAAGGGGACTTTATCACAGTTTATCACTGCAGTCAAAAACTGCTAAACCTCACAACCAAGTCCTTAAAGAAGCCACACAGTGTCTCTCAGGGTTCTTGAAAGCTCTCAGTCCTTTCCAAGGCAAGTTTATTTATATAGCACATTTCTGTAGCAAGACAATTCAAAGTGCTTTACATGAAGGAAAAGAAATAAAAAAAAAATAAAATAAAAAAACCATAATAGGCAAAGTACATTACAGTGACATAAAGGTAATTAAAAAATAAAGAGAATAGAATGATGGATAAGAAAATGAAAGGAAAGTTGGGCGAAAAACCTAACTAATAATGTTTAGATAGCACATTCAAAGGCCACTCTAAACAAATAAGTTTTTAATCTTGCTTTGAAGCAACTTAGGGTTTCATCAGTTTTCTGGGAGTTTTTCCCAGATTAGTAGAGCATAAGAACTAAAAGCTGCTTCTCCATGTTTGGTTCTGGTTCTGGGTACGCAGAGTAGATTTGAGCCAGAAGACCTGAGAGGTCTGGTTGGTTGATACACTGACAACAAGTCTGTAATGTATTTTGGTGCTAAGACATTCAGTGATTTATAGACTAACAGAAGTATTTTAAACTCTATTCTCTGAGCCACAGGGAGCCAGTGTAGGGACTTTAGAACCGGGCTGATGTGCTCCACTTTCTTAGTTCTAGTGAGGACGCGGGCAGCAGCGTTCCGGATCAACTGCAGCTGTCTGATCGAGTTTTTAGGCAGACCTGTGAAGACACCGTTGCAGTAATCAATTCTACTAAAGATGAACGCATGAATTAGTTTTTCAAGGTCCTGCTGAGACATTAGTCCTTTAATCCTGGAGATGTTCTTTAGGTGATAGAAGGACGACCTTGTTATTGTCTTTATGTGCCTCTTAAGGTTCAGGTCTGAGTCCATCCTGGGTGTTGTACCCAGGTTTCGAGCCTGATTGGTGGTTTCTAGCTGTATTAACTGAAGCTGTATGCTAACTTTTAAACGCTCTTCCTTTGGTCCAAAGATTATTACTTCAGTTTTGTTTTGATTCAGCTGAAGAAAATTGTGGCCCATCCATGCATTGATTTCTTCTAAGCATTTACCCAGCACTTGAATGGGTTCATAGTCACCTGGTGACATCGTAACGTATAGCTGTGTGCCGTCTGCATAGTTATGATAACTTACATTGTTGTTTATTAAAATATGAGTTAGGGGGAGTAGGTAGATATTGAATAGGAGAGGCCCTAAGATGGACCCTTGGGGAACGCCACATGTGATTTTTGTGGTCTCTGATGTAAAGTTACCTACTGACACAAAAAAGTATCTGTCCTTCAAGTAGGATTTAAACCAACTGAGTGATGTACCAGAAAGGCTGACCCAGTTTTCCAGGTGCTCTAATAAAATGGAGTGATCAACAGTGTTGAATGCTGCACTAAGGTCCAATAATACCAGCACTGTGGTTCTTCCACAGTCTGCATTTATACGGATGTCATTGAACACCTTGACAAGAGCAGTCTCTGTACTGTGGTGAGCAGGAAGCCTGACTGGAAGACATCGAAGCGATTGGTCGTTGTTAGGAAGTTGTTTTACTGTTGAAACAAAGCTTTTTCAATAATCTTACTGATGAAGGGGAGGTTTGATATAGGCCTGTAGTTCTGTAGTAGCAGCTTGTCCAAGTTGCTCTTTTTCAATAGAGGTTTGATAATTGCTGTTTTCGGGGCCTGGGGGAAAACACCTGACAAAAGCGACGCATTTATTATTTGTGTTAAATCAGATGTTATTACAGGCAAAGCTTTCTTAAGGAAAGCTGTGGGTAAAACATCGAGACAGCTGGAATAAGAGCTTTCTTCAAAGGTTTTGTAGTTTATTTGGTGAAATAGGGAAATTTTGTTGGAGACAACTTTGGTACTGGAGTTGATGTGGATGTGCTGACTGCCCCTCTGATCATTTGGGTTTTTTCATTGAAGAAGTTAGCAAATTCATTGCAGGCTCTGGTAGAGTACAGTTCAGATACTACAGTTATAGGACGGTTTGTTACCCTGTCGACCGTGGAAAATAATGCATGAGCATTGTTAATGTTTTTGCTGATTATCTCAGAAAAGAAAGGCTCCCTTGCATTTCTCAGTTGTAAGTTATATCTGTATAGTCTCTCGTTATAGATAATATAATGAACCTGGAGTCCAGTCTTTTGCCACCTGCATTCAGCTTTTCGACACTCCTTTTTTTCACTTCTGACTGGTGGAGCACTTCTCCATACTTTCTTCCCAGAAACAATTTTCACTTTATTAGGAGCAGTTGAATCAATGATATCCGAGATACAGGGCAAAGTGGAGGTAGAAGAGTAAAGGATGTGTAAGTTGGTTAGGATCAGTAATCAGAGTCAGTGTGGAACATCCATCAATGCTCATTTCTTCTAGATTCTTGACCGCTATTATGGTGCTCTGCATACCTTGATGGTAACTATTGTTTTTTTAATCAACTGCTGCCTCTATCTTCTTGAACCAGTCTGCCTATACTCATCTGACCACTGATGTCAGTGAGAGATTTTTATCCACACAGCTGTCACTCACTGGAAATGTTCTCTTTTTTGGACCCATGCTCTGTACACCTGAGAGATGGTTGTGTATGTGTGAAATTCCCACTCTTTCAGCAGACTCTGAAATACTCGTGAAATATTTGAAGCCTTTAGTGTCTTAATATTGTGAAAAAGTTATAGCATACTCAAAGAAAGTTGAGTGGAAAGAGAAATCATGGTAGTAAAAGGTGCACCAGCAACAGGGATATCTGGAGCCTTGCGAGGATTGTCAAGTAAAATCCATTCAATAATTTGGGGGAGCTTCACAAGGAGTGGATTGATGCTGGAGTCAGCACATCAAGAGTCATTAAGCACAGACGAATTCTGCACATGGTCCACAAATGTGGCATTCCTCGTGTCAAGCCACTCCTGAATCAGAGATGTCTGCTGCTTCTTACCTGGGCTAGGGAGAAAAATAAGCGGACTGTTGCTCATTGGTCCAAAGTGCTCTTTTTAAATAAAAGTTAATTCTCCATTCCATTTAGACATCAAGGTCCCAGAGTCTGGAGGAAGAGTTGAGAGGCATAGAATCCACATGGGTTGAAGTCTAGTGTAACATTTCCATTGTGAGGGAAGATGTGCTGGTGTTGGTCCACATTTTTTTCTAAAGTACACAGTCAACACAACCATCTACCTGGAAATGTTAGAGCACTTCATTCTTCCCTCTACTGACAAGCTTTATGGAGATGCTGTTTTAATTTTCCTGGACGACTTGGCACCTACCCACACTGCCAAAAGTACCAAAAGCTGGTACAGTGACCACGGTGTTCCTGTTCTTTATTGAACAGCAAACTGGAAATGAAATGAAGATACTATTCAGAAACCTGACATTACTGTTTAAAATATCCTTTTTCGGTTGATCTTATGTAATATAATTTTGAGACACTGAATTTTGGGTTTTCGCGATCTGTAAGCCATAACCATCTAAATGATAAGAAATAAAGACTTGAAATGTTTCACTCTATGTGTAATGAATCTATGTAATGTATCAGTTCCCTTTCTTGAAATGGGAGGCAAAAAAAATATTTTACTTTTTCACCATATTCTCAGTTGTTGAAATGTACTATGTAGGTACACTGAGTGTGAAAGAAATCCGTCAGTGCCTCACGCTGACGTTTGAGATGCAGCCTGTCTGTCTATCGCATGACGAGTGACCCAGCTGCAGCATATCAGCGGGGAGAGGCTGGGAGCTGCGGTTTCATTCGGGTTCGGCGAGGCGCGACAAATGGCTGGCTGGGGGGGCTTCTTCTTTTCTCTCCTAAACTACAAGACAGAGAAATATGTCATCGCCGAAAACAGGAAAATCGGGATATTGTTTCGGCTCTATCAGCTGGCCGTGCTCGGATACATAATCGGGTGAGATCTGTTGCGTGAGTTGAAGACGCAGACAGTGTATGACAGAGTTAAAAATAGGGGAGCTTATGGGACGATTTTAAATAGCTGGTGGCGTTAAAGTAGCAAATGATCGTTGCTTTTTACGTTAGTAGAAACCTGGCTTAGTTAGGCTTGAATATTGTTTGTGAAACCGGTAACTTTTTATGATGCCACGGGTTTAATGCTTCCTAATCATAAATATATTCACATAAAACTAGAATTACAATAAACTTGATCCTAAAGTGTTGGGTGGCACACCCAGATGAATGACTTTGGCTGTTGTATACTGCTTTGCCTAATGGCATGCACGTCTCAGGTTCATGCACTGTTTGTATAATAGTGCAACTTCTGGGACATTCATCAGCATAAACAAATCATTTCAAACCACCTGCTCCATGACCCTGCTGCATTTGTCAGCGGCCTGTTTTTCTTTTTTGATCTGTTTCAAGCTGAACTGTGTTCTTCTAACGCTGGAGAACAACACCATACACACTGCTTAACAAACTTGTTCTAAAACACAGTGAGTGATGAAGATGATGTTTCAGGTGGGTATTTGTGGTGAAGAAAGGGTACCAGGAGAGAGAGGAGGCAATCCAGACTTCAGTCATCACCAAGCTTAAAGGTGTCTCTCTGACCAACACCTCAGAGACAGGACCTTACCTGTGGAGTGCCGAGGATTATGTAATACCTCCGAATGTGAGTTTGTCGACCTTTTACAAAAGGTTCTAACACCCTTTAACCTTTTCACATTTCAACCGCAAACTTGAGTGTATTTTAAGGAGACTTTACATTACAGACCAACTCAATAGAATGAAAATTACACAATGATGCTTTGTGCATCATCTTTTGATGCACTTACTGTACAGCTGCAAGTGCTTTTTCAGTATGTCTTTACCAGCTTTGTACATCTGGACTGACATTTTTGCCCATCCTTCTTTGCAAAATAGCTGAAGCTCATTTAAATTGCATAGGGAGTATCCATGAACTTCTATTTTAAACACTTGTTGAAGATTTTTAATTGGATTTAGATATGGATTTTGACTGGGAAGTTCTACCACATTAATATGCTTTGTTGTAAGCCAGCGATGCCCAAGCCCAGTCTTCGAGAGCTGACGTCTGCAATCTATAAAACACTGGAAATAAAATGTATTTTAAAAAAAGGGAAACATATATACCATTTTTAATTGTTTTTATTTCTAGTGTTTTATACAACAAACGTCAAGAAGCTCACCACTACCTGGATGTCTAAATGAAACTGCATATATAGTATCCTGCAATTTTTAGATCAACATTTAGCATCTCTTCAACACAACTGAATCAAATGAATGGCTCCTTAACAAGCCTCTGGAGTGCTGAATGACATGCTGATGAGGGAATTCAGCCATCTAATTCAGATGTGTTGGAGAAAGGTGTATCTAAAGGTTGCAGGATTGTAGCTCTTGAGGACTGGAATTTAGGGATGAGATTTTCAGGGTGATGAACTAAATGTACGTTGGTTTAAAAAGTTCCCTTTTGCTCTCATCTGACCAGAGCTCAATCTTCCACATGTTTTATGAGCTCTTTACATGGCTTGTTGCAAACTTTACATGTGGTTTGTTATGGCTTTTAAAAAAAAAAAAAAACAGGTTACTTCTTGCCACTTTTCAATAAAGACCAGATTTAACATTTGTTCAACAGATCCTCCCACTTGAGCTGCAACTCCTCCAGAGTTACCAGGGGCCTCTTGGCTGCTTTTTCAGTCATTGCTCTCATTGACCGACCGGTCAGTTTACACACATGGTGTTGTCTGGGTAGATTTAAAGTTGTGCCATTCTCTTTCCATTTTCAGAGGACGGATTAAACAGTGCTCCATGAGATGTTCAAAGCTCGGGATGTTGTGTTATAACCTAATCCTGCTTTAAACTTTTCCACAACTTCCTCCCTCATCTGTTTGCGTTGTTCTTTGGTCACCATGATGCTGTTTGTTCATTAATGTTCTTTCACAAACCTCTGAAGCCTTCATTAAATAGCTGGTTTTACACTTCAAATTACACAAAGGGGACAAAACTGACTATTTTGGTGACTTCTGATGGCAGTTAGTAGCACTGGATTTTATTTAGGGGTATCAGAGTAAAGGGGGTTGAATGCAAATGCATGCAACACTTCTGATCATTTGTACAAAGTTAATTTGAAACATGTCATTTGCCTTTCACTCTACAGTACTGAACCAATTTGTGTTGGTTTGTCATATAGAATCCCAATAAAATATATTATACAAATACACAAGTCATTGGTTAACTTGAACAAATACTTCTGAAAGACAGTATCTCTTTCTGCCACCAAAGTCTTATTAATATGTCTTTTTTTGCCACGTAACATTAGCCTTAATGTCTGTCTTAAACAGTATTGAACTTCCTCTGGGTGTAATGTGTTTAACCTTTTGCTTTCTTCCTCTGAACCTAATTGAATTCTTCAGGGCGAGCAGGTGTTTTTTGTTGTAACAAATTACATAGAGACCCCAAATCAGAGGCTGGGCTTCTGTGCTGAGGTGAGTAGCTATACAGAGATGTTTTATAATGTATTGTTTTTATTCTAAAAGCCTTCACTGCTCCTCTCACAGAGTTTCAAGGTACCAGATGGAGGGTGTCAGAGCGACGATGACTGCCCTGAGGGGGAAAGTGTTATAGCTGGGCACGGTAATTCATTGGGGAGCCTCTAGAAACGTTGGAACTGCGAATCTTAATAGCTGTGAAAATATAATTATTCTAACAGGGACTATAACCTAACTAGGAAATAGATTAAGTTATGGCAGGCTGCCTTGTAAAAATTGCTCAGTATTCAGACATGCCTCCAATATGGAGGTATACAAAATGACATTTTGCTGTGAATTTTGGAAAGAACTGTAAAAAGGCTGGACTTTCTCAGGTGATACGCCCTTGTCATTGCTTCAAACTACAATCAAAAGGTCAAGGGGGGTTTACCAGTCTCATTTTCTTTTTATCATCCATATTGGATCCCATTTTCCAAATTTTCACTGGAAAACTGAAGTTAAAAGCAGAGTTTAGATGTAGTCCTTCTTAGTGTTGTAAATGAGTTCAAACAACTACAAACAATGAGCGTAATTTACAGTATCTACTAAGGTTTAAGAAAGCACCAAGTGCTATTGAAACACTGTGGTTGATTCACTGTCTGTTTGAAGGCTTTTTACCCATGTTTCAATCCATGATATGACTATTCCAACATAAACGTGTCAAGAAAAAGCTTAACATATTTTCTAGATTCATATTTTTCTGGCAAATAAAAATTGTGATAAACAATTTTGTTTTTATGAGGAATGGTAAACTTAATTTATACTATAAAGTTGGAAAAAATAAAACCGACAGTCGGCTGAAGTTGGAATTCCAGCTTGGAAAGTCTGAGGTCCCCAACTAATCCCGGATTTAGCTTCAAGGCTGCTCTGCATATAAAACATTTGTGAAAGTTTCAGGAATAAGCTCCTTTATAATGTTTTCTAGTTCATCAGACCATTAGTAAACACAGTACTATTAAATTTCCATTTAGGAGTATGTTCCTTCCATGTTTAGATGTGAAATGTTTTATCAGCTTTATTGCTTATGTTATTTAATTAGCATCAGAACAACTAGCAGGTTCAAGGTTAACAATGTTTTTACTCAAAAGTCCAGGATTGTATAAAAACTTAAGCAAGTTTTGACATTTGAGTCTGAAAAAGTAAGGAATTTTGTAATGCAAAATGTGAAGGAACCCTGTCAATAAAAACAACAAATGAATGAACAAAAATTAGGGAAAACTATAAAGGATGTACATTTGTACATTTCTCTAACTGTATTATGGCCTGGACTACAAACTGTTTGTGGAAAAAATAAAACACATTTTTGTCATTGTTTTGCTGTATAGTAGTTAAAATGGTAATGTTCAGAAATTTCCTTTTGAAGGCTACTTTGGGTTATTGTATCAGCTTATTTACAATTTAACACCAAAGCAGATTTTCAATTAAATGAGGCACATGATTAATTCTTTAAATTTAAAATAGTGATGCGCTTCTAAAAAATTTTAAAGACAAATATTTTGAAGAAAGTTCAACATTATGGATACTAAATTGAGATTGGTATCCATAGATTTGAATTTCTGTCTTTCAGCTGACAAAGCATTTCTTGTTGGTAAAGGGGTTGCTGGTTGTTTTATTTAATATTTATTCTAATTATTGGATTACTGATATTGGAGATGTCTTTTTTTTTTTTTTTTTGCTTGAAGTTTTAATTGCAACAGTATGTGCTTTATTGAGACCTAAGTAAGTGATGTTGTCTCTGTTAGGAATAAAGACGGGCTTGTGCTTGAACAGCACGGGAACCTGTGAGATTCATGCCTGGTGTCCTGTTGAATACAGCCAGAAGCCAACGTGAGAATCCTCCTCCCACTGTGTGCCGCTGTCTTAGCATTAACTCAGGTGTTATTTCTAATGCATCCTCTTCACTTTGCTTTGGCTGTCTTTAAAAGGCTCCTTTTCTATTTATTTTCCCCAGAGAGCCCTTACTGAGTGAAGCTGAAAACTTCACCATCTACATAAAGAACTTCATCAGGTTCCCCAAGTTTGAATTTTCAAAGTAAGTAGCAATAAGTGGCTGCTGATCACTGTTGTGCCTGTGGTTATTAAAGCATTGCAGCATAGAGTATGATGGGGCAGGGGGCTATACATATTTCAGTGGCTGCCTTAAATAGCTTTAGGGTGCTGAGTCCTCTATTTATACTGGCTTGTGCATTGCTCTCAGTGAGACAGTGAAACAGTCATCTGAGACGTCCTTGACAGCAGCCCTTGGTTTGGACAGGTGTCAGATCAGACGGGGTTTGCCCAGAGCGCTGGCCCAGTGCCCTGGGTGTTGTTTGCCGTCCATGTCCCGCAGGAGAGCAGAACGGTGCTGATGACCGTGCCTCATTCATCAATCAGTATCTCCATCTGATTACACAAATATGTTATCCTCATGCTGAGACATTATGGGAATATAGGAGTAATTTGACACCACTTGAAGATTGCCACTAAAAATGACTGGCAACACTACACCCCTGACAGTGAGGCACATTTAGTTACACTGGAAATACTGCCGCAGAGGCTGGTGTTCACGTTACAAGTCTTAAATAAGAAATATTATACGTTCTCTCCGTTTTCAGGTTTGAAATTAAACAGTAGAGGTCAGAAGACTTTGACTACCACTTCTATGGGAGGATGTATCTCAGTCAGTTGTTTACACAAATCATCTTGCAGCTATTGTTCACTTTTTAGCAAAATGCCCACATATTAAGTCTCCAGCAGAAAATTTTCCCCTTCAGCATTGTGAACGATTGCTTTAGATGTAAAAAAAAAAAAAATCAACATTCATATCTGCAAGAACTGTGCATGTTTGCTTTCCCTCTTAGATCAAATGTCCTTGAAACGTCTGATGAGAACTACTTAAAGAGATGCTTCCACGATAAAGAGAACCATCCCTACTGCCCCATCTTCCGACTCAGAGATCTGGTCAGCAGAACCGGACATGACTTCCGTGAAATTGCTGTTAAGGTAGAGAAAAGCAATCGGTTTCACATAATATTTCCATGGCATTCATAAAAATCCTCTTGTATTTAATGTATTGATATGAACTAAAACAATTGTTCAGTTCAGCAACTCATAATATTGGCCTTTTTGTTGAATGAAAGGAATAAAATTGCATGTCACATTATCTCAACTGTACTACACATTAGCAGGTTGTTGCACTGCGTAGAGAACTGTGGGTGAGGGGGTATCATGGGATTAGCCTGTGGGGCCCTGCTGGGTCTTGACCCCCATGGGGTGGTTGGGGGTCTTCCCTCACCGTGCTGCGATAGAGAACTTGGAGGTGGTTTTGTTTGTTTGCCTTGTTCCTCCCACTTGCCCTGTGTCTCTTTGTAATGTTTGTGTCCAGTCTGCTGCCTGAACCAGATACCAATCTTTAATGTCCAATTTTCCTCTGACACTACAAAGCAACCAGACCCACCACACCTTTTGTCTAAGCTGCGAGGACAGGGCGCAATAAAAGGAAAAAACACTGCATTCTGGTGCGTTTCTCAAAAAATATTGTATTACTAAAACGAAGAGGCTGTTAATTAGATCTTGAAGAGAACTGCATTTCATTCCTACCTGTTAATATACATAACATGTCAAAATACTCTACTTGTTTTAACCTCCCCTTTACTTGGATACTTCTAAATAAAATCAAAGTAAACAGTTGCCTTCAAAAGTCACCTAATTAGTGAGTGGCTGGAAGAAAGCTATGGATGAAAGAAAGCCATTAGAAGTCCTGTTGGCACTTTGCCTCAAGCCATTTAGGGGAAACGGCAAACATGGAAGAAGCTGCTCTGGTCAGATGAGACAAAAATGAAACCTATTGAAATGAAGTAACACAACACACCATTCTAAATACATAATCCCCAGTTGTGAACCATGGTGGCGGCAGTATCATGCTATGGGGATGGTTTTCCTAATCTGGGGCAGGGAGCTGGTCAGAGTTAATGGGAGGATGGATGGATTGAACTACATGGAATATGGAAGAAAACCTGCTAGAGACTGCAGAAGATTTTAAACTGGGGAGCAAGTTCACCTTCCAGCAGGCCAGTGACTTTGAAAATGCAGCTGGAGTAACTATGGAATACAAAAGCTTGCCACATGTTCTTGAATTTGTTCTTGAGACTGTGGCTTGATGTGTTACCTTTTAATTTCCTTTAGCCTACTTCATGTTGTCACAGGATTGGCTACAGTTCACAACTTAAGATTTGAAACCGGTATGGATTTGTCTAGAGTTAGAAGAGTCAGGCTTTTCTTGGCTGATACAATTTCCAGTTTTGCTGTTTGTTGTATTCAGTGCAATCTTTAATGCATAAGCTTCTGATAACTGGTCAGAGCTGATCCAGGAAAAAACTGAATGAATTTCAGTTTGTTACTCAATGTTATCTCTGCCTCCTGTCCTGTCTGATCTCTGTCCTGTTTACCTCTCTGACAAATGTTTTGTAAATGATCCTAGCCTTGTTAAAGCATCTTATGCTCATACGTGACCTCTGACTACTCATATTAAAACATACTTGAATATGTGAAGCTCCAAATTCCTTATTAGCCGCAGACCTTCAATATCATTACATAAATGTAAACTGGGCCTTTTCTCTGCCTTTCTCTGTCTGTGTCCTTAAAAATATAATTTTGTATACATTTTTGTCTAGAAGTTGTAAACTATGACATGCTGAAAGATATACTAGAGGAGATATTTTTGGGGTATGAAGCGTACCAATATTTCTGGCATTAGAGCAGTTTTTGGCTTTATTTGATGCCCTCAAATATAGTTGATAAATCCTAACAACTTGAAATGGGTGTAGGGAACACAGCAACATGGCAACATTTCATACATTCTTAATCTCATGCTGCTTGATTTGAGATTGCTTAAGGGGTTGGTTGCTTCGTTTAAGAATATGTTGTTTTTCCTTAAACTGACCGTGTTTGTCAGGGCGGCTCTATTGGTATCCTTATCGAGTGGAACTGCGACCTGGATAAGGACGCCTCAGAGTGTAATCCACAGTACAGCTTCACCCGTTTGGACATGAACTTGAACAACTCTGTTACATCAGGTTACAACTTCAGGTGTGCCCTTTAAACCGTCTCTACTCTGCTTAGGTGCCTTTTTTCCTTTTCCACATACTGTATTTTATTCCCTAAGCTGCTTTGTTTTTCCTTCTGCAGATATGCAAGGTACTACAAAGATCAAAACGGTGAAACTTATCGCACACTGTACAAAGTGTATGGAATTCGATTTGACATCATGATCAATGGACAGGTAAGTAGTAACATGAGAAACTCCTAAGATTAGTAAAATCGTCAATGTTTATTTAAATCTTTCTAATGGGGCCATTGGCATAAAATTTACACCAAATGCTGGCAACAACCTAAGTAATCCACTCCTGCAAAGTGATACTCCACAAATTAGTGTGGACTAGGAAGTGAAATGGTACATGGAATAAGTATTTAAACATATGAAGAAATTAATATGTAAAAAGACATAGAAAGCAAAGAAACCAGCTGAAATCTGTCACTATATAGAAAGCATTCCTGTTGCTACGTGCAAATCAATATTAGTTGGTTTAGTATGATGGCCTATAAAAAGATCTTTCATTACCAAAGTATTACTCAGAGTGGTACGATTGATGAGGTAAAGAGACCTTCCCAAAATGTTTTCCAGTTACAAAACTTACCAACTGCAATGGTTATAGCTGCATTTCTAAACTTCTCAATGTTCCAGTCAACACCATCTGAGCCATAACCCAGAAGTCAAAAGAACATAATTTCACCAAGGCGCACATAGCAGGTAAAGTTTCAATGCTGAAAAAAATAAGTAATGCAGTCAACCTCAATGACCTTCATGCATGCTCCACTATTGGAGAAAAAGCATGCTGATGCCTGTTTATGGTTTGCTGCAAATATTTTGGACAAGCCAGTGAAATATTAGGAGAATAGTCTCCTCAGATGAGGCCAAAGCTGAACTGCTTGGATTTCACTGCACACACCATGTTTAGAGAAGGACTGGTTGTGAACATTACCCCAAACCACCATGCATAAAGTGAAGTTTACAGATAGGAACAATATGGGTTGTCTTACAATATATGGTACTGTAGACCTCATATAACCAAAGAAAGGATGAAAGGAGAAATGTACCGGCACATTCTTAATAAGAATCTGAAGAGTGGAGATTTTTTTAGCAAGACAATATTCCCAGACACACAGCCAAGGAAACTGACTGGTTTCAGAGAAAGAAAGTAAAACTGCTAGAACCGCCCAGTCAATTGCCTGACTTATATCTATTGAAATCTATGAAAAGAACTGAATAACAGAGTGCATAGAAAGGACTCCCAGAAACTTTGAGAATTGAAGACCGTTTGTGTAAAGAATGAGTCAAAATCACACCTGAACAATGTATGTAGGTTCTCCATACCGGAGGAGTTAAAGCTGTCATTACTCAAAAAGGCACTCTCACAAAGTATTCAGTTCATTTCTGTAAGTGTGTTAATTTGCTTTGGTTGCTTTGAAAAACAAATTTACACAAGATGTCGTCAGCAACCCAAGTAATCCACTCATACAATGGCCAAAATAGAAATATTTAAATGGAAAAAACATTGATGTGATCATGAATTAATTTACCCCCTGGATGTGTTTCTATTAATAAAATGAATGTATTGTTGATATTTTGCAGGCTGGGAAATTCAACATTGTTCCCACAATAATTGCAATTGGCTCGGGTGTTGCTCTGATGGGTATAGTAAGTAATTTACTAAATTATGCAATTGTTGGGTCAATGGACTCATTGGACTTATACACCTTCAGTTTTTTTCACTTTTTGTTAAATTACAGCCATATACTTCAATGGTTCTCTTTGGATTTTTGTGATAGACCAACACAAAGTAATGCATAACTGTTAAAGGGAAGGAAAATTAGACATGATTTCTAAATTTTGTTTTTAAAGAAATTTGGTAAAGCTTATGGAGTTGTTTTGTTCAGGTTTTTGTGCAATGCTAGGTTTTCTCTACATATTGTTTTGTATGGAGCGCACTGTTTTCCATGTCTGCTGTGGCATGGCTTGTTGAAACGTTAAATGGGACCTCATGACTGACTTTCTTTCAACCATAGCTTTCCCCTTGCCACTCTATAAAGTCAGATTTGTTGAGTACACAGTCTCACCTGAACTGTGGATTTCCGCATCTCTTCCAGAGCTTCCCTGGCCTATTTGGCCCTTTTGTTTTGGTTTATGGTTTAAAATCTCAAAATATATTGAGGTCGGAGCGATATAATTTTGCAGGGCACTGTATTACAGTTTCAGAAGATGAATTGATATGATAAGTTTTAAAAAAAATAAAATACTGACCTTCGGCAGCTTTTGAAATTTCAGGTCTTATGTTTCTTGCAGGGAGCCTTTGTATGTGATATGATACTACTGTACATGATGAACACAAGCTCCTTCTACCGAGAGAGAAAGTTTGAAATAATCAACTTTAAGTATGACTCACTGGCACAAGTTTATTCCCCACCAGTAATGCTTTTCACTTCCATGCAAGCTTTTTCCATTCTTTTACAGAAAAGAGAGAAGTAAACAGAAGGACGAGAAAGCAGGCAACCGGGATAGGAAATCCAGAAAATCTGGCGTGAACGAAGATGCTGCCAACTCCATCAAAAAGCCAGAGGAAACCGAACTGACAGTGGAATCTTTTCCTTCTGAGGAGAGTGATGCAACTATGAAGATACGGGGTCCCACCGTACCACGCAACACAGGGCAGCGATACTCTGCCGCCCTGTCTAAAAAAGCCGCAGCGCCAAAGCACCATATCACGTTCTCTTCACACAACTAGGATTGCAGGCAACTGAAGACTAATTGCCTACAGATGTCTGTTTTACGCTGCAGGAAATGGATCCCAGTGTCAGACTGATGTCTGCTGCTGGCCCGGTCACTGGTTGAGCTGTCTAAAGATTTGTTGATCGAGGGAAATCGGTGTTCTGCAGTGCACATGAGGGACCAGGGCAGGGATAGATGCAGGAATGAGGCTATGTCAGGTTTATTAATAGTTCTGTTCAATGTCTGAGTTACAATGAAAATGTAAATGGATATACTTCAGTCACTGAATTTAAATATTAATACTTAAAAAAAGATTTATACTTTGAGGGAGGTTTGTTGACTGTTTATCAAACTAAAATGACTGACAAGAATAGTTAAACACACAGATATGGATGTAACTTGTAAACATGCAGACTGGTGATGCGTATGGAAGTGACTGGACTTGAAGGGAGCTGGCATCTTTAGAACAGGTGCCAGAGGCCTCCGACAGTCATTCAAGACGCCGAAGATGCAGCTACATGGTCAGCACCTAACAGAGTTCTCTATGTGTTGCAGTTTGGATTTCCACAACGATGGGTTCATCATGTTTCTTTATTCGGAGCATACTCTTTACATGGTGGTGGATGCTGACATGTGTGGGTGTTTGCTCATGCCTTTTGTTTGCAAAATTGGGTTGCTGCAACATCTGGACACTCTGCATTCTTGGCAGTTGCATGATACAACAATCCAGCGTTGAGAAAACTCCTAATGAAAACCCCTATCAAATGTCATTGAGTACCAATAATGCAGGAAAGTCCATAGTACTGCCCGGGGGGCATTTGTGGCCCTCAGAATAATTATGTACTGCCTCTGGAAAACAATTCGAGAATGGCACAAATTTTGGTGTACCACCCATCGGTTTTTTGTTTTTAATTAGGGGGAAACTTTCCAAAAAACAAAGCACAAACTATTAATCTTTCAATATAATTTCATAATGAATAAGGCCACAAACATCCAGTGACTTTAACTCAAAAGGAGACTCAGATGAACCCATCTAATAAAACTTGGTGAAATAAAGCAAGAATTTCTGAAGAAAGAGTGAACTATACCCTGGTACAGAGAAAACACAAAAAATGTAGTTGAAGGAAAAAGAGTTGGGCCTTTATTTTTTAAAAACAAACATATGAGACCATTTCTCTGTTTTAAAACTGAAATGATTTATAGCAATCAGACTAATTTGTTACCTTAAAATATTGTTTAATCATTGAGCAGGAAAAAAGACATATTACAAAAAAAAACAAATTTTACTACGTTCAACTTGACCAAAAAGTTTGGACACCTCTGCCTGTAAACCACCATCCATCTCGACGTCTTCTGGTGCCGGTTCCATAAGTAGCAGCTCCTTGAAAACGATCATTTTCATACACCTCTGGTCTCACAATAGCCAAATCTGATTATTTTCTTCTGGGTACTGAACCTTTTGTTAGGATTGCTATTTTTGGAGTAAAATGACCATTGTAAATATCCCCAAGTTTTCCTTAAAAATAAAAAATGAGCCATTTGAATAAAATGTGAAAACCCTTGAATGGAAGTGGTAGAGCGTAAAAGTCAGGGTACAAAGATGTGATTTGTGACATGAGTGTGTCATAAAGATGCACTTTGAAGCAATATGTGAAAAGGTTTTTCAGTGGGACAGATTATTTTGTGAAAGGCATTTATGTGAACTGTTAAACAATGCTGCTACCTTTCTATCTGTAATTGTATTTATAGCCAGTGGCAGTGATGTATTTGATCATGTAAATTGTGAAGCAGTCTGTTGTGTGCCACACTTCTGCTGTGTTTGTTTACTGCAGGGATCTTTTGTCTTATTCTATGTATTTATGTTGATCTGCTGCCCGACACATTAACAGATGAATGCAAAGTAACCTGTACAGATGTTTTTATTCCAATCACAGATGCAGTATTCAACATGTTTTCCATGTAAATGTTATGGCTTTACAAGTAAACCTAAAGTAATTATAATTGTGGTCATTACCCTGTCTAAGAACAGACCAGGTGTTACAGGCTAAAGAGGCCCACAGTAACAGGACAGTGGAGAAGTAATCCTACCTACAGTAAAACTCACACGTCGTCCATTAAACAATCTACTCACAACAGAAATATTTAAAGTCTTTCACTACAGGGGTAAGCTGCAAACAGCAGGCTAAACAAACCTAATGATTTACATAGCGTTCTATAGAAACATTTTGGGGTAATTGTGGGACATCAGCTCAGTATACATGAACCATTCCATACAGGAAAGTCCAGAACAGGACGTAGGTAAAAAGACCTCCGACAAGGCCTCCGGTGAAAAGCAGCCGCCGCGATTTAAAGCACTTGTTCCACCGCCGTCCCGCCTTGAGGATGAGCAGCAGGGAGAGCAGGAACGAGGAGAGGAAATAGAAAATGAAGCCGTACAGTCCCGTTAGCCCAAGGATGCCGGCTGTTGCTCCCGACAGAGCGGACACGGAGGTGCGGCAGTAGTCCAGCACGGCGGCGTTGCCCCTCACGGCCACGTCGCTGATGAATTGTGGTCCCTCTCGTTTTGCCCCAACTCCTGCCATCTTGGCTTTGGTCTACCACCAGAGGGTGCTGCTGTGACACAAAATATGAACATGTTTACAATTCATACTGGGTTGGGTTATTCTCATCCAATCTTAATAATTATTGTCCTGCAAATTTATGTTGGCAGATTAAGGTTGCAAACTGCGCTATTACAGCTTAGCATGTCCTATAAAATGTTTGCGCTAGAAACATTGATAACCCTGTCAATACGAAAGATACCGTGAAGTATAATGGTTACTTTCAGGGTTAAGAAAGTACACAGACTTTTATCTGGTCAATTCCCGTTTCCTACACACACACACTGATGTTTATTCTGCACTGAGACCACTTATGCTCTGAAATCTCTCCTGCAGTAGAAAATGGGGGCTTTCATCAAGAAAACGTTTTTTTTTCCCACCATTTAATTGTCCTTAAGTCAATTTCCATTTTTACTGAAGTTCCTTAAATTCATTTCTGACCCAGATTCACCACCTAACTCACAAAATGAAATATCTGACCCCAAAATCAGAACCATCCTTTTTAGTTTGTTTAGGAAAATCCACTAGATGCAGTAATAACTGGTAGGTACACATAGGCTTGTCACTTCTACTAAGGCATACCAATGTTTTAGAAAGTGCTGGGGTGGCCCTAGAGCTGCAAGATATTAGGAGAACATGTAATATTCAATAATGTTGGTTAATGTAGTGATAACAATATGACTTATGATAACTAAATCAATAAGTGAACAGTATTACTTTCAGGTTGAAAGCAAACATGCACTCTAGGTAATGCTACTGAGGAAAAAACTATTTCCATCTTAATGACTTGTTTCAGGCTGCCTTACAAGTAGGTACATCTGCAACAAGGGAAGACGTAACCCAAGTAAAACGAGGGCAAATCTCACCTTTTAAATGATTAGCTACTTTTCTACATGTAATTATACACGTACATAATGCAAACTGATACCATTTTAAATATAATTCTGAAACACCAACTTCATGACTGAAGAATGCATTACCCTCTATTCTTTTCATCTCGCCTTGCAACTGCTGCAAGTAAGGAACAAGAGGGAAACCAGGGTCAATAAAGCAACCAATCTATGTTTGTGCAGAAGAAACACCAAAACTATCGAACCTCCCACTTCCTGTCTGGAGATGTACCCCTCTCCTGCCTTCTGCTGTTTCCTTATTGAAATAAATGAGTCGTATCTTTGACTTGACCGCCTCACCGCCTCTTTACCTTCTAGAACCCTTTTATGCTATATTACACGATTAATGTCACCATATATATTACAGGGATGGAGCCTGAATGGATGGTACAGTAATTAGCTAACATTTACTGCAGTTCCTTGCAATATGCATATTGTGTACAGTGATATTGCAATGAAAATAGATTTACCATATATTTTGCAGCTCTATGTGAGACTGTGGTATTTTTACTCAAAATTAATGTATCCATAAGAATCTCAAACTGGCACCTGCCTACTAGTAGCCATGTTTAAATTTACATTCTCGCAGTGATGAATCTCTAGTCTACTTGAGACTTTAGACTGCTCGCTGACTTCACGGCTTATTATTACATTTAAAGAGCAAACTGTGAAGAACTTCTACGGACAACACTGTAGAGGTTAGGTGCAGAACATACAACAAAATAGTTATTGCACTTTTGTGTGTTGCACAGGAAAAACAGACTTCAACGGTCTAAAAGGCCAGGAAAAGAACCTGATGGTTCTGCACCAAATGCTGTGGAACCTCCTGCCAGAGGCCAGCACACTGAACAGTCCATGTAAGGGTGGGTTGGACCCATGGTAATCCTCTGGGCCTGGGTGAGAACGTTTTATGCAATGTACTGAACAGAGGGGAGAAAAGTCCAGAAGATTTTCTCACCACTCTTTGGAGAGCCTTCCATTCTAACATTGCAGCCAGCAGACCGCATGGAGATGCAGCTGGTCAGCACACTAAATTATTCCTCAGTAGGATGTGGTGAGGATGGGAGGGGGAGATGAGCTTTTCTCAGCCACTGCTGTCCTCTCCTCACCAGGGCTGCTGTGTTCTGAGACCAGGTAAGATCATCTGTGATCTCCACCCCTAAGAACCTTGTGCTGGTGACTGTATCTACTGCAGTGTTGTTGGTGTTGATTTCTTCTAAAATCCACAATCATTTCCTTTGTTTTGTTGACACTGAGGACAAGGATGTTTGAACTACACATCTCCACCACGTACTGCACCTTCCCTACGTAGGGCCACATATCCTTGATGAGGCCCACAACTCTTGTGTCGTCTGCGTACTTTAGGATGTGGTTGGGACTGGTCTGGCCTAAATGTCGTGAGTCGTCGTTGTGAAGGACCCAGCTTGGACTCAGAACCGGTGCTCAAGGAGATGAAGCTGGAAGTGTTGCTCCCAACCTGCACCCATTGGGGTCTGTTGGTAAGAAAATGCAGCAGCCAGTTACACATGAGGGTGCTGAAACCAGGGGGGGCCAGTTTGTTGACTAGGTGTTGGGGGATGATGCTATTGAATACTAAACTGAAGTCCAGGAACAGCATTGGAACATAAGTGTTCTTCATCTCCAAGTGAGAAAGGCTCAGGTGGACAACAGAGGAAATGACATCCTCTGTAAGGCAGTTGAAGCGGTAAACTAATTGGAAGGGGTCAAATGAAGGGGGGAGCCTGGAAGTGACTTGGCTCTTCACCAGCTTTTCAAAACACTCCATCACAATGAGGGTGAGTGCTACTGGGTGGACGTCATTAAGACTGCTGATGGTGGTTTTCTTCGGCACTGGAATGATGGTGGCAGACTTGAAATGTGATGGAACGATGGCCTCGACCAGCTGGTCTGAACACTCCTTAAGCACCTGTCCAGAACTGTTGTCAGGAGCTGCGGTCTTCTGGATTTTGACTCTCTGTAGGATCCTCTGAACGTCAGCTACCTGAAACCTAAGGGTGAGGGATGAACTTTTTCACCTGAGACGTGTTCAGGGTTTAAAATGTGCAAAATGTTTACTAAGCTTGTTTTCGGAAGTCTGTGTGCTTCTTGCACGGTGATGAAGGTGCTGATGGTCTAGAATAATAGTACATTTACTTTACAGTAATTTTAACTTTAGTAATTTTACATAATTGTTATTATTGATTTAGGTCTGCTTTTTAAGTGAAAATACACAATGTTTTTAATTATTTTATTTATTATATATTCCTTTTTATTGTTTCAAATTTATCCATGCAATTTTAAAGGAGATCTGAGCAAAATCATTGAATTACAATGTTGACTAGAGTTACACTTGACCGGCCCTGATAAATGCTTAGTCAGAGATCAACTAAATATTCAATCTTTTTCTGATCAGTGAATCATACATGAGCCCTACGATACCGGTGCAACACTCCGATGTGAATGCTGTAAGATGAGGGCTCAAAACTCAAAGGGTGAGATTTTCAGTCTCAGTGAGCTGTTAAAAAAATGAAGCGAAAGCACTAAAGGAGTAAGAGGTTCCTAGAGAGTGAGCTATATTTTCTATGGAGGGATGTGGGCTATTCATCCAGGCCACTTCTTTTACACAGCGAGGAGGATCAGCAGATCACTTGAAGCTGAACGAATTACAGCAAAGTTGCTCCGTTTTAGTTTTTTAGCCCAATTCTCTGTTTCATGGAACAATCTGGATTAGGAAACATTGTCTTTTAGAAATCTTACAGTCAAGGTAAGGATCAATCCACTCTACAGAAAATACACAAAGTGACTGCTGGTAGTAATGCTCACAGAGCTAAATGCTGATTTAACATTTTAAATACATGTCGACTCTGTAATCATTTAGCATTTGGTTTGAAATATGAGTGAAATCCTGTTTAACTGCATCTGCTCCTGACATCAGTAATGATTTATTATACAATAAATGAAAGAATGAATGATTTAACATGTAAGGCATGCCAGCACATTAAATATTGAGTTGGACATGCACATTTCCTTTTCACATGTAAAAAATGGCCATTAATCTGTCTTGTAAAGGAGATATGTCCTACTCTTTTCAGTTGGGTTTTATTTGTTCACATTGCTCTAAGCCCTACTCTAAAAGGACTTTCTTGTATTTGTATTTTTTTCAATGGAGAGAGACACGAATCTGCAACCTTAGGTTGTTGTTGAGAGATCATTTATATTGTTCTCCACCATTTATAGTTGTTATTGTCCAGACAGCTTAATTGTCAGTTCATCCAGAAATGAGAAGAATGTATATTATTGTTATGTATAGTTCGTTAAGAGGGACCTAAACCCAAAGTCAATACAAAGTCAGAGCTTTGAATAATACTCAGAATATTTGATCAGTGTATCTATAGTAATGATGTCCCGCTGTTACTTGTGGAAAGATGACAATGCATTTGAAATCAAACCGGAATAAACCAAGTTAATACGTTAAATCCGCTTTAGTTGATGAGTTATTAAGTTCAAACTGAAGCATTTAACAAATGACGCGCACTGGCAAAACAGCGGAACAGAAATCTCGAACCATTAAAGGATCCATAATGAGTGTCAAAAAGTAAAAAACTCACTAACAATCGACGGTGTTAACTTAGGCCGACAAAGCTGTCAGTTAGCTTCTGTACTTCCAACAACAGGTCCATAAAATCCCAGTAAAATAACTGGCCTCGACTCCAACCACCACCAACCCAACAGCTCCAATGTGACCATGAATGGACCTCCCTGCATTAAAGCGCTGTTTTACATTCATGTCACTGCTGCTGCTGACAGCCTAGCATGTTAGCTACCCCTAACAGTGACGACCACTCACCGGATTTTAACGACGTTTTCCGGTTCCACTCGATGAAATTATTGCGGCATAACAATAATAACACATAAGGTTACTTCACAGCCTTAGATCTACGATGTTTTACGAAATATCAGCAGCTGTAGCTCGTACACGACGCATTCATTCTCGCAGGAATGACACTCCTTGCAGAAAGTCAACCATGCTCCTTCGCAGTGCATCGTGGGTACAGAACAGTCATCAAACAAGAGGCGATGGAGTGGTGCGTTTGGAGTTCAGGGAAAAGTAGAACATTATCGTTTTCAAGATGCAAAACCACCCACACTTTGTTATAATAGTTCATAAACGTTGCTTTCCCGCTATATGCCCACGTTATCCAGATTTTCAGACCGAAGGGTTTTATCCAGGGCTTTAAGTACTTTAATTTAACACATAAGTAAGTTATTAAATAAATATTTATAAATGTAATAAAACTATACAATAAGATAAAAAATGCATTTATTCAAGTTAATTTAACCAATTATTTATTTAGTGGATTGTGATACCTTTGGTTGTAGATGAGTCATAGGACCATTTCATTTGTTCTAGAAAAGTAATTCTTTATTTTATAATACCAGCCCACAAATTCACAGTTTTTCAGTCGATTTCCTTTCTTTATTTTGAGATTATAAATTTATTTTTCTGAACATGAACGCACCGTAGTCGGCTTTGCCGTCTCATGACGTTCATCGGCGGTTAGCAGAGCCAGCTATCATGTCTAACTTCTGTCTGGGAATAGATCTGGGCACCACTTCGGTCAAAGCTGTGTTGTTGGCAGCGGACGCCAAAACTGTGGTTGTGGGTCACTCGGAACCCACGGCTGCCGACCTTAGCGACGTTACAGGGATAAAGGTGAGCTGCTCAACTTTCCTCTGCAGCTGAGGGAAGTAAACACAGCTGAACCTCAGCCTCTGTCTCTGTGTGGTATCTAGGCGAAAGAGCAGGACCCCAGTCTGATAATAAACGCTGTGAACCGCTGTTTGGATCAGCTGCCCAGAGACAAACTGCAACATGTCTGCAGGGTCGGCCTCACCGGACAGATGCACGGGGTTCTGTTCTGGAGGGCAAACCGCGGTAAGATAACTGCCTGTTTGCGCTGACATTTTAAAATAAAATAAAGTGTGGTAAAAGTGCAATGTGCTGCACAGGACTGGCTTGTTTTGCTATGAAAAAGCACATCTTGCAGTTAGATGCAGGTTAGTGCGCACTCAAACGCCTGTTAGAAATAGAGCAAGATTTTGCTGTCTAAGTCATAATGGTTAAATATTAATTAAATGGACTTAAACATGAACTCCGCATACTTCAGCTACCATAGACCTCACAGGCATAAAGCAGAAAGACTGAATGTGAAATGAATAGGGGCCAGCATAAAGATAGTGTTTGCTAAACTTTATCTGACCCTTTCCAGTTTGTTTTTTTTCCAGAGAAAGTTCTGAGTGAACTTCTGGTCAGCTGGCTGAAAGAAGGCTCCTACACTCATGCCTTGTTTACAAAAAAAAGTAAACTTTTGCTGTTTGGAAATATTTCTTTATCTGGAAAAAAAGTGGTGGTTTAAAAACTAAAGACTCAGCACCTATCAAATGACAGGAACACTGTTTTAAAGCTACAGCTGGCAACCTGCACTGTACAGCAGCTGACTGCAGGCTGGCTACCTGAGCAGATAGCCTGAGTATTTAACCAGCTAATATCATCTTCTTATTCTAATTTTTATCTATGAAGATTAGAATGGCAAAATAGAAAATATTAGAATATAACAATCTGCACAGTAATCTAGTGGGTGTTTATTCTGTTTTTTAAGTCTGTATGAAAATAAAAATTAAAAAAATGAAAATTACATCGCTTTGTCTGTGAAAATCAAACATTTCTTTGTCCTTGATTAGGTTTGTTATTTGCTATGTTACTTATTACGCACTTATTATATTCATGGTGTATTTGAGCACCATTTTTTTTATTTAAGGATTTTTAAATAAATACAGAGATTACAAATATAAAACAAGGAAGTTAGGAAATGCCTAATTATACTTAATCCGTTCTTTTTTGTCTTATCTGTGAGAATGCAAATAAAAGTCTGAATATTTTAAGTGATGGGTCAACAATTTATTAATTTTATTTAAATAAAAAATTTAGGTTTACCAGGGTACTTCATGTGTATTTAGTGTGATAATTCAGATATCACTTCAAAAACTATATTAAGAAGATATAAGTAGCATTGAAAATATGTTTTTTCTAGCCTTTACTTTATTCATCATAAAAGCAGGGACGATGTCACATTGTGTTCGAATGCAGCCACTGTAAAAACAATAATTTTATTTGGATTTCAAAACAAAGAAAATGATTATGAAGTGAAATCTTAAACTGTTTTTGGGATCATAAATGAACTAGCATAGCTTCTAGTATGTTCATTAAGTGACAAAGGTTAAAAGATGGTTAAAAAATGTGGGGTTATTTGCATCGTTTGTTTTTGTTGACTGCTAGAAGAACTGGTGATCTGCTCATGGTGTACCCTGCCTCTGCTTGGATAGGCTCCACCAAACAGTGTACGCCTATATTAATGAGTCATTTTGTCTCCAATGATGTCTATATTCATTCTTAACATTGTTGAAAATTATACATACACTATCTTTCTTCTGTGTCCCAGGTTGCGATTGGTCAGACGGAGACTTTTTCACACCCAGAGACACCAGTCAGCTGGTCACATGGCAGGACGGACGCTGCAGCAGTGACTTCCTGTCTTCTCTTCCAAAACCGGAGTGTCACCTCGGTGTTTCCACAGGCTTCGGCTGTGCAACGATCTTCTGGTACATGAAACACAGGTTGGTGCACGGCCCTTTCAGGCACCGCTTTCAACAGTGATTTGATGAGAAGCTAACATTTCTTTCTGGTTCGACTGCAGGCCTAAGTTCCTGGAGGACTTCAATGTTGCTGGTACAATCCAGGACTATGTGGTGTCCATGCTGTGCGGTTTGGACTCATGTGTGATGACGCCTCAGAATGCAGCCAGCTGGGGCTTCTTCAATACTGCCACAAATCAGTGGAATGAGAACATGTACGTAAAAAGCTGGACTTCATTTCCTGTGGCTTGTGCATGTATGATTTAAGCTTAAAGCCACCTAACAGTTTGCACCATCACCACTAGAGGCCTGTGTCCTACTTAACAAAATCTTAACAAAATACATTGTGTGCATGCTATAGTCTGAAGGCTGCGGGCTTCCCCATTCACCTACTTCCTCGGTGTGTGCCGTCTGGTGGCTTGGTGGGACAGACATGCTCTGCCTGGCATGGCGTTCCTGCAGGTACACACGTAGGGGCCGCCCTGGGAGACTTCCAGTGCTCTGTCTACTCCTGCATGACTGCACCAGCAGATGGAGGTGAAAGAAGTCGTCACAGTTAAAGCACTTAATGCATTATACTCTACATGTTTATGCATTTTAAATTAGGAAATCCATTTTTCCTTTAAGTCATATTGTGCCCACTATTGATCCTTTCTGTAGTCAGTTCTCTGAAGTCTTGAGAAAGCTGATCTTATTAATACATGACAGTGTTTACAAACTAAATTCCCATATTTCTGTTTTGAAATTGTTCTCGTTATCTCTGCGCACATAAGAAGTGTAAAAGTAATTTAAACTCCATATATAATAGGTTGTATCTTTTTTTTTTTTAATTCCCAGTTCTCAACATAAGCACGTCAGCCCAGCTGACCTTTGCCATGCCAGCTGACTTCACACCTCCTGATTCCCCTCAGCTTAAATCGTCCATCTCCTACTTCCCTTATTTTGACTCGTCATACTTGGCTGTGGCAGCGTCGCTCAACGGAGGGAATGTGTTGGCCACTTTTGTGGAAACGTTGACTGCCTGGATAAAAGAACTCGGTAAGTTCTTCAGTTTATTGCTTGATCCATACAGTGCCTTGCAAAGGTGTTCCTACCCCATTCTGACTCTTTTTCACTGCAAATGTCAATGTAGTTTATTGAGATTTTATGTGACATAGTACTACAAAGTAACAGATAGTTGTGAAGCAAAATGAAAATTACACATTGTTTTCAAAGTTTTACAAATACAAATCTGAAACAAATCTGTACACTTGGTAATCAGCCTGAATCAATACTTTGTGGAAAACGTTTTTGTGCAAATAGAGCTGCAAGTCTTTTGAAGTCATTGTAATCTAGAGACAGATTTATTTCCCATTCTTCTTTGCGAAAAATCTCTAGGTCTGTGAAAGTAGCTGGAGAGCATATGTGAACAGCATCTTGCAATATGATGTTGATTTCTGCTGCTCTTACAGAGTTACCATGGGCCTCTTGGCAACTCTGACTAATCCTGTTAATGTGCCATACACTTTCCAAACTTCTCCACAACTCTCTCCCTGACCTGTCATCTATGTTCCTGGGGCTTTATGATGCTGTTCGATCTCTAATGTTCTCTAACAAACCTCTGAGGCCTTAACAGAACAGCTGGATTTATACTGAGATTAAATTACACCCAGAGTTCTCAACAAGACCAAATTTATAAATTGTTGATGTAATTATGTATAACTTATTTAATTTGCTGTCTAGTCCTGTGGGAATGGTACATCTCTTCCCTTTATGCATTATTATCAAGTGTGTACCTGAAAGTGGAACAAGAACTTAATGGACTTGCATCTGAGTTGCTGAATCCTCATGAGAGTCCTCATTTTAATGGACTCCATTTTTTTAAAACAAGAAATTTAGTCTTCATTTTGCAGATAAACAGTTCAAGGGAGTTTACATTGGGAGTTTTACACCTAATGAAGGCCACTATCAGGAAAGTTATTTTTTGGGAGAAAATGGACTTCTGCTTTTTTTTAACCCTGACAGGTGTGGAACTAAGTGACTCGTGTATGTATGAGAAGCTGATTTGCTGTGGCCTGAACCAGGAGACCAGCGACCTGATGGTAAGACCCACCATCCTGGGGGAGAGACATGACCCCCTCTGCCTGGGTCAGGTCACCAACATTTACTCCTCCAACCTTTCCCTGGGTCATTTGTTCAGAGCGCTTTGCCATGGCGTCGTGGGCAACATCACCTCCATGATGCCTCTGGAGCTCCTGAAGCAGGCAGGGATCCGCAGGATTATGGCGAGCGGAAGCGCACTCACTCGCAATGAGGTGCTTAGGCAGGAGGTGGAAAGGTCATTTCCTCTGCAGGTGGTGTATGGACAGAATGCAGACTCTGCTGTGGGCGTGGCCATGGTCCTCTGTGACCGACTGAACAATCTACAAGAGAATCCCTGCATGCTTACATAATTAACTAAGATTTTTGGACAACTCTGGATACTCATTGAATGGAATTGTTTTTGATTGAACTAAACGGTTTGCTTGACGTAGACTTAAATCAAACACTTTGATTTCCACCAGGAAATGAAAACTGTTAGGATATAAAACCTTAAAGACTTAATCTAATAACAAATCAGACATTTTTCTGTGACTTAAAAGTTATTTTTGTTTGGAAAAAGTTTTTAAAATGCAGCATATTTCAGAATCTCATTTGAAGTAAGTATTCTTCAGATCCTTAGTTTATATAAGTTCATAAAATTAAGCAAGAAAAGCACTTAGAACAACGGAAGAGATCATGAAATTAGCAAAAACTACAACTTCACAATAACCATTACCCAAATATCAGAAATCCAGATCTGGAAAGCAACAATTATATTTCCTGCAACATCTCTGTGCACATTCCAGTCAAATATACCTAATCCAAGCAAAGGTCTAATAAACTGCAAATACTGTACTTGAAAATAAAACTCATTTAGTATCTTTTTTCTGGTGATACACTGTTTTATACTATACCAGGAGATTTAGGCTTGAGTTTCTGTTCTCTTAGTTGACTAAAGAATCAAAATTGAAAAATATTTTATGTTTAAAATTGCAATACAGATTAAGTGACTGAAAATTAATTTTCCTAACTTTCTCCTTAATTAGATTTTATTTCAACAGGCAAAATGTTGAAAAATTGTTAAATAATAAACAGAGCCCCTTATTTTCTTGTCTAAACACCTTCTGGCCTTTGGCTAATGGGCCGGCTCAAGTCTCTGGTTAGGAATTAAGGAGAGTTAAACTTTTAAATCTAATACACAAGCACTTACAGAGCCTTCAGACACTGTGTCATATTACAGCCACAAACTTCAATGTGTATTATGGGTACTATATGTGATAGACCAACATAAAGCAGAGCATATTTGTGAAGTAGAAGGAAAGAAGTGTGGTGTAGGTTTTTATTTAGTCCCCTTTACTCTGAAACCTCTAAATAAAATCCATTGCAACCAAACGTCTTTAGAAGTCAGCTAATCAGCAAATAGTCAATGTGGAGGAAGAGACCAAAATGTAGCTTTTAGCCCTATATACAAAAAACGGTGTAGGTTAGGGTTTAACACAATACCAGGAGAAAACACAATGGTGGGAGCATCATGCTGTGGTGATGCTTTTCTTTAGCAGAGCCAGAGAAGCTAGTCAGAGTTAAGGGGAAGATGGACAGAGCTAAATACATGGCAAAATTGGAGGAAAACATGTTTTAGCCACATAAGACTTGAGACTGGGGTGAAGCTTTACCTTCCAGCAGGACAATGAACCCAAACATAGAGCCTGAGCTGCAATGGAATTATTTACATCAAAGCATTTTCATGTGTTAGAATGGCCCAGTCAAAGTCCAGACATAAACCAATTCAGAATCTGTGGTAAGAAATCGTTTGTTCACAGATGTTCTCCATCCAATCTGACTGATTTCTAGTTATTTTGCAAATGTCTATAAATGTCAATCTCTAGATTTGCAAAACTAGTAGAGGCATACCTGCAAAAGATAAAAGAAGAGCGCTTCTAAGAATTTCAAACCAAAGGACTTTAAATTAGAAGGTAAGAGTTTATCATCATGCTTACAATATGAACAGCACTCCTTGTTAAGGTTCCAGCACTGAAATTAATAAAATACATTTTCTACTGCCGGAACCATTAACACATTAAAAAGTTAAAAATAAAAGATGTAAAAAAACATAAAGGTGGATTCATTTATACCTGTACAGAAAGTTGTGCAACAAAAAAACTGCAACACTGATACGGCACAGAAACATAGATTGGCAGCATTTACAGGAAGACTACTTCTCTAATCAACGGAGAAGAAAATCCTTGCATACCGTTACAGTTTGGGCTCATTTATCGACCCCCGTGACACCTCCACCATTTGCCTCTGGAGACTGCTGTGGAGTCTTTGCAAATATATGATAGCAACTTCTGTATGCATCTGGCGGCCAACATCTACACAGTTTTCAAGTATCTTTATAACATGCAAGGAAAGGACTAGAGGTCCTAAAATGATACCTTGTATTTTGAGGCATTTTGAGAATATCTGATAAAATACGGCTCAAAATAGCGACAGATTTTCACATGTTTTGAATGCGGATAAGTAGAAGCCAGTGAAACAAATGAGAATGAAATCAACATATTTATTTATTTGGGGATTATTTTGGTATTAGTGGCCTTTATTGAACAGTAATTTGGCAGGAAAGCGAATGGAGAGAGAAGAGGAAGACATGCAGCGAATGGAGCAGGACCAGTAATCAACAACCGCGTCAAGGCCTGCAGCCTCTGCACATGGTGCACCTGTTCTACCAAATGAGCCACCCAGCGCCCCAAGGACATGTATTTAAATACCAAGAATTTGCTTTTTTGTAGAGTGAATTTGGAGTAAACTGTCCTGATAATGAAATCTACCTCAGCCTCTTAACCTGTTGAGCTTTGGAAGATAAACTGAACATAGATAAAACTGGTAAATCAGAAAATAAACAATTCAAAAGGAGTATATAAACGATTATATTTTTGTAATCTGTTTGTGTGTGCGCATGATGGCAGGAAGTGATGTAATTTTAGTGGAGTTTGAAACGAGCAACAAGTATATTTTCATCCACGCACCTGCATCCACGCTTGCTCAACAGCTGCACGATAGTGGCTGCTGAACTGTTTGTGTATGTGCCCCTTCAGTGTTCCTGTTCCCTGACCCATCAAAGATATTTTTCTTTTACTTTCATTGCCCAAACTTTAGAATTAACAACTAATACCAGGTTCTCACTCAGACTGACAATGACTAGGATGTATTTGCCTTTTCTTTACTTTAGATATTAATTAAGGTAATATGGAATCCCTGCTTCCCAGGTGAAGGACTAGTTTTAGATCTTATCCCTTGTGACCTTACAGACTGCAATGATTTAAAAAAAACAAGAAACTTGTTACATGTCAAAAAATTATTATGACATGACAGAGAAAAACATTTGATGTCAAACAATTCCCATGAGCAAGTTAAGACTGAGGATGACTTCTTGATTTCCTTTCTTCTTTACATTCATATTTAAGTCTTCTCTAGACTCCATCAGACAACTACACATCATAGATACCAGTGGGAGTTGTGTAACATACGTCAAGGTTGTTTTCAAGTCAGATTATCCCAGACTCTGTATTTGGATTTAGGTCTTGGATTGGGCCATTATAATATTGTATAATTTGATTTGTTTAGTGTCACTATCCTGCTGGAAGGATCAAGCCTTCTGCAGCCTCTTCTTGTATTTAGCGTCATCCATTTCCCCGTCAACTCTGACCCACTTCCTTTTCCTTGCTGAAGAAAAGCACTCCCAACAGCATGATACTGCCACCACCATGGTGTGGTATGTTTCTCTGTAGGGTGGTGTGTTCATGATGATGTGCAGTGTTAGTTTTATGCAACACATAGTATTTTGCATGTAGACCAAAAGGTTTAATTTTGTTTTTATCTGACCAGAGCACCTTCTTCCACATGGTTTCTGTGTCCCCTACATGGGTCGTGTCAAACTGCAAATGCAGACTTTCTTCTAGCAACCTTTCCATAAGTTGATCTCTGCAGCTTCTCCAGAGTTACCCTGGTCCTCATCCTCTGATCTTGGTCTACCACATAAAATGTCATTAAAACACATTAAGTATGTAGTTGTAGTTAAAGAGGATACTTTTTGCAAGGTTCTGCATGGACCAAATTAATTGGTATCAGTCAGTTTGGTCTCATATGCATATAAAGTGACAAATTAGTTCTACCATCAAGTGTAACCACAAGCCACCATGTTTTTGTGTCCCGTTTAAACAAGAAAAAAAGGAAGTCAAGACTTCAAGAAGGCAGACTTCACTGACACTGGTTGGCAGAAGCTCTCCAACCACACAGAGTCACAGGACCACAATAGCTCTGAGAACCAGCGCACACACAAGCAGAAAACTGAAATGAAAGCACAAAGAGGCGCACACAGGAAGCTCTGCAACTATATGAACTAAGAAAGACGAGACTCAAGAGATATTCTTCACATGTGACAGAAACCCAGCTTAAGCACCCTGGAACCCGGAAAGGTAAGCGTCTCTTACTATTTTTATTTAATGTTAAAATCATAAGGATATTTAAGTTTCAGTATATTTCAGTGCATCAAATAATGGACATTTTAATTCTCCACATTATTCAGTTAATCAAGATCATCATGTAAATTATACTTTACACTAAGCCATTTAAAGACATAAAATGCAGATAAATTTTTATGCAGGGGGAAATCTGCTGAAGTCATTGTGAAACCCATTTATGTTTACGTCAGACGATACTCCTGCAGTCTGTGCAGTACATACAGGTCCTTCTCAAAAAATTAGCATATTGTGATAAAGTTCATTATTTTCCATAATGTCATGATGAAAATTTAACATTCATATATTTTAGATTCATTGCACACTAACTGAAATATTTCAGGTCTTTTATTGTCTTAATACGGATGATTTTGGCATACAGCTCATGAAAACCCAAAATTCCTATCTCACAAAATTAGCATATCATTAAAAGGGTCTCTAAACGAGCTATGAACCTAATCATCTGAATCAACGAGTTAACTCTAAACACCTGCAAAAGATTCCTGAGGCCTTTAAAACTCCCAGCCTGGTTCATCACTCAAAACCCCAATCATGGGTAAGACTGCCGACCTGACTGCTGTCCAGAAGGCCACTATTGACACCTTCAAGCAAGAGGGTAAGACACAGAAAGAAATTTCTGAACGAATAGGCTGTTCCCAGAGTGCTGTATCAAGGCACCTCAGTGGGAAGTCGGTGGGAAGGAAAATGTGTGGCAGAAAACGCTGCACAACGAGAAGAGGTGACCGGACCCTGAGGAAGATTGTGGAGAAGGGCCGATTCCAGACCTTGGTGGACCTGTGGAAGCAGTGGACTGAGTCTGGAGAAGAAACATCCAGAGCCACCGTGCACAGGCGTGTGCAGGAAATGGGCTACAGGTGCCGCATTCCCCAGACCTGGGCTACAGAGAAGCAGCACTGGACTGTTGCTCAGTGGTCCAAAGTACTTTTTTCGGATGAAAGCAAATTCTGCATGTCATTCGGAAATCAAGGTGCCAGAGTCTGGAGGAAGACTGGGGAGAAGGAAATGCCAAAATGCCAGAAGTCCAGTGTCAAGTACCCACAGTCAGTGATGGTCTGGGGTGCCGTGTCAGCTGCTGGTGTTGGTCCACTGTGTTTTATCAAGGGCAGGGTCAATGCAGCTAGCTATCAGGAGATTTTGGAGCACTTCATGCTTCCATCTGCTGAAAAGCTTTATGGAGATGAAGATTTCATTTTTCAGCACGACCTGGCACCTGCTCACAGTGCCAAAACCACTGGTAAATGGTTTACTGACCATGGTATCACTGTGCTCAATTGGCCTGCCAACTCTCCTGACCTGAACCCCATAGAGAATCTGTGGGATATTGTGAAGAGAACGTTGAGAGACTCAAGACCCAACACTCTGGATGAGCTAAAGGCCGCTATCGAAGCATCCTGGGCCTCCATAAGACCTCAGTGCCACAGGCTAATTGCCTCCATGCCACGCCGCATTGAAGCAGTCATTTCTGCAAAAGGATTCCCGACCAAGTATTGAGTGCATAACTGTACATGATTATTTGAAGGTTGACGTTTGTTGTATTAAAAACACTTTTTTTTTATTGGTCGGATGAAATATGCTAATTTTGTGAGATAGGAATTTTGGGTTTTCATGAGCTGTATGCCAAAATCATCCGTATTAAGACAATGAAAGACCTGAAATATTTCAGTTAGTGTGCAATGAATCTAAAATATATGAATGTTAAAGTTTCATCATTACATTATAGAAAATAATGAACTTTATCACAATATGCTAATTTTTTGAGAAGGACCTGTAAATGTTGGGTCCCTGATGATGTGCTGTATTGTCTTACAAGCATTGATGGTCAATACAGCAGCCTTTTAAGCACTTAGGGCTACAGTAATGTGGTCTTGTGCAGCATCTCATCTGGGATGGGTTACTGGCTCCTGCTCAAGCTTTCTTCTATCTTCTTGCCTCCATGCTCAGTGTATGTCTTACGCGTCACGATTCACACGCCCTGATTTCAGCTAGACGGTGCCCTGTTGTTTTGTTTTTCACTTCAAATCAGATTTTTTAGTAAACAGGAAAATCAGGAGAAAAAAGATTATTCTGGTAAGTTAAATAAAAAATTTCTCTGCATTTTACGTCTTTAAATGGACAATCTTAAAATCGTCCTGAAGCATAAAGATTATGTCAGTGCTTGCAAGGACAATGACCTTATTGGTTTCATAATGTGTTTATTAGCTCCTACTATTATTTTCAACAACAGAAAAGCTTTATTGCGCAGCATGGATTGTGCTTTTCCAGAGCTTGTCAAGCATTCCTGAGCTCCAAGAATTAATACACTTTAAACAACAAAAAATGATAAATGAGGCAGAATATTAATGTATTTCTTTGTGGTGCGAATGAGTCATTCCAAAACTCAGACAAGATTAAAATAAACCAAGTTACTTCTGTTTTTTTCCTCTGTTTCTTTGTGTTGGGTTGATGTATAATTCTCATATGATGTGGAGTTCGAACATGTGATTTCCCATTTTCATTGGAAAGGAGAACAATGAGCCACCAATGGCGTCTGAAGGCTTCCCTGACTTCCTAGGTAGTCTGATTTGTTGTGATTAACTTAGCGTTGGGAGATTATTTTACATCTTGTATTTGTTAAACTGCTTCTTTTGTACGTTCTACTGTTAAAAGATTTGATTTGACTACGGAGAAACATTTGCCAGATCAAGTGATGTTTGTGTAACTGCTGCCATGGAAATTTTTTAAATAAACTGCTTTGTTGGTCAGCAGGAAGGAAACATCACATGTCTGAGAATAGGTCTGTGCCTTTAAGGGCCAGAGAGGTGGAACATTGTAGTAAACATGATTCAGACTGCATTTAAACCCGCTAAATGCTCTGTTCTGCAGTGCTTACAAGAACCTCCTCTGCCATATAACTGACCTAATAGAGACAAGTGGAAATGTGACCAAATTTGATTAATGTTTTCAAATGTTTGCTGTTGTTTACTTCTCTATCCTGACCTGTACAGGCCACTTCACCATAGTGTGACCTCTGGTAAAAATGTGCAAAAAACAAAATAATCAGATTTTCTACTACAGCGGCATAATCTCATACTAGATATACATTATATTGCCAGAACTATTTCTCTCTCTACATTTACATGAACATAAACTTTGATGAGATCCCTTTCTTAATCTATAAGGTCCAATTTTCAAATATAAACATCTTCCACAAAGCAGCCTCAGCTCTTATTCATCCCAAAGGTGTTGATGAAGGTTGAGGTCAGGACTCTGCGCAGGCCAATCAAGTTTCTCCAGACTCAACTTTATACACCTGCAGCCATAGAGGTGATTGGAACACCTGAATTAATTGATTTGGTGGTGTGACCCAATGCTTTTGGCAATATAGTGCATATTTTTTAAAATCCCCAACCTTTAACCTGTGTACATTTCTTTAGAGGTTAAAAAAAATGCCCCTTTAAGAATTAATTTGTATTACATAAGTCTTCAGTACATCAGTTATTAATCAAAAGAACCTGATTAATAAATGTAACTCAAGGGTTTGTAATGCATACTTTACCTTTTTAAAGAGATCAGATTTATTTTACTTTTAATCAGTAATCCATTACTTTCTGTTTCCCTATGGTGACACAGAGCCCCATTCTTCTTAGCCACTCTTCAAAATGGGAAAGACAAGAGAACATATCATCCAAATAAGGCAGATGTTTGTTAATCTTCATAAATAAAAAAATGGTTACAGAAAAAAAAAAAACTTTTCTAAACTCACCCATATTTCCGGTAATGGCAAAGATTAACAATGTTAAAACAACTGATGCCACTATGTAATGTTAGAAGGATGTGAAGGCTCTTAAAAGCAAAAAATCTCCCAGACTAGCCATTAGAGAACTGCAGCAGAGAGTGGCATCTTGAGGTCACCAAGTCTCCAAAACAGTCTATTAAACAATCCTAATCCCAATTTGATGTTTGAGAGTGTCAGGAATGTCAGGAAATTTGAAGGAACGAAAAGATATGGCCAAATCAACACAGATATGGTTCACCAGAAACAAAATCAGCCATCTACCATGGTCATCACAATCCCCAGATCTAAATCCTGTAGAAAACCTGTGTGGTGTAGTTCAAATTAAGTAAAACAAATATATAAAACAAAAATACTTAAGACAATCTGCCCTTTAAGGGATTAATAGTTTTCCAAAATCTTATAACCTGTAATAAAATTATGTGACATAAATCAGTTACTAACATAAACCATTAAGTGTACATGAGGGCCACTCTTTAAGTCTGTCTGCAGTGGAGTAAAGAGCGTCTCTGAGGCATGAGATTGAGGAACTAATATCTCATAAGTCCTTCCCCGAAAGGAGATAAGAAATAAGATTATCTGTGCAATGAATTTCCTTTCCCTATCTGTGAATTTCCATCATGATACATGCAGCAAGAGATGGATATGTCTTTTAGCTAAAGTAATAGTTGACAAATAACTCTGAAGGTCATTTTCCTAGTCCTCATCGATAACTTGAGTAATGTCCTCTGATGTTCCTCAACAAAACCAGGATCCATGCCCTGACATGTAAACCAGCGGGAACTGGGGAGAGTTTGTTGATTTTGTGTTCAAGAACCTGAGAAATAAGGTCATTGCTAGGTACCATTTAGCTCAGTGGTAGAGCATGTGCACCATATGTGGAGGCTATAGTCTTGAACTGAACTGTCTGGGGTTCGATTCCTGATTCCACAAAATCTTACAAAAAAACAAATAAGGTCATTGCTGCACTCTATTATGACATAATTTATGTGCAGAGACTATGAGATGGGATTAGATTAGGATGTCAAGGAAATTTCAGCTAAAATCTTATCTATAAAATCAGGTGATGAAGGCCTTTTTAGTAATTCTAAAATAACCTCTTTGGGTTTATCCACATTCAAAGTCAAGTTATTGACTTCTTAATGTCATAACAACAAAATGATATTGTTCTAACAACAGCCTAATTAATATTGGTAATGAGTCATATTACTGCCATATGGTCTGTAAAGCAGGAACTGAGACAGCAGCCTGGTGGAACCCCAGTCTAAAACCAGCTAAACTAACCTTGATTTTCTATGTCTGGAAACTATTCAACCAACTGCCAACTGAACTACACAGGCCAAGGTTAGTTGGCTTCTAAACTATAACTAATTCTAAAGCATTGTTAAAAGCACTATGGTTGTCAACAGACCATTATGGCATGTTTCATAATACTGAAGGTGTATTCACCCAAAATGTATCATACTTTTGTTCCCTTTGAGACTCAATGAATCATAAACAATTATCATGTTTTATTCCAGACTGCTGGAGGTATAGGTGAAGATGAGAAAGTCACAGACTTCTGATCTCCGTGTGGAGGTAGACGACAGGACAGAGGAGGAGAAATTGATGCAAAAGGCACCAAAGAAGGATGGTTTGGCTTCTGCTTTAGGTTTGAACATGGAGGCCCCCAAGGCCCCCATGGACACTGATTACCAGGAGGAAATGGAGCCGACAAAGCCTCAGATCCGATTCAATCACAACTTTGACAAGTGAGTCTCTGCATACAGACATAAACTAATTTCTGCATTTGTTTGCCATTACATTACAGCAGGGGTGCTGTGTGCTATCAAGCCACATATTACTAATTAAAATAGACTAAAAAGCTGGGTTGAGTAAACCCTGCAATATGCAACACCTTTTGTTTCCAGAATGATTAGAGGTGAGCAGCCGCAACAAAAGAGAGACATCTCCAGTTTTAACAGGGAGCGATTGTTTGAAGCAGTGGCCAGCAGGGATGTCGAGAAACTGGACGGATTGTACCAGTACTTGCATCGGAGCATGAAGACACTCTCTGACTCTCTGTGTAAGTGTGTTAGCACCCATGATGTAACAGGTGTCCCAAACTGTCAGCAGCAGGTCTGTGTTCTGACTCCCCCAACATGTGGTCACCTCCACAGATCAGTCGTACGGTAAAACCGTCCTGATGAAAGCTCTGCTGCACCTCAGAGATGGCAAGAACGAAACCATAGAGGTGCTGATCGACATTTCAGAGAGGATTGGCGACATTAAAGAGTTTGTGAACGCAGCCTACACCAGCAGCTACTATAAAGGTCAACTTTCTCTGAATAGAAGCTTAAATTTGTCAGTCAGTTTTCTTTCTCTACATCTCATGATTTTCAAAGAAAGTACCAATTAATAATGTCTTATTACATTATAGGTCAGACTGCTCTACATATAGCCATTGAGAGGAGAAGTATTTCCTATGTGAAGCTGCTGGTCAGCAAAGGTGCAGATGTTCATGCCAAAGCCTGTGGGAAGTTCTTTCAACCACATGATGGCCCCAACTTCTACTTCGGTATATTTGTGTTTTTTTCTCATTGGAGACTGTTTGCTTCAGACAAACGGTAGGATTTGACCTAAACATAACAGTTTTAGCAAATTCTGGTTTCTCTGTAAGAAATATAACATACGAAGATACAAGAAGAGCATTTCAAATGGTTTTTAGCCCTTCAAGTCTGAGTGGTCATTACTCTGATTTATGTTAGAAGCAAAGGTGCTTAACTCTGTTTTATGAGTGTCCCCGTAAAACAGGGTTTTGCTAACATCTGAATAAAAAATAAAATTAACACTTTAAGCTGTCTTATAGTTAGGGCACCTAGCATTAGTAAAACAGCCCTATCAAAATTACTCTTTAAAGCAAATACCACAATTTTTGCAGGTATTTTAAAACAGAAGTACAACCAGATGTGGATTTTTCAGTTTGTTGAGTCATCAAAACAATAAACATGCAAACAACACATATCAAAAACACCCTTAATCATTGAGAATCTATTAAGGGTTTGAAAAACAAAGGTTTTTTTTTTTTTTACAAAAGAGTTTAAATTTCCTAGTTTGAAATTAGATTTATGTTCCTGTGAGATTTTAAGTGAGAAGCCTGAGAAACGTGACAGTTTCTCAGCAACCATGCCATCAAAATCCAACATGGCTGCTTTGCATTAAAATCAAACATCTTCTTTGCACTTCCGACAGTTTGTTTCTGATTAAATCTTGTTCACATATGTACAATGTGTATTATGTGCGAAAATCTTGTTAAAGTGTTTGAATAATACAGAGATATACAGTCACCGGGCACTTTATTAGGTACACCAGTTCAACTGCTCGTTAATGCAAATTTCTAATCAGCCAATCAAATGGCAGCAACTCATTGTATTTAGGCATGTAGAAATGGTCAAGACGATCTGCTGCAGTTCAAACCGAGCATCAGAATGGGGAAGAAAGGTGATTTAAGTGACTTTGAACGTGGCATGGTTGATGGTGCCAGACAAGCTGGTCTGAGTATTTCAGAAACTGCTGATCTACTGGGATTTCACGCACTACCATCTCTAGGGTTTACAGAGAATGGTACGAAAAAGAGAAAATATAATATAATATAATAATAATATGCCTTGTTGATGCCAGAGGTCAGAAGAGAATGGCCAGATTGGTTCGAGCTGATAGAAAGGCAACGGTAACTCAAATAACCACTCGTTACAACCAAGGCATGCAGACGAACATCTCTGTACGCACAACACGTCGAACCTTGAGGTGGATGGGCTACAGCAGCAGAAGACCATATTGGGTGCCACTCTTGTCAGCTAAGAACAGGAAACTGAGGCTACAATTCACACAGGCTCACCAAAATTGGACAATAATAGATTGGAAAACATTGCCTGGTCTGAAGAGTCTCGATTTCTGCTGTGACATTCGGATGGTAGGGTCAGAATGTGGCGTCGACAACATGAAAGCATGGATCCATCCTGCCTTGTATCAACGGTTCAGGCTGGTGGTGTAATGGTGTGGGGGATTTCCTTGGCACACTTTGGGCTCCTTAGTACCAATTGAGCATCGTGTCAACGCCACAGCCTACCTGAGTATTGTTGCTGACCATGTCCATCCCTTTATGACCACAGTGTATCCATCTTTCTTCTGATGGTTACTTCCAGCAGGATAACGTGCCATGTCATAAAGCACAAATCATCTCAGACTGGTTTCTTGAACATGACAATGAGTTCACTGGACTCAAATGGCCTCCACAGTCACCAGATCTCAATCCAATAGAGCACCTTTGGGATGTGGTGGAACGGGAGATTCACATCATGGATGTGCAGCCGACAAATCTGCAGCATCTGTGTGATGTTATCATGTCAATATGGACAAAACTCTCAGAGGAATGTTTCCAGTACCTTGTTGAATCTATGTTACGCAGGATTAAAGCAGTTCTGAAGACAGTTCTGAAGACAAAAGGGGGTCCAACCCGGTACTAGCAAGGTGTACCTAAAACCCCTCCACCACGTTAAGGTGATGGAGGGGTTTGAGTGCTCGAATGATCCTGGAGGCTATGTTGTCTAGGGCTTAAATGCCCCTGGTAGGCTCTCCCATGGCAAACATGCTCTAGGTGACGGGTCAGACAAAGAGCAGTTCAAGACATCCTTTTGAGGACAATTACATCGAGGCACATGACATTGCCTGGTACGGTGGAGCCGGGGTCCCACCCTGGAGCCAGCCCTGGGGTCGGGATTCGTCGGAGAGTGCCTGGTGGCTGGGTTGCTAATCGCGGGACCCGGCTGGGCCAAGCCCGAACAAGAGACGTGAGGCCATTCCCCAGTGGACCCATCACCTCCAGGAGGAACCGTGAGGGACCGTTGCAAAGAGGATTGGGCAGCAGACGAAGGTGGAGACCTCGGCGGCCTGTTCCCTGGATGGTTAGGCTGGCTCTAGGGACGTAGAATGTCAACTCGCTGGGGGGGAAGGAGCCTGAGCTTGTGTGGGAGATCAAGAGATATCAACTAGAAATAGTCGGGCTCACCGGTCCTGTTCATAACTTTTATGGACAGGATTTCTAGGTGCAGCCAAGGGCTGGAGGGGGTCTGGTTTGGGGACCAGTGAATTTCATCTCTTCTTTTTGTAGATGATGTGTTCCTGCTGGCCCCCTCTAGGCAAGACCTACAGTATGCGCTGGGGCGGTTCGCAGCCTAGTGTTAAGCAGCTGGGACGAAGATCAGCTCCTCCAAGTCTGAGGCCATGGTTCTTGACTAGAAAAAAGTGGCTTGTCCTCTTCAGGTTGGAGGGGAGTTCCTGCCTCAAGTGGAGGAGTTCATGTATCTCGGGGTCTTGTTCATGAGTGAGGGAAGAATGGAGCGTTAGATCGACAGACGGATCGGTGTGGCTGCCACAGTAATGGGGGCTGGGTGCCGGTCCATTGTAGTAAAGAGAGAGCTGAGCCGAAAAGCGAAATTCTAGATTTATCGGTTGGTCTACGTTCCTACCCTCACCTATGGCCATGAACTTTAGGTCATGACTGAAAGAACGAGATCCCGGATACAAGCGGTTCGGAGTAGAGCTGCTGCTCCTCCACATCGAGAGGAGCCAGCTGAGGTGGCTCGGGCATCTATACTGCATGCCTCCTGGACGCCTTCCTCGGGAGGTGTTCCAGGCACGTCACACTGAGAGGAGGCCCAGGGGACGGCCCAGGACATGCTGGAGGGACTATGTCTCTCGGCTGGCCTGGGAATGCCTTGGGCTCCCCCCGGAGGAGCTGGAGGAGGTGTCTGGGGAGAGGGACGTCTGGGTGTCTCTGCTGAGTCTGCTGCCCCCGCGACCCGGTCCCGGATAAAGCGGAAGTGGATGAGTATGAGAAGATCCATGGGACTGTAGCCAATCTCCCTGGACGTGGCTGCAGGAGGAAAATTGATGACAAAACAAAGAGACGGATAATACGGATGGTAACAAAAGAGCTCCAGAAAAACTTCTAAAGAGATTAAAGGTGAACTTCAAGCTCAAGGAACATCAGTGTCAGATCGCACCATCTGACGTTGTTTGAGGCAAAGTGGACTTAATGGGGACAACCAAGGAGAACACCATTGTTGAAAACAAATCATAAAAACGGCAGACTGGAGTTTGCCAAACTACATGTTGACAAGCCACAAAGCTTCTGGGAGAATGTCCTATGGACAGATGAGACAAAAATTTTACTTTTTGGCACAGCACATCAGCTCCATGTTCGCAAACGGAAAATGAAGCATATGAAGAAAAGAACACTGTCCCTACTGTGAAACATGGAGGAGGTTCTGTTATGTTCTGGGGCTGCTTTGCTGCATCTGGCACAGGGTGTCTTGAATCTGTGCAGGGTATAAAGAAATATCAAGACTATCAAGGGATTCTAGAGAGAAATGTGCTGCCCAGTGTCAGAAAGCTTGGTCTCAGTCGCAGGTCATGGGTCTTGCAACTGGATAATGACCCAAAACACACAGCTAAAAACACCCAAGAATGTCTAAGAGGAAAACATTGGACTATGAAGTGGCCTTCTATGAGCCCTGACCTAAGTCCTATTGAACATCTTTGGAAGGAGCTGAAACATGCCGTCTGGAAAAAGCACCCTTCAAACCTGAGAAAACTGGAGCAGTTTGCTCATGAGGAATGGGCCAAAATACCTGCTGAGACGTGCAGAAGTCTCAGTGACAGTTATAGGAATCGATTGATTGCAGTGATTGCCTCAAAAGGTTGTGCAACAAAATATTACATTAATATTAAGTTAAGTTTTTGTCCATGCCTGTTTCATGAGTTTATTTTTTAAAATAATTCTATTGAAGCATGTTTGAAAAGCAATGTCTGACTTTCATTTGTTCATTTTCATAGAATTTGTATTCATTATTACCTTTGTCAGTGTTAGAATGGCCCTTGGCAACTGATTAAGGCAGGAGGCTTGAGGCAGAGAAAAGGTGCAGGGCCACTGGGTGTTTATTCACCAACACTGAAGACATACAGGTACAAGACCCTGTTACACAGGTCACACATGGTCACAGCTACAGCCACCGTCAGTTTGTTACAGTCAGATTCAAGTTTTTTCTGTGACCATTGTGGGTTTTTCTTTTATTAACTGAGGGGTACCAACAATTTTGTCCACCTGTGTAGCAGTCCATGGGTGGGAGGTGGTGTACACCCATGACAGGCTGCCAGTCCATCGCAGGGCAACACAGATACACACAAAACAACCAACCATGCACACACTTAGTCACATCTAAGGGCAATGTAGAGAGTCATGTTTTTGGACTTTGGGAGGATGCCAGAGAACCTGTAGTGAATCCACACATGCACAGGGAGAACATGCAAATTCCATGCAGAAAGACCCCCGGCCAGGAGTCAAACCCAGGACCTTCTTGCTGCAATGCAACAGTGCTACCAACTGCGTCACCGTGCACCCCAGAATAAAATCCATAGTAAATTTTATATTTTTGCTTTTAAAATCCATTCAGAAATGCATTGTGTAATTATTTCATTCTAGGTGAGCTGCCCCTGTCTCTAGCAGCCTGCACAAACCAGCCTGACATAGTGGACTTCCTCATGGAGAATGAGTACCTGCGAGCAGAGGCTAAGATGACGGACTCTCGTGGCAATACGGTGCTGCACGCCCTGGTGTTGGTGGCTGATAACTCGCAGGAGAACACAAAATTCATTAAGGCCATTTATGACCGAATCCTAAAGACCACTGCCCGACTGCATTCCAAGATGAAGCTGGAGGAGAAAGAGAACCACATCGGACTTACACCTCTCAAACTGGCTGCCAAGACCGGCAAGATTGGGGTAAATGCAAACCCAAAGTTTGTTTTTTGTGAGGAAGAGTATTTTGGTTGGGGGTTCCGGGTCTGACTAGATTAGAATCCTATAATGCCCCACCAAATGAACTTTCACTTGGACCATTTCTAACTTCTTTTCTTTTTTTGTCTGCAGATTTTTTCTCACATTCTACAAAGGGAATTCCATGAGAATCACATCAAGCACTTGTCCCGTAAATTCACTGAGTGGGTTTATGGACCCGTCCACAGTTCCCTATATGACCTTTCCTCTGTGGACTCATACAAGAACAACTCTGTCCTGGAAATTCTAATCTATGGTAGTGACATTCCTGTAAGTCCCAGTTTTCCAGACACACTTATAAAAACTTAAGTTTTTATCTAGGTCACAAAGTTGTGTCTCTTCGCAGAACCGTCATGAGATGCTGGAGATGGAACCGCTAAACTGCCTGTTGGAGGATAAGTGGAAGAAGTATGGCGCTAGAATGTTTTTGCTCAACTTCCTGGTCTACCTTGTGTACCTTGTCATCTTCACTGTTGTAGCCTACAATAAAAAAGATGTAAAGGTAAATAGTTTTACACACTGTTAAACAGAGGCTGAGACAGGCCTGTCCTGATGTCTCCTCTGTGTCCCACAGCCTCCGTTTCCCATTGAGCACGACAAGTTGGGTTACCTGTATACTTCAGGCCAGTTGCTGACATTGTTAGCAAACTGTTATTTCTTTGTCAATGGGGTATGTAAGCAACGTTTTCACCCAGTAGTTTAATATCACCACCCTGTGGAAGTTTACGTTCAGTTAAAACCTCTATGATGTTCCTAGATCATGGACATGAAGAGGAAGCGGCCAAAGATGCAGACACTGCTGATTGATGGATATTATGAGATTCTCTTGTGAGTAGAGTTTTCTAATTTTAATCTATTACAGTATGATGCTGTTTGTTCACTAATGTTCTCTAACACACCTTACAGGCCTTCATAGTACAGCTGGATTTAATTGAAATCACACAAGAGTGGGCTCCATTTAGTTACTAGATGACTTCTGAAGAAAGTTGGTTGCACTGAGTTTTATTTTGCAGTATAACGATAAAAGGGGGCTGAGTAACATGCATGCCACACATTTCGGATTTATATTGGAAAAACATTTAGAAAATATAAATTGTCTTCCTACAAACAATTATACAGTACTTTGTTTAGCATTGTCATATAAAAGCCCAATAAAATATCTTGAAGTTTGTGGTTGTAACAAGACAAAATGTGAAAAAGTTCACTGGGCTTGAATACTTCTGCAAAGCACCACAGGCAGACATAGGTCTCACTGAGTCAATCTAAAATCCATGCTGTTGTTAGTTTTGTGCAGGGTATCCTGTTCCTGGCCTCCACTGCTCTGTATATGGGACGGAGGCAGGAGTACCTGGGCTTCCTGGTGATGTGTCTGGCTCTCAGCTGGGTGAACGTGCTGTACTACTCCAGGGGGGACAGACACATGGGGATCTACAGCGTTATGATACAGAGGGTAGGGTTCCCTGCAACTGCAGTCAGCATCCCAGTGGAGACTTTGTTTTAAGGCCATCTAACTTCTGTTTTGCTTTGCAGATGATCCTCAGTGATATCCTGCGATTTCTTTTTGTTTACATTGTTTTCCTTTTTGGATTCTCAGCAGGTATTTTATCTTAGCTTAAGCAAATGGAGAGTTAACAACTCTAGGTTGTCAGTGCTTTCACACTAGTTTGGCATTAGAGACAAACTGTATTTTAAAATTAAACTGGGACTATTTCACCACAAACAGTGCATAAAACTACATTTTGTTTCTTGTTTCAGCGGTGGTCACACTGCTTATAGAGCCAGAAGTAAAAAACATAACATCACGGAGGGCAGGATTTTATGCAACCATCACACCTAATGAGGAGTGTGTCACACCCACCTATAAAAACATCCCCTACACCACCCTGCAGCTCTTCAAGTTCACCATAGGCATGGGTGACATGGAGTTCACTCAGGATTACCAGTACATGGAGGTCTTCTACGTTCTCCTCATTGCCTACATCATTCTCACTTACATCCTGCTGCTCAACATGCTCATAGCCCTCATGAACCGGACTGTGGAAAAGATCACTATGGAGAGCACCAGCATTTGGAGGCTGCAGGTGAGTGAATACCGTCCCTGTTAGTGTTTATTGAAGGGAGTAGGGATTAAATGAGTCATTGTGATTTTCCCCAGAGGGCCGTCACGATCCTGGACATGGAGAAAAGGCTACCCTACTGTCTAAAGAAGACTTTTCGCTCTGGGGTGGAGAAGAAACTCGGCACTGCTCTTGGAGAAGATCAGCGAAGGTGTTTCAGGTCTGTCTCTTCATGTTTATTTGTTGTCTAAACACAGATTGTTGTAAAATACAGATTTATACTTTTGTGCTTGATAAAATCTGATTCTTTTTAGTAGCATCTTTATATCTTCTTGTTTATCACCATAAAATGCATGGCTATAATATTGATAGAGATGTCTTGACAGCAACAAGCATTTTGAATTTTAGAGCAGATTCTGTCCTTTGGATTCATGTTTTTAACCTCGTCATGACAACTGAATATTTTTATATAGAGAAGTGAAACATTAGTAACGAAACCAGCTAACATGGCTGAGTCAAAAGTTAAGTTTCTTTGTTGTGATAGAGGCTTTGGAGGCATATAGATTAAATAACTTATTTAGGCAAACAAAAAGCCCTACAAAGGCAGGAGGTCCACTAATGTGATCTGAAAGATAATTAGTAGGGCATGGCAAAAATGGAAGAAAGATCATGGAAAAGCTGGGATTATAAATATACCATCTGAGCTAAATAACGATGAAGTGAAGCTGTGATTATTCATTAAATCAAAACATGGGGTATGGATGACAGAAAGCAATACATACACACACAGAAACAACAGCAAAGAAGCAAAAGTGGAGGACAAAATAAACAAACCCTAATATTGCAGAATTCCAAACATGCATTAAAAATTGTTGTGTTCAAAGCCCAGTTTGGATTGTTTTGTTAACCCAGTCCTGGATCAGATATGGACCGGTTCAGGTGCTGGTTGATTTAACAGCAAACGATGGGTCAAAGTCAGTAGTATTTAGCATTAAGGCAAAAAAAAAACAAAAGTGTGTTAAACAGATAACCCTTAACCTGGAGAGCTACACCATTACTATTTGGCTAATAATGATTGAATTAAATGATTAATTATTTTTATCTATCTATTTTTAAACCTATCTCCAACAATATGGGCGATTCTGAGCAACACAGTGACACAGAGGACAGACACACACACACTCAACCCTAAGGACAAAGGAGAAGCTATTTAGCCTTACATGCATGTTTTGGGACCGTTGAAGGAAGCTGGAGTGTCTCCATGCAAACTTCAAACAGAAAGGCCCTGGCAGGGATTAGGGATCCAGGTCTTTTTTGCTCTAAGGCCAGTTTTAGAAACTACACCAGCATCAAGCACTTAGTGTTTTTTTTCCACATTCATTATAGATACAAGCATAACATGTCTAAACTGTGTGTTTTTATTTTATTAATTACCAATCCTTTGGTCAAAATGTGAATGTTGAATATAGCTAGCACTTGCTTGTGCTAACTATATGGCAGGTAAACAATGTGAGTCTTAAGTGTCAACTAAATTCATGAACACAACCCGCTGACATTATGTTGTATAATAATACCATGTCTTATTTAATCCTCTGGAAGAGCTTCACTGAAATCTGATCAAGTTGTGTAGCTCACAATGGTTGCCTGTGTAGATAATAGGGCTCCTTCTATTCTCTTCCTAACCTGGGGAACAGTTTTTGATCTAATGTTTGGTTAAAATCAGCATTAATTATTGGATCGCTCACAATCTGCCTTGTATGTACACAATAGTTGGACTCCTGTTGCGGTTCTTTCTTCTTTGGACAGTTCTTACTCTGTGAAGCAAAACTCAGTTCCACAAAAACTGGCCCACATTACTGACTAATCTAAGAAACTGGAAAAGAGGAAACCTCACCAAGAACTAATCAGAGGGCAAAGGTTTAGTCTTGTATAGGATTAACAGAAAATCCAGCTGAGGCATCGGTGTCAACTGAGGCACAGTTCTCAATGTTTCAAGATGATATTCAAATAAAAGCAATCTGAGGTGTCACACAGCAGAAAGTAATGGAAGCATGTGTTCCCTTGTCTTCTTAGAGTCGAAGGAGTGAACTGGAACAAATGGAACACTAACCTGGTCAACATCAGCGAGGATCCAGGATGTTTTGATCGGAGCCAGCTGCCTGATTTAGACAGCCCTTTGAGCACATTAAACAGAGGTTGAAAAACATGAAGCATTTTTTTTTCTCCTCAGACTGTCAGTGAATTAAAATCCTGTGACATGTCTTTGTTTTTCCACAGGGAGGAGCTGGAGAGGCATTTTCATGGAAAGCAGTAGGAGGAAGACGTCTCAGTCCACTGAGATGAGACCCCAGAATGTCTAAAGAGCCTCTGAAGAGTTAAACATGGCCTCAGCTTGAATGACGAGCAACAAGGCCTTCCGACTCCAACGCAGTATTCTGTTTAACTGACAAAAGCTTGAACTGATTCCCTGACTGAACTGCTGTTAGATTTATTGTAAATGCAATCTTTACAGAAACATTTCAGTAATATCAGCATAACAAGAAAAATGTGGGCATTTCTTTGTTTGACCTGTATAACTGTGTTAAAAAGTAGACTTTAGGGATGCTGCAACAAATGTTGTATTTTCCATTAACACCTTTGGTAAAATGCATTTCAACCTGTTTGTTCACGTGAGCTGGTGGATGCACATCCTGTGCAGAGAGGCCCAAACCTTCTAGCACCTCTGGCATGGTTTAAAATCCGTCATGGAGTTATACGATCACCAAGGTGCTGATCCTGCCCCTCCTGCTGTGTGCCCTTTATACAGGTCCCATTTTCATCACAGCCAGACAAGCTAAATCTACTGCAGCCAGACCAGCCCTGCAGATTTCACAGCTTGCTTCGTCTACTCGACTTCCTCTCACTATGAGGCAGAGGCAGGCCTGGATGAAGGGCACAGCAATCGGAGCAACAATCTCCACCTTCGGCACTGGCTGACACTGTTACAAATTATGTGCTTTAGCTCTTTTTCAGCTGTTCAGTCACTTATTTGGCCATACAGTTCTAGTCAAAGTTTCCAGAAATTATCATGCAAATAAAAGGCAGTACTTTTGGGGTGTAGTGGTGCATTTCAACAGTTCTTTTTGTCTTGGTGAACTGATAATACAACAAATAGATTATTTGCTGTATTATCAGTGCTTTGCGGTTGATTACTGAATGTTTAAAAAAAAAACAAGAATTTGGCATTTCTTGTGAACAGTCTTTAATAGAAACAGGGTAAAATATATAAATACATCCCAGATAATATTTGGACAAACCACACACTTCTTGTAGACATCAAACAGCTTCTGGCATAATTGTGGCTGGATATTTGACCATTATTCTTATTGGAAATGTAAGAGAATGGGTTGGTCTGCAACTTTTAAGATTAGCCCATAAATTGGGTTTTGGTCTGGGTCATTCCAAGAGCTTGGAGTGAACCTGCTTTATTTATTCCAAACCCAGTTTTGATGTCATCCTGTTGGGGGTACACCCAGCTGTGTCCAAGATTCAATTATGTTTGTTGATTTGTGGTGAAGTTGAAGAATTTGAAAGAGTCCTTCAGCATCATTTTCTACAATGCTCCAGTATCACCAGCAGTGAAGCAAAGCCTCAGCATAATGCTACCACCACCATGCTTGACATGTTCTTCAGTTTGAAAGCTTCCCCTTGGCTCCTGTGAGTATTATTCTTGCCAACATAACCAAATAGCTCAATCTTGGTCTCATCTGACAATGAAACTTTTTTCTTAGAGGATAATTGGCTTGTTCATGTGGGTAGCTGAAAAATCCAGGCAAGCTTGAAAAGGCAGACGTGGTTTTAACTTGGTCAGCATCCTTTTGGTTTCTGCCAAACCGACATTACGGCTGGACAAAGATGCTGGTCTTTAACAGTTTTCAGTTTATGATGCACTTCAGCTCTAGGGGTTACAGATCATCCTACTCAATTTCCTTTAATCCAGGGTGACAGTTTGGGTCAGATTCACACCAGGACACAGGTGACATTGATCAAAAACACAAATCAAAACTGGTTTTAAAATATAACCAAAATGGGTCCAGATGAATCTTGGAAAGCACAAACTTAAAATGACAATTATGATGATGCTAAAACCTCTAGCAGGGACTTTAATGCAAAGACTTGTGTGAACAGCTGTTGAACAGTAGGACAGCGTAACATGAGGGGATTCTACACTTTTGCTGCTTTAAACATTTCAAATGACTCTGACACCTTTCAAAGCATAAATTAGAACTTTATTTTATTATTACAATATTACAAAAAGAGTAGCACAACTCTCACGCTCTTGCCCCTTATCTGTCGTACAGAATGACAAAAGAAAGGCTTGTGGACCTTCTTCTATCTCACAGCAATAGTACAAGAAACAAAGAGGAAAATAAATTTAAATAACAAGCAAATCAAATATCATAAATAGTCACAAATGCAAACTGAAGCTTTGAAACTGGAAAAAAGTTACAGCTCAGTAACTACACATTGCTAAAAATATATAATTACAAAATATTCCTAATTTTTCTTGCTTTCCAACCATAAGGAATCTCTAAGGAATTGCTCTCAATGAGGAAAACTTTATTCAAACGAAAAGGCAAAAAAAGAAAACAAAAATAAAAAATTGCTGTTTCTGTATGTCATTTACCTCCTCTCTTTATTTGGGTTTTTTTTTATTTAAAACCATGCTCATTGTCAAAGGAAAGTCCAAGGACCAAACACTTAAGGCTTTTTAAGGGCTGTTAGGGAGTTCAGTGAACAAAACATAGGTGTCATTGTGTTATTAGAAACACACACACACACACACACAGACACACACCCCAACACTCACTTTTAACTGCGCCTGCATCAGCTGGCAACATTCACACACAATCATTAAAAGTTACAGTAGTCTAGTAGGTAAGCCAGTGTACAAGAAAATAAACAATGCATTTGCTGTTTTTCACGTTGAAACGAAACCACCGTTTCGTTTACCCTCCGAACGATCTTGCAAGTGATCAATTTGGTCTATTGGAGCAGACTTCACATAAGAATCAGTAGCAACTCACACGTGACTCAGTTTTCAACCCTGTCAGGGTTAGAAGCTCCGCCTTGGCTTTAGATTCTGCGTCACATTAAAACAACTCTTTCAGTGTCCACAAAGCCGACAGATCCCTTTCGATACCTGCAAAATGAAGAACCGCAACATTCAAGTAATACATTTTGTTACAAAAAAAAAAATATATATATATATATATATATATGTAAAGATGCGATGGCACAATTTCATACTGGTGTGTCTTCATCAACCTGACTTTGGCCATTTTAAGGTAGAGCAGGGAAACTGTTTTCATTACTTTCTGCCCTTATCTCTAAATGCTGTTGCCAAATGTGGCTCTAGCCACAAGGCTTAATTTTTTAAATACCTGAATTCACTGCAGCATTATAAGCAGAACAGAGCATTGGCTTTTTTTTGTCATATTTGCTCCTGCTTTATCTTTATAATGTACAAACAACCTGATGACATGCTTCTTTTACTGAAAGGAAACCATCTGTAAGAGTCCTGTTATAGAAATAAATAAACAGAACAAAGCCCTCTGCTGAACATGTATACTGCTAATTATTAAAGCCCATTTTTCATCCATCTCTTTATTTTCTTTTCTGCATGGAAGTGATTGTACTTAATTTTAGCATCACCACCAAAGTGAAGTCTAAACCAGTCACAGCCAAAAATTCCTGATATTGTGCAGTAAAACTTCAAAAAAACCAAAAAAAAAACCAAATCAAATATCAGTTGTCACTTTTTTTCTGAGAGTGATCATTTTTACTTCTTTCTTACATGCATAAGAAAAGCCAGGTTATGGATCTGCTGTAGAGATAACACAGAATCTGCTCAAATCCAGGCACAGAAATTCAATGTATGATGGAGGAAGAAGCACAGAGGAGTACAGATGTGTACACACATACACACTTTCAGAAATAAACAAAGTTACCTGTAGTTTCAGGTAAAAGCAAAATAAAAATCAAGCAATTGATCACTTGCAAGATGAAACAAACAAAAACAAGAAACTACTGTTCTGCATTAAATATATTATTTTACCCTCTTTAATACTTGTTGTCCTTTAGGTTATCTGATGAGTTTTCTTCTATTTCCTTTCTTAAGACTAAACAAAAGGACTTGATAATGGTTGTGGAGACAAGGCCATAGCTTATCTGTACCCTGGGTGCTGGATGAGAGCGGTTCTGCCATCTCCGACCTCTGGACCTACCATGCTCAGAGGGGGCCTGTGCATCTTGCCTATCAACCCGAGATTCTGATCGCGGAAGTAGGGCGTCTGGAAGTCCCCACCCAAGTAATCTGCCGTTTGCATCAGATTAGTCTGGCCAGAGGAGGACGTGGTGGAGCTCGGTGCGAGCCTATAATGGGGAGCCCCAAGGGGCCCACAGTCCAGCGTGGTACACCCTCCTGGGCCTGCATTGTGGAATGGCATGGCTACGTCCTGAGACCCCGAGCTGTCACTGTTGGGTGTGGGAAGTATGCTGCTGCTCCAAATGTGGGACTGGAAGTAGTGACCGTTAGTGTAGTGGGCCATGGGACCAGGCATACTGTTGTTGTTGACAGGTGGGGAAGGTGTAGGCCTGTCCACTGGAGGCTTCAGCGAGTACGGATGACCACCCAAAACTTCTGCGGGGAACCCCATGCCTTTAAAATGGAAGGAAGGCTCCCTAGAAGGCTGTTTGCAGAGGTGCGTCATGCCGTTATGAATGTGGGGCACATGAGCCAACTGATGTGGATTCCAGGAGCGCATCTTCTGCTGCTGCTGGGTGGTATGTTGGAGCTGATTCTGTTGGGGGTGAATATGGTGCTGCAGATGCTGCTGATGTTTTGGATCAGCATGGTTGGAAGGCAAGTGGTTCATACCAGCCACACTGGGTGGGGGGTGGGCTCCCATTGGAGCTGTGGCTTTTTCTTGAGGGCCAATAATGCAGTTGGGTGGAGGAAAGCCAGGAGTAGCATGGTTACTGTGCATGGAAACCCTGGAGCATGCACTAATAAGCAGGTTGCGACTGATGGGACTGGGGTTGGCGATCTGGCCTTCACACATGGAGCTAGCTCCTGGGCCCTGGCCGCGCGCTTGGCAAAACTGGTTGAGCTGATGCACAATGGTGCTCAGGTCAGCCTGACGGGCCTGGTGCAGCCCGGCAGCCATCGAGAGTGGAATGGTTGAGGTAGAGACGGTAACGTTAGGTGGCGCGTCGCCATCTGGCAGCTTTCTGCTCCCCTGCAGGCCAGGTGGTGGCTGTTGCTGAAGCATGACTGCAGGGGGCCCCTGCGAGTGGCCAAGGGCTGGGTGTTGAGACAAAGTCTGGAGTCTGGTCGGCCCCTGAGGGTGTAGGGCCAAAGGGGGAGGGTGTCTAAGACTCTGAGTGTGAGCCTGCTGCTGAGAAAGGGGTAGATGTAAAGTCTGAGGCAGGTCCTGCTGTTGGTGGATTAAGCTGTGCTGGGGCAGGTTGGGCAGAGGTGGGTGGTGGTTTAAAGTGCTGGTTGAAGCCACTTGATAGGGTCCAGTGGGAGGGTTCATACTGACTTCAGAGTGCAAGCGAGCCCGGCTACCATCAAAATCTTTCAGGATACCTTTGACTGTGGGCACCTTGACGATAGCAAGGAGTCCCGTCTTGGCACTGGCCTGAGAGGGGGGGTAAGGGCTGTAGCGCTGGCCTGACGTATCCAGCCCGTTGACCGTACGGCGCACGTGGTTACGCTGGGGGACTTTGACACTGTTAGGAAAGATCTTGATGGTAAGGGGGTTGTTGGCAACCTTCTTAGCATATGCATCCAATTCTGCAGGGGTTGGAAACGGAGCGGATCTCATCCTTTGTATGGTATCCCCTGAAGAAGAACCAGGACAGATGTAGTTAGAAAGGTAAAAAGAGAAAAGAACAGAGCGAGGCAAAATGAAGTAGTTTAAACCAGTTAAAAGTGTACTGTACCATAAAAAAGTATTGAACTTTTTCTCATTTTGTCACGTTACACCCACAAACCATACTGAGAGAAAGCCTCTCCACAGCATTATGGTACTACCACCATGTTTTATCATAGGGAGGGTGTGTTCAGGGTGATTTTCACCATACAGTGTTTTGAATGTAGGCCAAAAAGTTCTAATTTGGTCTCATCTGACCAGATCATGTTCTTCCACATTTTTGCAAGGTCCCCTGCGTGACTCTTAAAAAACGGAACAATTTGTGGCGAGCGCGATTAATAACTGTTCTGTCAAAAGGGTCTCACATGTTTGCAACATTAAATAAAAGGCAACAAAAAAGCTTTTTTTGTGAACCGTTTTCTAATTTCTTGGTCTATTTACTACTTTTAGTCAAGTCTAATTGGTAATATGGGACATTGGTCCCTCTTTCTTCAGAAATGCTTGCTGTAAATGGGTGCACCCACATTTGTTTTGGACGAAATGTTGCTCAATGTAAGCAAAACTAAAAGCAAAAGATACATAGCAAATAAAAGACATAAAACATTGTGTTGTAAGCAAGATTTTCCATTTTAAGAAGATTTTCATTTTAGAAGTTACAAAAAAAAGTGCCCAACCATGCCTTCACTGGACTTTATTTAGGGGCATCAGACTAGATACAAATTACACGACTTTTGTTTGTAAAAATGTTTAGAATAATTCTGAGTTTCCCTCCAACTTCCCAAATATGCGTTGCCTTGCGTCGGTCTATCACATAAAATTAAGTAAAAATACATTATAGTTTGTGGTTCTAAGGTGGAAAAGTTCAAGGGTTATGAATTATTGCAAAGTTATGTTTATGACACAAAAGCAAACATCAGTTGAAATCTAAGGAGCTTAGTGGAATATACATTTAGAAAGAGCTCTTGTGTAAATACACTGCTCAAAAAATAAAGGGAACACTCTAATAACACATCCTAGATCTGAATGAATGAAATATTCTCATTGAATACTTTGTTCTGTACAAAGTTGAATGTGCTGACAACAAAATCACACAAAAATCATCAATGAAAATCAAATTTATTAACCAATGGAGGCCTGGATTTGGAGTCACACACAAAATTAAAGTGGAAAAACACACTACAGGCTGATCCAACTTTGATGTAATGTCTTTAAAACAAGTCAAAATGAGGCTCAGTATTGTGTGGCCTCCACGTGTCTGTATGACCTCCCTACAACACCTGGGCATGCTCCTGATGAGATGGCGGATGGTCTCCTGAGGGATCTCCTCCCAGACCTGGACTAAAGCATCCGCCAACTCCTGGACAGTCTGTGGTGCAACGTGACGTTGATGGATGGAGCGAGACATGATGTCCCAGATGTGCTTCATCGGATTCAGGTCTGAGGAACGTCCATAGCTTCAATGTCTTCATCTTGCAGGAACTGCTGACACACTCCAGCCACATGAGGTCTAGCATTGTCCTGCATTAGGAGGAACCGTTTGTGCAGACACATGCGCATTTGTGGCCTGCTGGAGGTCATTTTGCAGGGCTCTGGCAGTGCTCCTCCTGTTCCTCCTTACACAAAGGTGGAGGTAGCGGTCCTGCTGCTGGGTTGTTGCCCTCCTACGGCCTCCTCCACGTCTCCTGGTGTACTGGCCTGTCTCCTGGCAGCGCCTACAGGCTCTGGACACTACGCTGACAGACACAGCAAACCTTCTTGCTACAGCTCGCATTGATGTGCCATCCTGGATGAGCTGCTCTACCTGAGCTACTTGTGTGGGTTGTAGAGTCCGTCTCCTGCTACCACGAGTGTGAAAGCACCACCAACATTCAAAAGTGACCAAAACATCAGCCAGAAAGTATAGGTACTGAGAAGTGGTCTGTGGTCCCCACCTGCTGAACCACTCCTTTATTGAGTGTTTCTTGCTAATCACCAATGAGTTCCCCCTGTTGTCTTTTCCATTTGAACAACATCATGTGAAATTGATTGTCAATCAGTGTTTCTTCCTAAGTGGACAGTTTGATTTCACAGAAGTTTGATTTACTTAGAGTTATATTGTTTTAAGTGTTCCCTTTATTTTTTTGAGCAGTGTATTTTCCCTTTAAAACTAATAGCTACCATTGCATGATGACTAGATGTAGATGAGGTTGAGGTTTCCTATTCTCAGCAGAAATATTAAAGCTGACACATTCAGAAAAAAAGAAATTCAAGTGAAATCCAGTTAAGGACAGTTGTTGGTGACTTTTAGGTCAAAAGCTATTACTGGCCCTAATTGACACATTCAGGCCAAGGAGAAGTGCTGAGGGTGGGCTGTGATGTAGTGGGTGAATCACAAACCAAACAAAGAATAAGAGAGGCAGTAATGGTTCCCCTGTGGCTGTTACAGGGAGCAAAAAGAAAAAAAAAAACAGAGTGAAAGAGAGATGCAGAGAGCGGCTCTCCATGACAGCAGACAACTAATCAGACACAGAAGCAGCATCTCTGATGTGTAGGAACACCTCCTAGGACTCCGCTCATAGACGTCTGCTACACCTGCTAAGCACAGTGACTAAATTTAACAAAGCCTAGGCGACAATGTGAACATGATTACCTGTTTGCGCATGTGGGAGTGTGTGAGGTTGTTCAAAAACAGCAACAACAACCACAAAAACAGTTGGTTCATGTGTCAAAATGATCCATTTAATCTGTCATGGTTTTTTTTTTAATCCAAGCAGATTTCAGTGCACAACCAGTCCAATTTGAACATACAGAGAAGGGCATTTGTTGGCAACCCTAGTAAACAGGTGTAAAATGCAATAAAGTAAATGTATTATTTTTGTACTAGCATCAACACACTGAAAATATTTGAAAATTAAAGGTTTTTATTTGATTGAAATTTGTCAGTGTGGGAAATCCCATTCAAACAAATATTTTCTTTTAACTAAATTATCAGTGGCACAATTATTGGTAATTTTTACTTAGCTCCTAAAAGAAATGGTGACTGAAGCATTTTTTATTTAACCTTTACTTTTTAATTTCAACTGAAAAGTTGATCGGGCTTTCTAGAAACTTGAATTTAGGAACTAACTTTCTGTTTCTCTGAGGCAGAATAAAAACGTAGGACATGATGTATGTGCTGGGAAACAGAGGGTCATTTCTTTAGCCACTGGTCACCTGGCTGGAGGAGGAACCACATTCATCTTGTCATTGAGTGCAGGACATTCACCAAGTCTCCATAACAACCATTAGACACCATCTACATACTAACTGGTTGGTTGTGAGAAATGCCCAAAAAAAGCCATTTCTGTCCTAACATTATGAATGTGAAGATGTGGAGTTTGTTGAACTTTATTGGAAATTTTACTGGTGTTTGTGGTTGAAAAAAATCGAGCTTTGCAGCAAATGCTCCAGATGGCGTTGGCTTAAAACAAAGGTTGAATATGTGAAAATGCCCCTAATGTCTACTGTTGCATAGAGTGAGGATCTGTGATGCTGTGGGCCTGTTTATCATGTTTAGTCCTTGGGTCTTTGAAATGCATTGACATTTTAAATAAAAATCCGACGGCCTCTTGTGAGGTGAGCTGTGGAGAAGAGAGCATGAGAGAGGACGCAGAACTATGGATGATCTAGTGAAGAAATGAGCATTTTCAATAATGCAGATGTCTTCACAGCTAAGTAGTTCCCTGACTTTGGTGTAGAATAAAGAAGAAATCAAGAATGTGTGATTCTGCCAGAAGTCTATGGTTTCCTATGACTGTAGTGCTTAGGCTCAGTCTCACAGCAGTCAGCCTGGCCTCATGGGATGAAGCACACAGCTGAAGAGACTGAAGTGAGGGGCACGGAGCTAGCAGACCCAGGAGTTGTGCCAACTAGCTAATTAATTCATGCTTTATTTGCGAAGAGGACACAATGGGTAGTGATGTGCGGGGGCTGGTATGGGGCGGCACACAGACACACATGGTGGGGGCTCCACTGTAACAAAGTGTTCAGCCCACTGACGGCAGCCTCGTTAATGCAGGGGTCTGGGCCAAGGAGCTGGAGCCTGACACCCGACATCATCGGGGCCCAGTGTCTGTCTGTCACTGAATAAATGCCAGGCTAAGCAAACACAGAGAAATGAACACTTCCACACAAGCATACAGACATGCTGAGGATAGGTTTTGCCTGTCAAACACAAGGAATGATTAATGATCTTGTTGGAAATGATGTCTCGTGGTGACAGGAACAGACTGAATAAATACAGGGCTGATTTTACTGGAAAATGTAACCACAGTCAGGGATTCTGACACAGCCCTCATGTTGTGAAAACGTCCTCATGTGTTGCAGTAAAAAGGATTGTAAGTGAGAAGCAGGAGAGCACCATGATCTGCTGCAAGTAACATAGCATCTGGATCATTTCATTACCAAGGTGGGCGCAAGGTTTAATGGTTTTAAAACATCACAATATTTCTCTTGCAAAGCGTTGTACAGCTGATTTCAGCATGTGACTTCATTTGATCAAGAAAGGCGTCTATTGTCAGGACACTTGAAGGAGAGCGCTTTGAGCTCGACATCCTGTTGTATCCATGTTAATGACTCTTATTGGGAAGTAATAAACGAAGTAGTTCCTGAATTGCTCTGTTGTGTTGATAAAGTCAACTAATAAAGACTTCCTGCAGGCCTAACCAAGAAAACCGTTACAGTTAGCTGCTAATGATGCTAAAGTTAACATCAACTTCATAGCTTCCTACTCACTGTATTCCTGTAACCCATGATGCCTTTGGGAAATAATAACCATCAGGGCAGAGTTATTCCAAGCAAAGATTGGAAATATGGAAAAATCATCTAAGAACATCCAATATTTACATCTTAATCAGGTCAAAACAATCATCTTTCAAGGTTTGTGAGGATGACCTTGAGAAACAGCTTTTGATTAAAGATACTAGCATATGTAGCTGTTTCATCACATCCATTACTACAGATGGAGAAGACAGGTTAAAAACAACTTCACTGGATATTGACCAGGCATTCTTTATGCCTTTTAATCTGCTTAGAGCTCATAGTGTATTTTGACCAAAGGCAATATTTTTAATTTTATGTTTGACTAAAGAGGAAATTATCTGTTGTAGGTTGAGAATGCGGTCAGAGATGGAAATACCAGGATGTCATACCCTCATGAGTCATAAAAGGGCATAATTATATTAACCATTATTTCCTAAACCTATAATTATACCTGAAGATTTCTCAGCAGTGCTGCCACTTCTTTTCAGAGGCCAAACAACATGATTGGTTGTAGCACATTGATTTTCCTCCATGGACTTTTTGTTGGCAATGAAAGGAGCAAACCTTACAGGTTTTTAGGGGTTGCCTAAAAATGAGATTTTTTTTAGTTATTCCATCTTGATTCCTCGTCTGTTCGTAGCAGATAGAAATGCAACCACAGAGCAACAAGTATCTGAATGATGCACAGTGTGCGATTATCAAAACAGACGGCAACAAAATATTGCAGATGTGGCCCGGGAACATGAAACACCAGGCTCTGTTCTACACCAGACCAGTTAAGATCATAGTTCTGCAATTAACACATAATTAAACATCCTTACAGATTAATTTGTCCTATACATCATACAAGTGAATCCAGAGCAATCACTGGAGGGGCCTATTAGTTGTGCATAAGCCATAAGAAACGGTTTCTATTTAAAACGATTGAAAGGGCAATTTTCAAGCAGAAAAAATAATCATGAAACAATCTCTTTAACCCAAACCAATCCAGATTCAAAAGTAGCCAAAACGGCTCTGCTGGCTGTGATAGAAGCGTCAAAACAAGCCAAAGTGACAGCCAAGTCCTCAGTAGTTATCCTGCCAGACTTATCTGGTTTATTTAATACCATAAAAACATAGTATTCTTTTGTCCATGCTCTCTAGCATGAGCATCACAGGGACAGCACACTCCTTGTTTTGAATTGTTTCACATTGCTCCATCAAAGGTAGCTAGAAACCTGGGTGTCATGATCGAGGACCAGCTGACCTTCAAAAATGTCTGTTGCTTGGTCACGCAACTTTGCACTGCTAAACATAACCCCTCATTCATGACTCGGTGGTCAAGGGACTGTCGGCTAGCGTTCCCTGTACCACGCTAGAGACAAACCATTTTCTTTTCAAGCATCATTCCACGATGGTGGAATGACCTAATGAGCACCAGGACAGGGGCGTCCCCGTCTAACTTGAGAAACACTTTTAAGACCCATCTCTTCATAGAGCATCTCCTACCCTAAAACCTACCCTGTACACCCTCTACTGCTCTTCAGCATCTCCCTCTATGTTTGCACTTTTTCTACACCATCCCTACTCCCACCTCTGACAGAACCTGACTGTTGGTCTTCCTTCTTAGTCCGTGTTGTTAGCTTTAGTATTAATTGCATTGTTACATTCTTATTTGTAAGAATCTGCCAAATGCATAAACACGTAGATCATGGAAAAAAGGGGGTGATGTAGAAAGGGATGGCTGATTTTAGACTCTATAAACACAGTAATCAGAATCAATGTAATATGTGTATCTTGTGCAACCTGTTTTCCATGTGTAAAAACACAAAGTAGATATTTTTGGTTTTCTCTATAATATTACTAAAATCTTGAAGTGGGGTTCTCGTGAACACAACAGAGTGCATGATCTTCTTGACTGTATGTTTCGTTAACCATTCATTTCAGATAAACTAGGATCACAGACTGACAAAAACAGCTTCAATGGACAAATATGCAACAAAATGGATAAATCACTGCCCAAAGTCAGTAATAAACGGTGGATAAAATGGAACTGTGCTACTTAGATCATTTAAAAGCTCCTGTCAGCTACCGATTAAATCTTCTACCAAGCAAGTGTAGCCTTTTAGCATTTCAACCTTAACCTGAAACCAAGATTATTAGAAAAGCTACAAGCATTAAGGGAAGGTTAATGAGGAATATGAGGGAAACATGTTGGTGAGTGCTGGTGGCATGGAGAATATCATCTCTCAGATCTCTAGCCAAGTACGTTGCCAGGGAGGAAACAGGGAAAAGGGGGCCGCTCTGGCCAAGCACTAATTATCTCACTGCTAGCGAGCTGATTGGAATACAAGTGCACAGTCAGCAGGCACTAATTATGGTCTCTTTTATTCAAACTACTGTTTTTATTGAGCAAGGTTTAAGCAGCGGGGAAGTGGAGGCTTGTGCTGCTGCAAATTGTATTTTTCACACATGAACAGCAAATTAGAACTGAAGGTCCGGTACCAAATTAGACATGTGTTTTTCTTTTGGGGGGTCACATGAAACCTCTTCTTTCTTCTAACAATAAAGCAATATAACCTTCATAAATGAACAAGGAGAATATGAAAAGAGATAGTTTCAAGATCAGTTGTCCCTAAGAACCGGCCCAGCTGTGCTCCATTTGTTCTACCTATAAGAACCGAGGAACAAGAGCCTCTTCAAGGCACTTGAGTCATCCTGAGAGGAAAATGGGCTGGTTTCTTCACTTGATATACTCCTGCGACAGCCTTTACACTTTACAGCCATCATCTGTTAACACTCACTCCCTGATGATAAATAGAGCAGTTGCTCTGGCCTTGTCTCTGCGAGCTCGTAAGTTTAAACGACTCTCCCATCCCCAGATTCAGTCACAGCAGAAGAGGCGATCTGGATCGATCTGAAGCACTTGCCGATTGTGGAGTGAAGGGTTCAACAACAAGATTCATCTGCTGATTCAGTCCGTTTTATGGGAAAATTCTGGGAATTTTAGTTCACACCTTTCCTTTTGTGCGTAAAAGATGATACTGCACGTTCTCCTACGCCTGGGCAGACAGTATGTTCTTAACCATGCGATCTTTTATGCTTGTGTGTTAATATATCAATATTGTCCTCTGTAGGAACATCATCTCTTATATCCCTACAGTCTTTGCCCACTCTAAACACTTCTCCCCAACGAGTACTTCAACTTCAGTCCTCAGCCAAGTTTTTAAGAAGTCAGCAAATTACATCTTCTAAGTGTCAACTGTTACTGGTGACCACCGATTAAACTCGGTTTGCCTTTGGGTCTCTTTTAGGGTCTTAAAAACCTTGAACATTGTTTTAATGAAATCTGAGCATCAAACTGTCCCACAATTTTAAAGTGATCCAAGACCCTGAAAATGTCTGAAAAATATGGTGAGCATTTTTATTGAGGACCACCTCATTCAATCCTTTGTAGAACTACCATTTGCAGCAAGTCCAGCAGGTTATACAACAGCTTCCTTTGAGTAAGAGGATGTGTGCTTTTTCTCCGCCACTGTTGGACATTTAGAGTTATGATTTTGTCCATTCTTCTTTGCAAGCTTACTCAGATTGGATGAAAACCATCTATGCACAGCAAATTACAACTCTTGCCACAGATTACCAATTAGATTTAAGTGTAGACTTTGACTGGGCCATTCTAACACGGGAATATGCTTTTATCTGATCTATTCCACTATAGTTCTAGCTGTAGGTTTAGAATCATTGTCCTACTGGAATGTGAACCTCCAGTTTTATAAGGCTCTCTTCCAGTATTGCCCTGTATTTAGCTGGATCCATCTCCCCATCAAATGCATCTTTGCTGAAGAAAAGGCCTTCCCTCAGCATGATGCTTTGACCACCGTGTTTCACAGTGTTTTCATGGTAATTTGCAGTGCTGGTTTTCCACCACACGCAGCATTTTGGATCAAAACCAACAATTCTAGTCTCATCATGACACGGCAACTTCTACATCTGTTGTGTCCCCCACATGGCTTGTAGCAAACTTCAAACAGGACTTGTTGTTGTTTTCTGTCAACCATGGCTTTCTTCTTGTCATCCCTCCATGAGGACCAGTTTTGTGGGCTCCAAGACAGTTTTATCAACAGACAGGCCCAACTGTGGAATACATCTCTACAGCTCCTCCAGAGTGAACATGGGCCAAAGCATTAGATTTAGGTCAATGTTTAAAGCCTGGGGTATTGTTTCACTACCTAAACCTAATTTGAACTACTTCGAAACATTATCCCTGGAATTGGTTGTAATGCATTTTATTTGAGAGCGTCAGACTGAATCCAAATGAATACCACACGTTTCAGACTTTTATTTAAAACTTCTGACAGACATTTATTATTTTCCTTTTGTGCTACTTTAACATACTGTCCCAACAAAACACACTGACGTTCATGGTTCTAACCTGGAGAAGGTTTTAAGGGGTATGAATACATTTGGGAGGCACCGTGTACTCAGGAGACACTGCGTTATGTGCACTGAGAATGAAGCTGCTAAGATAGAAGAGGTGATCTACAGGTGCTGGTTTATACAAAGTACGATAGCTGAGAGTGAACTAAATTTTCCTTTGCATCTTTGAAACATCCAGAAATGAAACATATATATGTCTTTTGATGTAGCAGTCTCTGTTTGAAGAAACGATGAAAGAGAAAATCATTATGAAAGAAAGCCAACAGAAGAAAAAATTGACTGAAATTACGCTTCTTGGAATTGCCGCACTGTTCGCAACTCACTCCATCACATAAATGCATTATAGTGTTGGGCAGAAAAACAAAATGAACTCCAGTTGTGCTCAGATGTGTCTTGGTGTGTTAGAAATGAAGGAAGAGCAGAGAAACAGTCTGGGCTGATGGCTGCACCATGTCACAAGGCTGCCTGAGAGAGGCAACAGACGCCGGCACTTAAGACTCCCTCACGCTCGCTGATCTCCTGGGGGCTGGCTGATTACTGTGATTCTGAAATTACAGTCTTGATGAGCAGGAGCATTTCACAAAAGAAAGCTGGAGCAGAAATGGGTCAGGCTGGGACTGAGTTTCCACTCAGAGAGACTTAGACAGGAAGAGACTGTTTTATTTTTATATGATCAGACCTTTGTTGGATGAAATATATATTTAAAATCAAACAATTAATTAGGATTTGTTGCAAACAGGAATTTATTAGTTCAAAATAAAATTAAACTTCAACACAAACATTTATTTTCATTTGTGTATTAATCTCCAGCCCTCACTAGGAGTCAGCCTCTGCTCACTCTGACCTTAACTTTTCCATTCACAATCCCAGCTCACATGCTCAAAATCTCTAGTTTGTCAGAAGTTGATTAGTAAAATTCAAACACATTTAATTCAGCTGGCAGGCACTGACAAGTCTGCTGTTACACCAGGGCAGCAGATTGCATCTTAAATTCATTCGCATTACAAGATCAGCGGGGCAAAACCACTCAGCCGCAATCTGTCTGCAAGTCTGACAGTAACTGACTCTTCCTGACGGTGAAAATTAGGCGAGATGGCTGTGTTTAACACTCCACAGCGATGGTGGTGTTCTGGTAAAGCAGGCAGGGCCGCGCTGTTGTGACAGACACGTCTTCATGGGGGATGAGAGAGAGGGGCGGCGAGCTCGTTCATCAGCAAATTAATGGCGCAGTTCATCCTAATTTCCCATGAAGACAGATTTGCACTTCAGGAGAACAAAAATATTCCTCGTTTTTGGGGTTTAATGCGGGGCGAGCGAAAAGAGAGCAGGGACATGGTTGGCAGTGGGATCTAATGTGGAATTATATCTGCTTGGATCGTTGCGTGGGATTGTGGGTTTGTGTGTGTGTCCTGAGATCAGTACTTACATTTCTGCAGTCCAGTGTTCATCTGCGTGTGGGGGAGAAGCTGGAGGGGGAGGTCACCTGGCCCTGGCAGACAGGCCAGCATTTCACACAGACACTAATGCAACATGGGACACGCACTTCTCCTCACACTGCATAGAGAAAGGGAGGGGGGAGGAGAGATAGGGGAGAGGTCAGACATAACTGCGAGGCAGCACATGGTGCGTGGCGATACAGAGCCTGGGTCTGGACTAATAGAAGTCTGGAGCTGCTCCCTGGAGGCATGGGGCTGGGGAGGACATAGTTAGCTTTCAATTAGAAACTGATTCACACCTGCAGCATCAGGTAAGGTGACATTTGAAGCCAATAACAACTTCAATTAAACATCAAACAGCTGAAGTGAAACGGGCAAACTGGGCCTGAGGGATTGGCTGTTTTAAATCGACCCAGTCCCCCCTTCTCCTTCAACTCGCCCTGCATGTAAGTCGGTTAGTAAGACCCTGGTACCTGCACTCTACCTCCCCACCTTCCCCGGACCACAGCAGAAGATATTAATTCTTGTACATCATCTTGCAAAAAAGTTCAAACCACATGAATTTCTCCACATTTTTGATCCATTACAACAACAAAAAACTTTCCTGTATTTTACCCATGAAGACAGATTTGCCAGTTTATTTTTTTTATTTACACCCTTAAATAAATTCCAGTGCAGCCAGTTTTCTTCAGAAGTCACCTAATCAGTAAACAGAGACCAAAATTGAAGGTTCTGGCCGACATTTAAAACACCGCGAGACACATCACCATGAACACCACAGTTCCACCACAAAACATGGCAGTGGTCAGAGTTCATTAAAAGACGAACGGAAAACAATCCTAGAAGAAAACCTGTTAGCAGCTACAAAGACTTAAGACTGGGGCGGAGGTTCATGGCCAGTCAATCAACAGGTCTAAACATATGGGTGAGTGATGTGTCAGTTTTACATCATTGAGGATAAGAAAGTCTTGATCTGCCAAAAGCACAGAGATAGTGGGATCAGCTATAAGGCAGATTATATGCATTGGAGTTCTACGCTGTTGCTCAGACACATCTGTTTTGTTTTTTCTTCTTCCCTGATGCTAAGTTACGTGTCAGGTAAGAAATGCTTACTGGTTTCAATAATTACTTTAGTTAAAACTTACCAATAACACTTTGTATTATGGTTTCATCACTTAGCATTAAAGTTATTACACATTTTGTAAGTTGAGCAAAACATTTTAGGACAGGACACTACTTAAATGCCAGCTATGCTTGTCATGTGTTGGCTAAAATTGCCAACTTGTAATTATTTCAGACTTAAATATAATAGATTTTTTTCTTTAGGGTAGAAAAACTTGAGGCACTTGATTTGCTTAAAAGACATACTTCTGAGAGGCCTGGAGGTGGCTAGTGCATCTCCAGAATTAAAAGAGACCTTTGTTTTAGAGACATATTAAACAATGGATTAAACTCAGAATGCGATGAACGAAAATTAATAGGGACAGCTGTAGCTCCTATAAATGTCAGCCACTTTATACAATAACTCAGTAGGAGAAGGAAGGGGAATGGCTAGTCATGCTCCACTTGGCTTGCTGCTGTATTCCAAACTCCACAGATGCTAGCTTAATCAGCACCGGAGAACGGTCAGGGAGCAAATTAAGTCTACAGGGTCCGTGCCCTCCCCGTTAGCTGTGTGGCATCAGAGGAGGGCGGCAAGTGTGCACAGACAAAAAGCTTCTCTGAGAAAGGCAATTACCCACAAAACAACCTTGACATGCCTGCATGCTGCAGGGTGATGGCTTAAAAGTGTCTTACCACCCGCAGGGAGAATAGACCAGAGGAGGAAAGAGTGACAAAGCCGGAGAGAAAGGTGGTAAGACTGAAAGACGGGTGGCGGTGGAGGTGCTGATGGTGGGGGATCCAACTTGCTCTAAAAAAGCAGGAGCTCAAAAAGGTCAGGATGACAGCTCATTTAAATCCTCCCGGGGAGGGAAGAAAAACAAGGCTTAATGAAGCTCCCAGTAATACACAGATACCTGAGGGAGTTGCACCTTGGGTTGCTGCAGGGGCACAGTGGCAAAGGGGAGAAAGGGAGAAAATGGTGGGTGATTAGCAATGGGTGGTGGAGCTGCTGTCTAGAGACAGATCTGGAAGTTTTTGAGGTGCTCTGCCCTGTTGGTGCTGCATCAACTTCTCTGTTAGCAAGCCTCCCAGTCCCCTGATCCTCCAGTGTTTCCTCTGCTTTCTGCGTTACAGCCTGGACCGCCATATGGCAGCAATCCCTGCCCTCGATTCAGCGTGTCACCATGCATTAACTTTAATTGGCCTGATATGTTATTCTTTTCCCTCTGGCCTTGGAAGGATTTTAGGTACATGGAGCCTTGATGTCAGCAGGCAGGATTTCCAGCTCTCATTTATCAGGTTGCCTAGATTTCACACAAAGATTACAGCTATCTCTCTGACAACAGGCAGACTCAGGGTGGAGGAAAACTCAATATCAGACAAATCAGAGTCTTTGTTTTCCAAGCTTCCAGAAACAATCGCTGTGGCACACAAGTAAAATAGAAAACAAAATGGCAACGTATACCATCAGATCATTTGGTAGAGGAACACACACATCAACACATTACCGGCAAAAAAAGAAAACACATGCAGCAGGCCACCCTCCTCCTGCTTCCCCCACAGCGCCCCTGAATGTCAGAAAACTGTGCAGTGGGGAGTGCAGCGGCAAAGGTCAGTCTATGGTAATGCCTGAGCTGACACTGTGCTTTACAGCGCAGAGCAGGGGGAAATGAAACCCAACAGACAGAAGCCTGACGTCTACCGACTGGCCTATCGGCAGCACTTCAACTGTTACATCAAATATTGCAGCACACACCAAACGCTGGCACTTTCAACAAGGCCACAAGCCCCTGCAGAGGCTTTTTAACACTGAATATTTCCCTGTGAAGCTGGTTGACTTGACCTGACAGTCAAATCCAGACAGGGACTCTCTGCCAGTTATAATCAGCTGAGTCGGTTGTCAGAGTCCTAATTGCTGCCTGACCGCCAGGCAGGGGTTTTAGCATGGCCAGGGCAAACAGGTATTCTACTCAGCGGCCTGGTGGCTTTGTGATAGAGAGTCAAGCCCCACCTGGCATGAGTAGAAACAAAGCTGAGTCTGTGGAGACCCTGCAGGGCCAGCTGGGCAGGCCTGTGGAGTTAAGCCAGTCGTCTCATACTATCAAGCCCGTGCAGACAGACACCAGGGGGCTCTGAAAATATTACTGGGGTCCCCCTGTGACTCAGTAGGCCTCCGCCAGCTACTTATAGAGCTGTAATAAAAGTGTGTGAATAACTGTGGAGCTTTCATTATAGACAAATAAAAGCGAAGCAGACAAAGCAGGACTTGTGATGCACATGGCTTGTGTCATATGTCAAATTGCTCCCATAAAAGCTGGCCTATATTTTCTTTTCATTTCTCTGCGGGGAAGGGAAACAAGAAAGTCGGTAGAAAGTACTAAAAAAATAGAATAGAATGAAGATCAGGAGGGATAGAGGCTGTTTAGGTAAATTACACCAGCCCGATCCATACAGCGCTTCCCAAAGTATTCACACCTGAACTTTTACAATCACAAACTAGATTTTATTGTTATTTATGTGAAGTGAAAAGAAGACAGAGGGTTTTAAATTTTGTTATAATGAAAAAAAATTAATCTGAAAAATATAGCTTTCGTTTGTATGCAACCTCCTTTATTCTGATGACCCTAAATAAAATCTAGAGTAGTCCCCACAGTGGAACATGGTGGTCTAGCGTCATGCTGTGGGACAGGGGGCAATGCTCAGATTTGATGTGCAGATGGACGCGGTGAAAAATAAGGCAAATCGCAAATCATAGTTGAATCCCCAAGCTTATAACCAGAGCTGCATCGTGTAGATTAAAGCATAGTCACACGATACAATGGCCCAGTCAAAGTCTAGCCCCAAATCCAATCCAATAATCTGAAAATAAGGCTTTTATTTGAAAATGCTCCTTCCAATCTCACTTAGCTTGAGCTGTTTTGGAATGTTAGGAAAACCTGCAATTGAAATATTTTTATTAAATATTGTTATGACTATGTAGATTGCATTTAACCCACATTTTCCTCCATATTATCTTCTCATGAAGAGGCTAATACCACTTCCCATGGCAGACATGGCTGAAGTCTATTTTGGGTATGGGCAGCAGTAAAAGTCTATCCAAATGTCCAAACATATTAGTGGGGAGCAGACAGAGGGCGCATGCATCAGGCTTAAAGTCGAATGTAGCAGGCAATATGGTGCATGGTGATATTGCAATGATTATCGTAATTGGATATATTGTGCCACTCTACACTTTTGCCAGAAGGAATGTGCAAAGCTAGTAGAGATATACCTCAAAACATGCAGCTAAAGGTGGTTCTACTGAAAAGGGTGGGGTGTTATACAAATACATACCACACTTTCTCAAATTTCTGTTTGCCTTTCCCATACAGTTGCAATTAAACAAAGATCTGTGGTTATAACATTATAAAATGGGATCCTCACAGAATATTTTGATCAGCATCATCTCCGTCAAATAATACATTCACAGAGAAGAAATGTAAGAATTGCAAGAGGCTAATAGTCCAGGAAATGAACTATTAAAGTTTCCCCAAACAGTAATGCATGGGGGCTGTAAAACAGAAATAAGCTCATTAGAGGAGGACAAATAATATTAGCAGAGAAAAAAACAATGCACGGAGGCAAATTAGATGGGAACATGTTTGGTTGCTGTTTGAATGATATTATATTTTTTATGCCAATTATTAGAAAAGGCAATTAGACGAAGCCAGTCAACATACTGCACACGACTTGTGCTTATGGCTAAAGGAGAGGACAGCTGAAGAGTGGAGGAGAAAGAAAGCTGCTGGTATTTTAATTGCATGTTTACCCCCAGGTTAGGGGTCTGAAATAGAGCCAAGAAAAAAATATATGTTGGGGCCGACATTCAGAACAACTTCACCGTGTTGATTCTATCAGGGACAGAGAGAGTGAAATTACTTTTCACTGCGAGCTGAGTCTGAATAGGAGGTGAAGAGGAAAAAAGGATCACTAAGATGAGAACAGCTTTTTACCTTTGAATACCAAGCTTGAGCGTTTTCTCAAAAGAAATGTGTGTGTGTGTGGGGGGGGGTGTCTTTGCTCTCTTAAGCACACTAGGAAAGGAAATAATAGTTTGTTGTGGCCTTTAGGCTATTAGGCTTTACAAACTGAGATTGAAAAGGATTTCTGTTGCTTGCAGAGGACTGTGGCCAAGTTCCACTGGTGATGACTCCAGCATGCCTGTTTGGGAGCAGCCCGCTGGGTTTTTTTTTTTTTAGGCAGTGGAGATCCCCTCATCACCCCATGGTGTTATCTCACACCACAAGACAGAGGGTAGAGGTGGAGATGGCTAAGAGACTGACCAGCACAGAATAAAATAAACAACAAGACCACCAAGCCCAAGTGTTGGGTTGCAGCACGTTACAACATGTGGTGCATTTTCTGTCCAGCCACCTATACTCCGATAGTCCCAAATAAAAATCAGTGTAACCAAGGCACACAACTGCCCTCAGAAGTCAGCTAATTCGTAATCCATTGTGTGTGTTACTAAAGGTCTGAATCCAGCTGTCCTGTGAAGGTTCAGGGGTTTGTTAGAGAAAATTAGTGAATGGCATCATGAAGAGGAAGTAACAAAATAGACAGGTCAGAAATACATTTGTGGATCATTTTAAAGCAGGTTTAGGCCATAAAATAAAATCCCTACATCTCAATGAGCGCAGGCCAGTTCATCCTCTAAAAATGGAAATGGTGCAGCAGTACTGCAAAGCTACCAGAACTTAGAGAACACCGCAAACAAAAAGGCTCTATGGTCAGACTGAAACTAAAAACTTTTCAGCCTTCATCCAAAAATGCTGTGTGTTGTGGAAAACTAAAACCATGAGTGAAAGATGTTGACAAGACATCCCTCCACATCCAAGCCAAGTCCTTTAATAACAACTTATACTTTAGCACACAATGTGGCTAAATAGTGCCAATAGTTTAGATCAAAACATATTAATCTTTTAGAATGACCTACGCAAAGTCCAGATCTAAATCTGCAGCACATTCTATGCCACATACTTAAAAATTGCTTGTTACAGATGTTCTCCATCCCATCTGACAAAAGCTTGAGCAATTTTCCGAAGTGATATGATCAGAAAGTTCAGTCTCTACATGTGCAAAGTGGTAGCGACATTCCCCAAAACACCTGCAGCTGTAATTGCAGCGAAAGGTAGTTCTACAAAGTATTGTGAATGTGAAAAAGTTCAAGTGGAATGAATACTTTTCCAAGGCACTGTAGCACCTTAATTGTGAGAAAAAAAATAAAAATAAATAGTGGCTTCTAGTGTGTCATGGATAAAACTGTCAAGCAGAGCAACTGCTGCAGTAGTGTGGGAGAGAGGAAGACAGCTACACGAAACCACTCCTCTGTGGAGGGAGAGGAGTTTGTGAGAGGACTGGGAGACTGTGTGAACGCTTCGTAACTGACTGATGAAAAAGTGACAGTTCCCAGAGGTGAGGTAGTGGATATGGAGCGGAAAGAGACAACGTGCCCCTGGAACGCTGCACAGTCCATCGCCAGAGCAGCGGCATCTTTTACATACATGTCACACATGGAAAGTTGTATTTACTGTCAAAGCACACTGACATGATACCGAGAGACAGAAAATATGAGACGACGACTTATCAAACTGACCTCATCCCTCCACTGCTTTTATTTGGACCAGTAGCTTAGAAGCTCATGTATGATGGCCGAGTTTGCTCACAGTGGAAAAGACAGCAGGAATAATCGTGAGATGAAACGATGAAGCAATGAGTTTTCTGGTCTGGCCTGGCTAGCTCTACCATAGCTATGTCATGGCCATTACCCCTCTACCACATTAGCACTGCGAGGACACCAAGCCAAGGTCCTTTCTTCAACTTTCCGTCCGTTTCGCCAACATCCGCCTAAGTCCCAAAGACCCCCACAAATGTGGAAGGTAAAGCGAAGTGTACTCAGTCATGTCGAGGTTAGCCAAGGTCAGGCGGACGGACAAGTGCTGGCAGTACCCCGAGCGAGGCGCAGCGAATGCCAAGATGCCGGGGCCCCTAGACTGCGCCGTTTGACAGACATGTTTACACCTGATAGAAAATGCCGTGTGCATGGGCTGCCAAAACAGAGGCGATCCAAAGCAAGGGGTGCCAGCTTAGTTATTTATTTATCTGCTGCAAATCCACGGAGAGCACAGACAGAAGCTGGGTATGTCTCAGTGAGGAAAAAGAATGCCTACTCTGAGACATGACAGACTTAAACCACTTTAGGGCGGACGGCAAAGAAAAAAAAAAAGATCTCATAAAGTAAATCAGAATATTGGGTTTGATTTAGTCATAACGCCTCTCACAAGTTCTGATTAAATAAAATCCTTGAAATTAATAAGAAGTGATAAAATTAAGATACAGGGTCAGCCTTCATTTAGTGCTGATGACAGCTCAGTGCACGCTATGTTACAAGCAGGAGACCAGCGGAGGACAAGAGAAGTAAATGTTGAGGATGTTATTTGCTTTCCAGCTGCACAATCAAAAACCAATAAATGGAAGAAAACCTGACCTGAAGAATGAAAATTCAAACGGATCAAAAATATTAGGACAGCTTGAAGGAGACGTTCATGGTAATCTGGCTCTCCAATCATACACTCAGAGGCAGTCCTCCTCATACATATGTGAGAGACACGGGTCCTTTCATCTCTTCAGTGGTGCCACAGCATCTGTGTTATCTTTACAGATCCTCACATCACACCAGACAACAATGTGCTGGGACGCATTAAGATCTGTCAAATTCCAGACTGGCGGGTTTGGTGCAGGACTGGAATGTCACAGTGAGACAAATATTACAATACAACTGGGTTACATATTCTTGTATTTTTGCATTAGCTGTTCCTGTAAAGGTATGTACAGAAACAGCAAATCACCTGTTATGATAGCTGAGACAGGTAGTTTTTCAAGTTGCGTGCCTTGTGTGATTACTGCGCAACACATTGCAGAGCGATGATATAGGCAGGATGAGGAAACCTAAGCGAACAAATAAACAGGACTTGCTGATTACATTCTTAAAGATACATGGTAAATTGCGAAAGTATTCCTACCCCTTGGCCTTTCACACATTTCGCTACATTACAAACCCAAAACTTCAATGTATTTTACTGAGATTTTATGTGATAGACCCACACAAAGCTGCACATAATTGTGGGTAAAGGAAACAAAATCTGGCATAAAATATAGAATTACAAGAACCTCCCAATTCATAGAAGACCAATGTTGAGTAATTTATGTTTTGTTTCTTTAGTAGCCGGAATTGATCAACACTGACTAAAAGGGTTTAAAAGCAGATGTCTGAGTTCCTTCTCACTACTTTCCGGTAAGTGAGGCATGCTTTCTCCCTGCTTAGTGGAAAATAACTCAATGTGCTTCAAGCTAAAGTGAGGTAGTATTGTTCCAGCTGGCGGAAAAAAGGGGAAATGAAGATGGAGTGGTTTGATTTCATTTGTTAGCAGGTGCATCCATTTTGTGTTCTTCCTTATACCCATCTCGCCTCACTCAGTCAAAGCGCTTATCAGGAACTCGACACTCCAGCGACAAATTGAGCCTGCGATTAAAGGGAGAAAGAGGGACGCTTTGTTAAGTGCTGCTGATTGGGATCCGAGGCTGGCCTCACACATGTGAGAGGTGTGTTTGTGCATGCATGTATGCCTGGTACGGAGCCAGGAGCGGAGCAGATACCACCTCCTCCCCTCCCATTTTCCAGGTGTTCCCACGGCTTACATTTCTGCTCAGAGGTCTTTGCAAAAAAATCCAAATCAATGCAGCTGTTCGTCTGAGTTTACCCCCTCAGTGGCATAGGAAACCATACATGCCCGAATTCACATCAGCAGGAAAAAATGACCTCCTCTGGTATTTCCAGTGCATTCCTCTTGACACGGACGGTGTGTTTAACAGAGGGGGAAAAAGTCTAGGCTCTTTGTTTGTCCCATTCAGACCCTTCTTATTATTGACCCAGCTTTAACCAGTCCTGGCCTGTTTGCAAGCATTGGGCAGATTTAAGGCTGGGAGGTTGGAGGTGGGGGCAGAGCAGCTCTTCTAGGCAGAACTCTGCAGACGCTGACTCTCACAAATCATCCTGAAAGGGCTTAACACACACACACAAAATACTCAGATGTTATATGGGCATTTTGTGAGAGATTTATTTACTGTGCCATTTAATTTGGTTACAGGGCTGGATATAAATCGAAGCTTCATGATCAGAGTTCTTTAAATTATGCAATTTAATGTCAAACACAGAAAAAAACTAATTTGTCACAAACATTTAGTTCACTAAAGCCTCACCACAGTATGATGCTGCCACCAGCTGTGTCAGCAGTGAGGAAGGCATTTTCAGGGTGACGAATACCAATGCATGACCTACTTTTTAGCTTTTCATTTGTCAAACATTGCAGTGGAGCTTCAGTAATTTTCACTACAAGTCTCTTCAAAGAGTCATTATAAATGGGTAAAGCAATTGGCAGAAAGGACCCCTTGATGCAGTGGATCTGAGGATGCCTCTGACAGAGGACATTCAGTTGGTAACTGTTGAGAAGAAGATATTTAGGGTTGTCCGTGATGTTCTTCATTATATGAACCATTCTTTTTGCACCACCAGCTCTAGAGGCTCTAGAAACCATTTCCCGATCACTTCACAACTCTAGACTACTTTGAGTCTGTCTATCATAAAATCTCAATAAAATACATTGGAGGTTGTGGATTTTAGGTCAAAAGGTTCAAGGGGTGTGATCAGTTTAGCAAGGCATGGTAAATGCTCAGCTAGATTGACATGTTCAGTATAAAGATGCTAAAAATCAATATATGTTGTAAGCTCAGCTGCTTCCATAGCAGCTTGCCCTCCACCGTGACCAAATGAACATCCACAGACCAGACGAGAAGAATCCTTCTTCACTGCAGAGAGGACAGATGTCAATACACAAGACATCTGCGGTCGATCCTTGGTCTACTATATACGTGTGAGCACCTCTCCGCCCCCAGCTCTTTCCTCAGCAGACAAGAGCCCAGGGGGACTGGACAGTACAGACAGTGACTGTGTGGAGAACCAGGCAAACACAAGGCTCGGCACAGCAAACATCTCACCCCTGTGACTGCATGAGAACATCTGGCCCTCGCAGGCTCAAAGGGCCGTCCGTCTGTCTAAAATGTGAGCCTACACACAATGTTGGTGTATCTTGGTGTTGTCATGGCACCAGTTTTTTTTTACTCCTACACAGGTACTGTTTGGTACACAAAAACAGTCTCTGCAATATCGAAACAGGCAAGTAAGTCAAATGCTGCAAAACAAGCAAACAAGGACTTTATCTTTTTATAATTAAATGAGTACCGATTTACCAGCTTTACAACCCAAACCTGAGAAAAATCATCCACATCTGTCCATTACCACAACACATTAGAAAAACTGTGGTTAAGGGTGTGAATAATAAGGTAAGAAAAAAAAAGAAACATTTTAATGATGTATTTAAAATTCTAACATGGATCAAAAGCTGTAATGTAAGTCTTAAATCTTGGGGAACAAAATGGGCAGATCATCTTCAGTCTGTCCCAATAAATGAGGAAGAAAAGGAACAACTGAGGTAGACAGATATGATGGATGTGTTTTAGACATGGGCTACAATGAGATTCTCCCAGTAGGTTAACCTTGAGTAAAAATACTATGGTACTATGGTATTTACAAAGAAAAAAATTAGGCATAAATATGCAGCTACTTTCTATTTTCTCACAAAGTGGGAAGCTGTGATTTTTTTCTACTGCTGCAAAAATATGATACATGCTGAATAAAAAATCTAATTTACTTTAATAAAGACCAGAGTTATTATTCTGATACATAACTAACAGAAATAGAAGAAATCACTAAGCTTAGAAGCAGCTTTTAACTGCATGTTGCTTAGAACATTACACTTTTTGTCTCCCTACTCTTTATAGAGAAACAGTACAATCTAGTCAATTATTTTGGCTATCTCTCGTCAGTCAGCAACTAAACAGGCATACTGCTCATTTGCTCCCCAACTCTAGTTTGAAAACAGTTTTAGCTCAACAAAAGTGAGGCTCCTTCAGGTTCCACATTTTGATTGTTCATGATTTTTGTAACAAGAATATTTCCAAACAGCACAATTCCTCTAAGCTGCCACAGGAAAAATGTAGTAGTCTCTCAGCCAGCTGACAGACAGTGTGCAGGGAGAGACAGTATCATGCTGCATATAGTTGAAGAGAACTTTGCTCACATATCATCTTACCATGTATTTAAAAATGAATGACGCAAATATTTAAGAAGCTTAAAATCCAGGAATATGATCACTGACAAAACAGTAAATATTTGGGTTCACTTTGATTTTTTGCAAAACGTTTGCCATTTAATTGCTGTGTTTTCTGCTATTTAGTTACACAACTATATGATAGTCAAATATGATGTGAATAACCTTTTAAATACAGGCAGTTTTGTTTATTTTGCAATAGGACACTACATGTTGTTTTGTACATATAGTTAAAATCTGTATACACTTCAACTATTAGTCTATTACAAGGTTTTTTTGTACATTTAAAATCATCTTTAGTAATGTTGAGGAGTGTGTTCCTGCATGGCACCAACAGTATAATATAGATATTTTTTCAAATGATCAAGCAGAATGAGGTTGTTTATGTTTTCTCCAATGGCTGCTAAAATGAGTAGAGATGTCAATAATGATTTATCTAGTCTGCAAACACTGATGAATTTTTAAACTCATTAAGATGTCAATATCTGTTTCTATCCCTGTATGACTGAGACACAGTCATACAAATAATAGAGTTAACCCAGCTGTTTTTTTCCCTTCCATCTCGCTCCGTTTCATTCTTGCTTCATAGCTGTTTATACAGATTTTCGGTGGCTGTCCAATGATTCAAGACTGATGAGGCTTGCTCAAAGGTCTATGCCATTGAACACAGCATTAATGCACCCGGCAGCAAATTTTTGCTATCGACCCCAGTTCCCTGCAATAAGGACAGAGCCATCAATCAGGCTGTGATAGCCGACACCAGACACGGGCTGATGAAGTAGTGGACTTTGGAGCTAATGATAAATGGATCTCTCAGATATGGTCACACTATACTATGACAGTCTGCAGAGAACACTTGACCTTTAACAAAATCCTCAGCCACTTTTTGCAAGTGCTGTGCAATGCACAAAAAACTACAACTATGCGGGCAGCTGCTGAGATTGAGAAAGTGTGGGTATTGTGTGAGAACTCCAGGGTCCAGCTGAGAGCCTCGGCCTTCTCACTGTAAGAACTGCTCCTGACCGGCTCAGCCGTCCTCTTTTCTCACACCAAAGCTCTGTGAGTGACCTTCAGCAGGCCTGCAGGTCCTGCTAATTGGGGTCTCAACTGAGCACAGCAATTCACTTCCCACTCACAGTGCACTGAAAAACTGTTGGGGCAGAGGGAGAGAGAGACGGCGAGAGACTGGGTTTTCTGCTCAGTGCTAAACAGAACAAACAAACTGCACTTCTGAAGCCAATTTGAAAAATGAAACTTCAAGGATCTGACTGGAAGAAATTAGATCTAATCTTAAGTCTGACTATGCACATATAAAACTATACTTCTGACAACAAGATTTGGCTCAAAATTATTCACACTCCTAGCAGATTTAGGTTTAAAGCGATGTTTATATTTTACCAAAATGTTTCTTCTGACTGGTAGTCATATTAACATTTGCAGTGGCCCAGCCAAAGTCCAGACTTGAATCTGTTAGTGAATCCGTAAGAGGAGCTAAAGATAAAGGTGATGGCATGATGACAATCTCAAATTATCAGAGCAGGGTAAATCGTCAAAATACCAGTGGAAACCCGCAAAAAGCTAGCCAGCAAAAATAGAAAACATTTGACTGGTGTAATGGCATCATAGGCTTTTCTACTGATTACATTAGCAGTTAATGCAGCATCACCAAAACACCAGTCTCATACAGTAGTGCATCTCAACTAGTCAGGGCTTATGTCAAGGTGCGACTCAAGCCAAGAGGTTCCTTTAGTAAATTAGTAAGTGACTTAATGAACCATAAATAAGGCAGACATAACAATCAGAGCAATTTGTAAGAATCATTATTAAGTGACTCTGTTGCAGTTTTCATTCAAAATACATGAAACAAAAAGGTGCCACTACTAAGAAACATGTTTAAAACTCAAATGATGTAGCTTTAGCTGAGAAACCTCTCATTGGAAATCAAGTTGTTCATTAAACTAGAAAATGAGTTCTGATGAGGCTCATTTGTCAGATTAAAAGTACCATTTAAAAATAACAACTTTTAAGCTGGGCTTATTGGGTGAACTGAGCATGCTTTCTGCACCTGATAAGAGCCTTGAAGTGTGGAGTTATAGTAAACAAAGCAGCTCTGAGGTAAGGCTCAATGTCCAGCCAATTTCTGTGATTTATCTTCAGAGCTGAGAAATCACAGGGATCGGTAGTGCTGCATATTAGAAGGATGTTTACTCCTCGAGAAGGAAGGGAAGGATCCTCGCCCATCACAGCACAGCACCAGAGCTGAGAGAGGCTTACCTCTGCAATTTGCAGTGTTGGGGTCACATCACAGTCCCAACAGCTGACTCACTTTGTTGCTTGGCAAAGTGATGATTGATTCCGAAGGGTCTTCATCCCTTCATTTTTTACGAAAATAGTATCTTATATAGTCTGTGTTTCTCAATGCTTAATTAGCATATGTAAACAACTTTACGTGTCTTCTTTGACGTTCTAAAATAGTGTCTGTCAACGTGAATTACAGGGCATTATTGCCACCTACTGTAAGAAGTGTGGACAGACGAGACTCCGTGGAGTTTTTTCATGGCATTTTTTTGTACAGACAAAAGCTCAGGACCCACATAAAACAGGCCCGCGACACACTTTAGGGTCGGGACCCACCAGTTGATAAAGACTGTTAAGAGATAATTTAAATCTTTACGTTACCTCTGCGATTAAGTTACCTCTGCCAACATGTCTAAATTCAAAATGACCCATAAGACAAAGATTAAAAGCTCAAAAAGGATATAATTGAGCAACTTTGCTCTCCCTCGCTCCATCGCAGCCTGAACTACAGATGTGTCGCCACATGTCTTAGACAATCAGGGTAAAAAATAAATAAATAAATCAGCTAATTAACCATCAATTTCTATCTGCATTTAAAGAAATCAGTAGGTATAACAGTTACAAGAGGCTTGAATTGCTAGCAGCAAATGTTTCAAAGTGATGCAAAAATATAATTAAACTCTGATTGCACAGTCAGCCTACAAGTAAATCAATAAATTAAACCTAGCAAATAAATTCTATTTTCAGAAGTGCAGTTTTTATGTGTAGGCCAACAGGGTCAATATTCAGCAAGTAGAAATAAGACAGCAACAGAGCAGGCTCAGGCTGGCTGCTGCTGTGCACTTTGTCTTTGCCAACACATCATCATCGTCATCATATCAGGGCTACTTCCTAGATAAATGATCACTACTCGGTTAAAGAATGGGGGGTGGGGGAGGATTTGCAGGAAGTCATCCTGTAAAAACAAGATACGGAGAGCCTTTCTGTTTGCAAAAAAGTTGAATAGCTGTTTTATTTTTGCTTTGAATCCCTGTGAGGGCAAAGGGCTTATTCTGAAGGATGGCATACAGTGAACATGGTTACCATTTGAAAGTAGGCTGGGATAGATCCAGTGAATGAGACTTTGAGCAGGAAGGGCCATGAATAGAAAGGTCTGCATTTAATTTGCTAATCCATCATTCCAATTGTATGCTGTAACAAAGGGAAAGGAGAGTGGTGGGCCATTCAGAGGCAACAGAGCATGCTAAGGGGTGCGTGTGTGGTTCTCCTCGGAGCCGGAGAAGCCGTGGCCCTTGGCCCTAAAAAGTCCAGGCAGCTCTGGGGAGAAAGGGCTCTGATGAGCTCAACGGACGCAGGACTAATCCCTTCATGTCTAAAAGAATTGTTTAACTGTGTTTGACTGATTAACCCAAACCCCTCGATTCCACTTACAATCTATTTGTTCAATCGAGTCCCCAGCACTCGCCGTGGTGCAGTGTGTGGGTGGTGATGGCGGGCGAGCCAGAGAGCATGATGAAAAGAAACACAAGGGGCAGCCAAACAATCCATTTGGAGGAAGAATACAAAAGTCAAAAGGACAGCTTTTTTTGTTCTATTTGCAATTGTCAAAATGCACTCAGCACAAGTATATCTGTGAACCAGCTGCTGCTAACTTTCAAAAGGTCACAAAAATCTTCCCAGAGGAGATTTCAAGTATAACGCTTGCAGAGAGTTAACACAGAGCACTGTCATTCTGCTTTTTTACTAGGTTCATGGGAAAAAAGAGAATTTAAAGACGATGTCCCTTGAGTGGAAAAGAGGTTGTCAGGAAGATTAACCCAGCTTCCTTTTATAGCCTCTGACAAGAGGTTAAATCACACATTACACTGCCTGAAATGTCTCCCAGTAATTAGATCAAGAATATTACCATCTCTTCTTCCCCTTTCAGACTGCAGCTGATCAAAGCCTAATGACGGTGTCAGTGCCATTGGCAGTGCTGGCTGGGTAAATCTCCCCATCGGGATGGCAATCTGTCAGGGGCAGCAAGCCCTGCTAAGCAGCACAGGACGTGAATGCTATAATGGTGCTTGATGCAAAGTGAACTAAATGAAGCACATCCTCCACCAACAAGCAATCCATCAGATCTGCATCATTAAAATTCATCGCTTTGTTTTGAGTCCATGAGGGTATGTTTACACGTACACAGTCAGCTGGATCGTATGCGGTAAGGGAGATGTCCATGACATCTGCGAGCTTCGCCCAAAGTAGAGTGAAACTTGCAACTAGTATCTTAGTGTCAAAGCAGCAACTGGTCTCCTGATGGGGTGAGAAGGCTACTGGTTATTAATTACAGCCAGTGAACACGCGGTGCAAGCAAACCCTAGCAATGAAACCACAAGACGACAAATCCACAGCAAGACAAATGCCTCTCTGTCATACATCAACCTCCCCCAGGACTCTTTTTACAAATACTTTGGAGCATGTCTTTCATATTGCAGCGCAGCCTTCATCCTTAGTGTCTTCTCCACTATCTCAGTCACATTTTACAGATGTTTCACTACTTCAGGGGACAATCTCCGACTAATGTAAAATGGATGTGCAGCAGCATGATAAAAGTTGACATTTTCCTTTTCTAATGCAGCTTCTTCCTTTGTAAACAACCTCGCCTTTTTTTATGCGTGCACATGAACACAGCCTGCAAGCACATCGCACATAATGGTCAATGTCATTATTTGCTCTCAAAACTCAATGGCTGCAAACAAAAGCAGGAAATGGAAAGAGATATGCCAATCATTCAGCGCTGAAAGATGTCTGACAAAAAGAGGCCCTCGAAACATGACGCCTTTTCTTTTGCACGTCAATCCACAACAGTACATGCAACTGAAAAAGGGGCCCCCTGAACAACAGAGTCCTCAAAGACAAATGACCCCGATCTTGACCCAATACAGGTGGTACAGCTCTAACACAGCAGGCATGGACGTTTCCAGGCTTTAACCAACATTGTATTATGTTGTAGAGGCTCTGACTGATCGAGCATCATCAGACATTTCAACACTTAAAAAGCAAGCAGAAAACAGACAAATGCAAACACATAATAATGCAGCAGATGCTCAAACAAGCTTTAATGATTAAAAACAAAGCATGGACATTTATGGTATCATTTATAGTTACAGTGAAAAATTTCTAAAGATAGGAATTGGGATTTATCATGACAACCATTTATCCCAACTAATGATGTTTGAAAACCCCAAAAACAGACGGTATTGTCAGAGTTTTTTATGTTTACAATGTTCTTTCTTGTTAAATCCATGCAATAAAAACCAACAACTTTGATAATATGATTAGATAAGAATCACACGTCTTTATGTAACTGGGGTCCTGAAGGAGCCTATGTCAAAATGGGTCCGTTGTTTTTAGAGCAGCATTTATTTTTGTGGGGCTTTGGACTCAGTGACATACAATGACAGGCTTACAGTTGCTGAAAAAGAGACTGAAAAAAAGTTCTAAATACCTTATTGTCACTTTTATTGTTATCACAATAAATACCACAAAATATTGTGATAAAACTTTAAGTCCATATTGCCAAGCCGTAATGTCTCAATCAGGAATTTGAGCCCCTAAAACCAACGTTCCAGGTCCTACAGGTTTAAAGACTTGTTGATTCAAAATCACGGTCCAGTACTTCATTATTTAGTTAATAAAATCCATATCATGCATTTGCTTGAAAACTGTAGCTTTAAAGAGCAGTAAAATGCTATCCTAGATAAACAGCACAGATTAACTCAATTAGTAAAGCTATAATAATACCCTGGCAGCGTGTGACCTGATGCATAGCTTACTTTTGAAAAATACATATCTGAGCAGTTAGCTAGACTAATGTTAGCATGTCCATTATGTTTTTATATTAATTTTGCTAAAAAGTCAGCTAGTAATATATTTTTGTGGGGTTTTAGTTAAGGGTAAGCAGATATAATTTAAAACAGTTTGTTCTTTGGCTTCATAAATTTAATGCTTTGGTTTGAAGATCATAACATTTAAGGGCAGATGCTTCAGCCACTGTTTGATTGGTGCACTACATTATAAACATAATCACTACGTTAATATTCACCTATGAAAATAATTTTTCACTATAATTATGAAGTTGTATCTCCTGTTAACATTTCCTCAGGATTGATCTGGTAACATCAATGTGATCCTAAAGGCAAACTGAATAAAACTGATGTCTATCAATTAAAAGAAAAGTGTGATCATCCATTGAACGCATCCTAAACACCACAGAACTTATAGTGGTTTTTAAGAAGGGTATTTTAAAGAGAAACATGAAGTTCTGTTCAGACTTTTGTAGAGTACACCCCAAGCCATCTGGGGAAATCTAAGCACAGTGCAGAGCAGGTCACATGACATAGACAGACCGAGAGCTGCAGCAGTCAGTGTGTTTTCCATTTCATCAATGAAAGTCACAGTAACCGGTGAGAAAAGCTTTAACTGTTAGGGGAAAAAATTGATTTGTTCCATCAACAAAACAAAATGCACAGCCTATAATAGAGTTTATCAAGCAATGACATGAATACAGGCTGTAATTTTGAGAAAACTGGCTGCACAAAACATGGCCAGACGGCTAGTGCGGCTGACAGAAAAAAAAAAATCACAGTTATCAGAGACTTGTTCATAAAGAACAACAGTTAATTAGAACCCTGTAGCTTGGAAATTGATAGATACATCCATAATAATTTTATGAAAATTATATCAATGAATAAAAGCCTTTGATAAAGACATATGACCTCTGTCTGATTGTTCCTCAGTTGAGTCGAACTGTACAGTTTAACTATGCAGTGTGATTACAGACAACATCCCCCTGCAGAGCGGCAACTGCATCTCTGCACATTCCAGGAAAGGCAGCCAGCTGAAGACAGCAAATACACCAGAGAGGAAAAGACATAAACAACGTAAGCTAGTTTGAAAGCTGCAACGATGTTTACTGTCTCACCAAGTGCATTTTATCCCCGCTGCTTTCACAGCAGCGACGGTATTTCAGCTTGCAGAACAGAGGGGGCTGCTGATGCCACCGGTCTGTGCACAGAGGGCTCAGTCACAGGCTGGGGAGGTTGTTTGGACAATGTGGGAGTCAGACACATTGCCTGTCTGGAATAACGATTCAGTTCAGCTGCTACAAAACACCCTCTGGCTCCTTGGGAAGTTTAATATAAAACTACATTGAATGTTTTTCGGGTCTAACAGCTGAAAACCTCAGAAGTATTTCTGCCTTGTTTGAATTGGTACATTGCTGTCAGAGATGGAGGCCTACATTTGCCTCCAACAGGCACTGGACAACTTGCCAGAGATTAGCCTCTGAAGGTCACAGTCCTAGTCTATGCTTTCAGCCGCTTTTCACAACAGTACCCCGGGCCCTTTTGAACAACAGGAAGAATGTCATCTGGTTACTTTTCAAGGCACGGAGATACCATTCACAGCAGCCAACAATGGCTGCAAACAGCACCAGAGGGTTAGAAGGTTATAAAGAGACCCATTCTGAGCAGAGCTGGCTCTCCAGTACAGTACACGCATGAAAAAAAGCACTCCCACACACTGAGGTCTAGAGAAGTGGTGTAACCCATGATAAAATGAGGAGGATCGTGGCCAAATGCCTTGGCCTTAGTGCTCTCCTGAACAGCTCGCTCAGCTCAGCCTTACTTCCTTCCCAGGACAGATCCTGACACATAGATCACATCTTTGAGCTCCAACTGCTCTGCCAGCCCTCCAAAGGAGGTGAAATATTTGTCATACTGAGGAAAGGACAACTACATCATAACATCACCATCTTTTAGGTACAGTATGTTGGAGATTACACATATGGTTACTTGTCTGACAGGATAATGAAACCCTATTTGAATTACCTGTGATTACAAGAATAGTTGGTATTTTCTGGAGTGAGGTTCAGTGAAGTTATTATTAGTAACTGACCCCTTACTTGTCATAGAACGAGTTTAGATTGAACAAAAGTGGATAACACTTAAGGGAGGAGGAAGGCTAACAGCTATTCAAGCTGGTACTCTCATTTTAGATGATTTTAGGAGTACAAAACAAATCAATGGAAAATATTCTGATCAATAGGAAACAACTCTATGATATGGGTAAACATATACTCTTAGAAGATGGGATCAACAAATGTCTCACCGTTTTCTCAGGTGAGAAACATCTGTGTCACTACGCTAAAGTTACATTAGTTGAGACTGCTGGCTGCTTCAATCCCCCTGATCACCTGTGACCTGTCAGTCTGCTCCTGTTTCGCCCAGAGTAAACATTTGGATTGATAACATTGAAGATGCACCTAGAACAATGCTTGCCAGGTTCTGCTGATTGGTATTTTTCTGTTAAAATCAGGTTGTTCCTTCCCACTGTCAGCACATGCTGGCTTGAGGTGAGAGATGCTGCAAACCTAAGTCGGTTATTTAACCTTTGAACAACTTCATGTCACTTTCAAATTGTTTATGTGATGCCATTTTTGTTACACAGCAGAAAAAAAGAAACGTTGACAGAGTGACATGGCAAGATACTGTAAGCACTGTAAAACTACTGAAACTGGTAAGCCACTAATGACTATGAAGTTAGCATTTGTTTTGTAGCTTTCTATGAACACTAAACTAATGGGCTTTTTGTTTTTAATACATGTTAATATGCATTCAATCATCTCTAGTTCAGCATTTAATATACTTCAACAGGTTATACCTGTAACTGTATTGTTCAACAGAAAATGGAGATTTATTAAACCACAGTTTGGGATTTATGAAAATTTTATTGTAGTTGTTAAAAAAAACAACAGACACAAGACATTTTCAATCCTTTTTTTGGAATTAGGATCACTCTAGATTTTATGAAACATTAAAACCGCAAAATGTACAGTAAGCAAACCTGTGTTGAGTTATTCTGTGCCGATTACGCCTGATGAGAGTCAGATCCTCCAAGCCTAAGGCCATAGTTCTCAACTGGAAAAAAGTGGACCGCCTACTGTGGGTTGGGGGTCAGTCTCTGCCTCAGGTGAAGGAGTTTAAGTATCTTGGTGTCTTGTCCATGAGTGATGGTAGGATGGAGCGGGAGATGGACAGAAAGACTGGGGCTTCATTTGCAGTAATGTGGGTGCTGCTCCAGTTGGTTGTGGTGAAGAAAGAGCTGAGCCAAAAAGCAAAGCTCTACGTTCCAGGAGCGTCTTCATCCAGATGGTACTCAAAATAGATCCGCTGCTCCTCTGCATCTGAAGGAGTCAGCTATGGTGATTAGGCCATCATTAGGATGCCCTCCTGTGTGCCTCCCTTTGGATGGATGGACGGATGGATGGATGGACGGACGGACGGTTACACATTTGTTAAGAGACAGTTTGTAATTTGTAAAACCTTTTCTCTATCCATGCAGATTCATAGTTTTTGCAAAAATACTGTTAAAATGCTGTAAACCCAATATTGATCAGCATCACTGAACCCAATAAATTTAATTTGTAAGACAGGATTTTAGATATGAAATGATTTTTACTCAACCAAGAAGTTTATGTCTGATAGGAAATGAGATGGCCATCCTTTAAAAGAAAAAAAAATGTTTTGAACAAAAATGGCATTTATAAAATTAACATATAGCCTTCTCAATATTCAATGGAAAAAACATTAATTGGTATTACAGCAAATTGATGATTTATCTTTGGTGACGAGCTTTGAGGATTAAAGACCCACTGGCATCAATCTAATCTTTAGCTTCCTTCACAGATACTCTAAGATTCTACTCTAACTGGGCCGCCCCAAAACATTAACATTACTTCCAGTCTAAGGAAACGAAATTAAAGAATTAAAAGATTACTTTAAGCCTAAATCTGCAAGGGGTATGAACAGTTTTGGGCTTACCTGTATAACGGTTCAAATGTTTGTTTCCAGTGCTTGTGGCTCAGAACTCTATAGAGTAACACAGTCCAAACAAGTTGACATTAGCTGATTTTAACCCTTTTATTTTACGTCAGATAACATATTTTAAACCTGCAAAATAAGTCTTTTTTGTGAATCAGAGAACAGTGTAGGATTCCTTTAGCCAGCCGACCTGCAGTATGCAACTACAGGTGGGGGACCATTGCTCTATACTCCATTGAGCCTGAGAAAACATTAGCCACTGACATTTTAATAAAAACCACAGGAAAATGTTTGTGGTTTTAAAACCGTAACTTTTTAAACCTTGATATACTTGATGCCTGTAACCACCCAATGGCGACTGCAGCTGACAACATTCTGTTATGTAGGGAGTTAATATATAGCATTGTATGATAAGTATGTGAACATTTCACACTAGCTGCTAGCCTTCCACTGCTCTGGGGATATCTTCACTTTTTTCCCAAACTCCCTGTGATATCTGCTGATTACTAAAAGTTATGGAAACTATTTCTGATAACTTCACAGAATCTCGCTTCAAAAAAACTGAACTATCCCTTTAACTGTTACCATGTAGCATGTACATGTCAATATAATCTAATCTTAGTAAGATTGTAAATCTTGTCCCACATCGTCACACTTGAGACAGAGCTGAAACATTTGACCAACTTAGACTCTAACAAAGCCTTTGAAATTTATCAAATAAAGCCCAATTAGCCAGCAGCACTTTACATTTTCTCCATCTCTAATCCTCTCATAACTTGGCCTTATTTAACATCTCACCAACTAGAACACTTTGAGCTCACTTTCCTCATCCCCCCTTCCCCTTACATCCCCCATAGCTTTACTGGTGCTTTGTTGTGAGATCCCTCCTGACCCCGCAGCTCAGGTCATTTTCTGAGCCTTTTTGTCGGTAGCTAATGACGTCCTGATATGTGCAGCTGGCATCCACGGTGGAAAAGTGCAGCAATAACCGCTGACATGCTAATGGCATCCATTGGGATTACTTAAGAGTGATGTAGGACTTGCCTAGCAACCTCTTACCACAGATCGTTTGGTTGTGCGGATGGGGAGCGTCAGCGTAGGGTCGGTGATCCGATTGAGACGACCTTATCTTGTGCCATAAACAGATAACAGTATCTGCCCTGCTGTTCCTGAGAGATGGAGGCGGATAAACAACGCCGTCATCTGCAGCGTCTCTGACTTGCTCATCACACAGACGCTATCCTAACCCTAGCCTTGTTGATCCTGTAGCACTGACTGCTGTTACCGGGAGGCTTAAGATTCCTACATGATTACCCTCAAGCTGAAGACATAACAATTTCAGAAATCCCTTTGGTCCAAGTGTTTGTCATTTCATTCCCATGGTTAAAGACTCAGGTTTGCTGAAAACAGACACTAGCCAGCATGAGCAGGGCTTTTTGTTCTAATTGGCCCGACCAGCTAGCAGGCAAATCTACGCACAAAACAATCACTAAAACAACACAAAATCCTGCTCAACAAAGTCATAAAGTACATCTCAATATCACCTGCAGCCATTGCAGATAAAACCAAAGAAATCAGGTGAAACTGAAGAAGTAAATGCAGTCACATGCATGACAGTCATTTCTCTCTGAGGTATCGGCTTACCCTAAACACGCATTATGATTCCAGGTATCTTCTCTGAGCGTGACCTGAAAATGCCCACCAACTCTACCAAACATCTGCTCCGAGTCAGGCACCAAACTCATATAGCAGAGGAGTCACAGAGTAGCCTCAAAGAGAGGTTCTCCTACTGGTGGGTGGGTGGCTGAGTGGGTGAGTGTGGGCAGACAGCTCCAATGGTGACTACAGGGCTAAAAGGTGGAGCTGGCTGGCAGATACCAGATAAAAATCTCTACCCTGGTGCCTCATAGCAGAGGGTTGCCTCATTTGCTAAATGGATAATATCCCAAAAAAATGTTGCTACTCTAAAAATGACTAGGTGAGCAAAGTGAAAACCTGCTATGCACATCAAAAACACAGGCACCTGGGAGAGATTTAGCATGCATGAGTTACTGCTGGAATATGAGAGAATCAAATGCATTTCATCTGGAAGGCCATGCGGTTACACATTTCCAATTCAAGTACCGTCACTAAAACGCTACACCAAATCACTGCCTTTGAATAACCCAAAATGAGCGCCAGCTAAGTGGCTTACTTCAGCTCGGAACATCATCGCATCCAAAAACTATGTTGGTTGGCCGAGTGATTTCACAGTCAACAATCACAGAGTCCGAACTGTTACTAATCAATGTATAATAATGACCCCCGTGATTTCCAACAACAGCTGAAACATGAAAAGCTGCTCAAGTTCTCCGGTTCACTCTTTGTACCTTGTGATCTGTTATTCATGGACTGCTCTGAAGTCTCTGAGAAATAAAGCAGAGCTTTGATGTTATCCTCTTTTTACTGGTGTCCGAAACAGGCCTATCGATGGGGTTCTTGTTAGCCTGTCATGTGGCAAGAAAAACTTTTTGCAACACAAAACAGGCAGGCATCACAACAGGATCCATAGAAAATCTGATTTTATCCCTTTAAAGCCAAACAAAACTCACATTTGTTTCCAATAATACTACTTATATACGGTGCCTTGCAAAAGTATTTACACCCCTTGAAATGCTTCATTTTTTGTTCCCTTACAACCAAAAGCTTCAACGTATTTTAATCAGAATGCATGTGATAGACCAGCACAACATAGTTCAGAATAACAGAGTGGAATGGAAATTATATCTAGATACCATTTTTCTTTGCAAACTACCATGAACTCAGTCAGACTGCATGGAAGGCACATGAAAACATCAATTTTCACTTCTACTATAAATTCTGGATTGGGTTCAGGTATGAACTTTAATTACATGTTTAGGGTTGTTGTACTGCTGGACGGTAAACCTCCACCCTGGTCTAAAGTCTTTTGGAGCCTCAGGTTTTCTTCCAGGACTGTCCATCGATCTTCCTGTCAACACTAACCATCCTGCTGAAGAAAAGCATCGCCGCAGCATAACACTCCCACCACCATGATTCACTGCAGTTCCCCACCACATAGAGAATGTTGCATGATGGCTAAAAATGATTAATATTGGTTTCTTCTGACCAGATCACCCTCTCCGACATGTTTGGTGTGTTCCCAACATGCCCTGTGGCAAACCTTAAAAGTACTTCCAAACATCCCCCCACCCCAACAATAACTTTCTTCTTTGAATGTGGAGTGCACAAATAATAATTGATTTGTTTGCAGATTTTTCCACATAAGCTGTGGATCTCTGCAGCTCCTCCACAGTTACCATGTGGCTCTTGGCGTCTCTTCTGAATAATCCTCGGCTTCCCCATCCAGCCAGTTTAGGTGGACGTACCCATGTCTGGGTAGGTTTGTGGTTTTGCCATACCATGTCCATTTTTGGATGATTGAATTATGGACTGCCCCATCAGAAGTTCAAACCTTGGGACATTAAATTCATAGCCCAACCTTGCTTTAAACTTGCCTAGCAACCTGTCCGCTGTTTTCCTTGGGCTTCATGATGCTGCTTGTTTTCCACCCACAAGTGGACTTTATTTACTAATTAACTGGATAAACTGGATTTTAAACATGGATATCAAAGAAAGAGTGCTGAATACAAATGCACATTCCACTTTTTACAACAGTTAGAAAACATTGCTGAAGACCGCATATCATTTGTCTCTCTCTGTATTAGTCTAACACATCAATCCCAATAAAATACATTAATGTTTCTGGTTTTTACCCTACAAAATTGGAAAATGTTTATGATCCAGTGTAGTAACAATTGTGTCTTTAACTATGCAAGTCTGCATTACATTCATGGTGTACTCTGCTTCCTAACCTGTCTTGGTATGCATGTTCTGTACAGTTTGTTTTTCTGCAACACTTTAACATCACCCATAAACAAACTGAGAAGGATCAGCAGTCTCAATGCCGCGCCAACATTTATTGAGAAAACAATCCTCCTAAACCACACTGTAAATCAATATGTTCAAATATACTTGTCAGTATCTTGCTAGTGAGGAGAAAAAAAAACAAGGCGAGCTTGCTTCTCTGTCCGTTTGCCCTCAGCAGAGACTCTGGATTTGCAGTGGCAGGTCAAAGAGTCAGCACATGACTCACGGGCAGAGGAGGAGAGGCACTCTGAAAAGCCACGCAGAGATCTAATTAACACATGCATTCAAGTGGTATTTCCATTTGGTGGAACGCAGTAATTTTCTGCATTGCTGACTAGCGTGACATGAACAAACGAACCAGGTGCTCCTGACACTCAGACTGATTGCCCAGCTTTATGACTTAAAGCAAACATAAACGTCATTTTCAGACTCAAACAGAGCATCGTGAGCACACAGAGAAAGTAACACCTCCGGCACCAAAACCACACGCCGACTTGAGTAACCTGAAAGATTGTTAACCTCAGCATCGCAAGGTATGTCAAGCATCTTTAGGCAGATAGTTGTGCGTAATTTGTCAGGCTGCCGTCATTAGAGATGAACTGCTTTTTACAGATGAGAAGAGGCCTTACAGTAATTTGCTGCTAAGACCTAATTAATCTTCATTGTGCCGGGAAACATAGCACCCAAACGCAAAGAAGATTCCTTCTGCACTGATAATTGCAGAGAGTCGAGGGGCCTGAGTTTCCCCAACAACAAGGTCTGAAATTTAATTATCTGCTCTTTGGAAAATGTAGGGGGAGAAAGCTACATTGCAAAACTGCACTTTGGGGCAAGTAATATCAGGCTCTTGTTTGAGCAAGCACAGTATATCAGAGCCCATCCTCCATGCTGCCATAAATTAAACAGTCTCACCTTTGTTTTTTGGGAAATGCTTTTTCATGTGACTGTGATCTGTTGGTGCTTTCCACAGAGTAGAAGTAAGTGAGAGAGTGGCTGCAGGTATTGTAAGGAAAGGTGATTACTTGATTGAAGACTTTTTGGCGCACAAAGCAATGCAGCTTTCTAACATTTTTATTTTGCCGCATTCTTAATATGGTTTAATTTGCCACAACTTATCTTGTTACCAAAGTGCTATTTGCACATCATTTCAGAAAAGTGCATTTGGATTTGGTTTAGAAAACAGTAGATGGTCCAGTTAGAACGGTTTTAATATTCTTGTTGAGATTACTGTTTAGATGGATGATATGCTGAACTGCCTCAAATACAGCAGCATTAAAACAATGTGACCTATTGTTTTTTTTTTTGAAGATTAACAATATATTGCTTTTTCTAATTTCTTTGATAACAGGCTACATCTGAATCTTAAAACATGCCTTCTGTTCTGCAGTTTTCTAAACAATTTAGAAAAAAAGAGAAATGTCCCGACTTAAATTTATTAACAGTTGAATTGGAGAAAATGGGGAAAAACATATTTTTAGTTTTGAAAATAATTTATCAAAAGAAATATATATTATTATTCATTATATTAAAAACACCTGTTCGTTGATGCCATTTTATGCACTTTTTATAGCTTAAAAAAAATCTTACAAAGGATAGGGAAATATTCTTTCATGCATACATAGGAAATAATATTGTAACTTCATTTTCTGTAGGATTCAAAACTGCTACCTCTGTATCGAGGAAACTGCAGCACGTGTTTCTCTTAAGTGTCCTTGCAAGAATGAACTCTAATAAAAACAGATTCGACCGGTCACAGAAAATCGGAAGCCAGTGAGAAAAGTCTGATCAGCGCATCTCTAATTTTATTGCGCCGCACACTAACCCACACAGACACGGTCTTTGTCCCGCATTGTCTTAGTATGGATCTGGTCACCCTGATCAGAAACACTCATGAATAGAACAGCTGGCATCTTCCGGCCATTTTCCACAATCTTTCGGTTTTATCTTACCATGAGCCGAGGAGCGCTAACTTCCCCAGTCCCATCAGCCGCTGTGGAGTTGCTCTACTGCGGTATGCCTCCTAATAAAATCCGTGACATTACAGAGCGATCACATCAACGGAGCCAGCAGACTCAGAGCAGCCAAAGACAACGCGGACAGGCTGTGGCAACATTAACATTCCTCCGTGTAAAGACCTGGCTCACAGGAGGAGGGGAGGGCATCGATAGGATCCCATTAGTTAAGTGCGCCCTTAGGATACCCGAAATTTGATCAGAGATAGTCCTGCTTCCAGACACGATCCATTAGAGCTCTCCTGCTCTGGAGCTGCTCCTCCTGCTCTCCTCCTCCTCCTCGGTGGTCGAGGTTGTGCGGCAGGATCAGGATGAGCCTGGTGACGTCAACCTTTTGTTGTCACCTTTAACACTTGTCTTTGCAGGTGCAAACACTTTCCCCTGTCGCTGTGCGAAAAGCCGCTATTTGCGTAGCGCACACATCCCTACGTCTAGCAAAGGAGGTTGACGCTCGAGTCTGGATATTTGCTTGCAGTTTCCTAAAAGCTTCGGGAATATCACCAGCAAAACACACTTTCAAAAGATCAATGTAATAAAACAACCCCCAACTTTACCACAAGGATGCTTATTTTAGCTTAACACCGAAAACATCTTGGGAGAAGTGGGATAAAACTAACAAGTGTAGCGCAAATTATGTGGATGACAATCCTGTGCCAGGCATAAGAATAATCCCCAGTGGGTTGGTGTAACACCACAAAATACAACTAGCTAAAAAGCCCTACAATACAACCCCAGTTCGCTCAGTTAACAGCAGCTTTCAACAATAAAATTAGGCTCCCTGTGTGTCTACAAACATGTATGCCATTCTGGGGGGGTTAAACTGTAGCTGGGGGGTTTCACAACAGATACGCTGGGATAAAACGGGGTCAGCAGAAAGCTATGAACCTCCAGGTTGCCAGTCAGAGTGCCAGCTGACTGCCAGGGCTCCGGGCTAAGCTAGCCAGACAGTCTGAAACATACACAGTCCCATTGTTGCCTTCCCAGCCTCCCCTCATATTTATGCCTCGGTTTAGGAGAACGTCACACGGCATCGAGCAGCAAACACGAGAAAAAGACGCAGGCACTTACCCTCCGTTCACCTCGGGGAAAACCATCATTTTAGACCGTGGCCATGGTTTAAAACGGACAGTTTTTCTGCCGTCGCCCTGCGCTGGCCGAATCACTGCTGCTGCTGCTGTCTGCGGCACCAACTTCCGGCGCATGCGCACTGACTGGTGCCATTCCAAACAGCCGTGCGACAGAGAGCGTTAAAGGTACAGCCAGAGTCCAATTTAAATGGGCTAAATGGCGAAATTCACGTTTGCTTCAAATGATCTGTGGGAAAAATATTTATTTTGTCAAATAAAATAATTTCCTTACAGTTAGATATATCATATCACATATATTGAATTAATAAAGTGTTTTAGTATTTAATTTAATTTTGAATATCACAGATGGCTGCAATTGCCCACTATATATTTCTTGGTAAACAAGTTAGCACACAGTCCTTTCAATTTTACATCTTTATGTTGTGGTTTGGTTTGCCTTATATAATTGGTGCCTTGCAAAAGTATTCGTGCCCCTTTAAGTTTCTCACATTTTGTCACATTACAACTACAAACTGTGGTTTATTTTAGTGGGACTATGTGCTATAGACCAGTACAGTATAATTATGAAGTGGAAGTGGAGGCGTTGGGGACGGAGTCGTCACACAGATGTGACTGCATCATGCTGTGGGGATGCTTTTCTTCAGCAGTGGGAGGGAACCTGGCCAGAGCGAGCTTTAGCTATTGTACACAGAATAATGGGCAACAGAAAGAGACATACTCTAAAAGACTTGCAGCTATTGCGCTATTGCATCAAAAGGTTGTTGCACAAAGTATGCCTTGCCCTTCAAACTATGTATAGTTTTCCTTTCACAACATAATTATGTTCTACTTTGTTTTGGGTTTCTCCCATAAAATCACAATAAAACTTTGTGTTTGTAATGTGCCAAAATGTGAAAAAGTCCAAGGTACATACTTTTCCAAGGAACTGTGTATGTTCTAACCATGACCACAATTTCAGTAGGATATGCAAATCATAACCAAAGGACCGAGACCTTGTTGTAATGTGAATGATTTCATCTGTAATCTTCAGTTTCTGAAATCTTTGAAAATGTTTTCTTTTCTACAATGTGTGTTTCTTCCTTATTTTCTGTGCAGTTATTTAAGTATCTGACCCTTTTCAGCAGACTGCCCCTATTGTATATTAAGTAATTTACCTCTTACTCTTCTTTAACATAGAAGGTACCAGTGCATCTGTGTTTGTTGTGAGCCTGCTCTAGCTTACCAAACCACCAATCAGTGAAGGTAGATGGCCACACACATTGAGCTGGGTTCCTCCTGTTAAAAGGGAGTTGTTCTTTTCCACTGTCACCTCATGCTTGATGAAAATCAATAACATGATGCAGTTGGGTGGGTTTCCGTAGATAAAAAACTTTCTGCCAACTGGCACAAAACACTGTTGTTTGCATTGTATTATAAATCGAATCAAACGGCAATATACTTTGTTCCCCAATACATTTTCACAAAGACATTTTTTGTTTAAATTTCTTTACTAAATCTGACAAAGATAACTCAGTTTGGCACTTAAAGATTATTTTGGCAGCAGTAAGGTGATTCCTTAAGGTCTAAACTCAATATGCACAACATTTTGTCACGACCAGGTACAATGTTGAACAGAAAATGAGGCCAAATGTTGCCAAAGTACAAAGAAAAACGGTAAAATATTACAAAATAAAGCCTAGCTACTTGTAATCAACACATTTGAAAAGAGTTTTAGAGCCTCTGAATATGCTCAGAACTGGACAACAGCAAAAGCCGATTAAAACACTGCTTAGAGAGCATAGATGCTCAGATTTCAAACTCCATATATGCAATCAGGTTTATAAAGAATAAGCCTTTTTAAACAATTTAGAGTTTCTATTTAGCATGTAAAAAAGTGGCAAATGAATAACTTGCAACTATGCATCAACAGAAGCAGCAGAAGCTATGCACTATGTAAGTGTTTGAAATAATCAACTGTTTTTTAATGGTACTCCTTTGCGTTTGTGTCAAAGTGAACAGTGAAAACAATAGCCACAAATAAGTATATCAAAAGAATAACTCTCTCTCTACAATTTATTTACCAGCTGTCAACTTCTAAAGCATTTTATCCCAAGTGCTGTTTAATATTGTAACATGATTGATTGACATTTTATCATACATTATTTTCTTGCTAGTTATTTAAACGTGTACAGTATTTAGTGCACAAAGTATGAAACTGGTCAACCTGGAACAGTTTTGAAGTGATGGTGGTAAATGGGCCCCACTGCAACCTTTGCCCGGTTCTGGGTACATTGTATATTGTAACATAAATCACAAAAATGAATAAATAAATACTCAAAAGCCTTTTTTCAGTACTGTAAGGTTTTCTTAATGGACACTTTCTTGTTTATGCATGCAATTTTAACTGGTTCTGCGTCATTGTGTTCCTCATACCTGTCCTATACTAGGAATCTTGTTGGAAAAGATAAAGCTAAGAGAGAGCGATCCTGGTCAATAGTGTCACATGCTTTGTGATTTGATGAAATGTTCTATTTGTGCAGCCTGGTGTGCATGGCCTCCTAATCAAAGACTTATATTTCTGTGACAACTAAAATAAATTACTCCATTACAATCGCCCACCTGCCCTCTCCACAGTATTGATACCCTTTTATTACCAGATAGAGGCAGACGGACAACACTGAAGATCGGGCCGAGTTAGGGAGAATGCTTGAAAACGTGTGTTGGTGGCCGTGTCATGTCATGTCAAGGTGGAGTCGCCACAAAAGTAATCACATATGATTGTCCCAGAGAAAATTACACACGTTCAGAGCCACAAACATGTCTGATGTGGCGCATTGTGAAAGATAACTGCACAGCCCAGCATTCAGAACAGACCCGGCTTATTACAATACTTCAGCCAATTCAGGCCTGCAAGCTTCAATTCCCCCATCAGCAGCAGCAAAAAGAGGGAAGAATTTGGTTTGAAAGCCCAATCACATGCAGCGCTCCGAGTTCAGCAGGTGGGGAAGTAGCAGCAGTGGGCCCCATCAGGCAATAATACAAAGTTAATGATGCAGAATGGTGTCTTTCTCCATAGCGAAGAAGATGTCAATACAGAATGTTTAAGAACGTTGTTCCTAATTACGCTTTTTAAATTCAACACTGACGTGATTGATGATTTCAGAGGGAGGCATTATTGATCCACTTCACAGACAAGTCTCATCGATTGCAAGTCTAGAATGAATAAAAGTTTTTTTTCTCCCCCTTTTATATCCCCCACCGAGAAAGAGATTGTACAATCAGAGCATCGCTGTGACCTATATGGGTAGTTTGGAGCCAAATCACCTCTTTTAAAAAGGAAGCCTGAGCAACGACGTATGGAACAGTGATTGCTGGATGGAGGGAACCTGGGGGACTTTTAAGGCATCACATGTAGGGCAACAGATAAACCCCATGCCTTTATATATAAAGATTCATCCATATATTCATTAATCAGTGGGATTCCTTACAAATACCCCGTCTTTGCTGGAGGTCTCAGCATGATTAATTTAAGGAGTGACTGTTTTATAGAAAGTCAGCCGCCTGTGTAGCATCACGCCTCTCACTGCAATCAGCAATGATGGAGTGATGGATGCTACCCCCCTGTACATTCAATACACACCTCCACTCCCACGTTGACATGCCCCATGACTTCTGCGTATACTTTGTAATTCCCTGGGAGCTGAGACGTCTCCCTATTAGTGCATGAACCTGACACTCATTGCATGTCTAATCCCAGTAAATCAACAGGAGATGCAGTAAAGGCCGGGGTGGTAGAGAGGTTGCGTCATGACATCACTTTGTTCAGCTGCAGAAACATTCTGCATATTCAGGGAGATTTGACCTGCTAATGCACCACAGGATGCTTAAATTACAACAAACCGGATTGGTCAGGAATCAACAGCATGCTGGATTGGAGCAACAAGGAGAGATTTTTCCATCACAACATGCTGGATCTCATTGGCAAGTGCACTTCAAACAGCAAAGTGCTTATGATTAAATGATACTCTGGCAAAACCTTTTTTTTTGGCTGGGTGTAGTGGGTTCTTTCTGAAGGCCAAAGTTAATGCTGTTACAGAAAGAACTCAGATACACTCCCATGTGAAGTGGCCATGTGAGGAAAGCCCAGAGGGAGGAAAAATGGCCTTGAATGAATCTGAGAGGCAGAGAGTGGGAGAGAGGCAGATGTAGAGGAAGTTTAAACATTACTGATCCTCAAATATCCTTTTTGGTTTCTGGTTCAAATGGAATTCGGCTGTAAGTGTCTGCTAAAAGCTCCATTTTTGTTGCCCTCTCAACCACTGGTGAGCTTTTAGAGTTAGATGATGACAGATTGTGAGCTACCTGATATCCTTCATCATTCTCCCCCAGTGGAGGTGTTTGTTCCAACCCGAGCAAGTCCTCAAAGACTAACAAACAGCCGGCGGGTTTGATGGACTACAGGGAGACATCTGCTCTGCCTGCTTTCACCATGCACGTTTGGAACAACATGTTACAGTAATCAATCAATATGCAAACCGTGGCTTTTCGGTCTGTTGATTACCCTTACAGACCTTATGGTTATAAAGTTATTATGTCAGCTTGTCATTGTGGATTGGTTCTGAAGAGTTGCAGGGAGTGGGTATGACAGCAGGCATGGCACAACAGCCAATATAACCTTAAACAACATTGTCAGAAATGTGCTTTGAGCACCCTCTGGGATAAGCTGTGTTCTGTGGGCTCCAGGAACCAGAGGGAAGGAAAACGTCTGCGCAGTGCAATTTTATTTGTGGTTAGAGGGCGCAGCAGCCCTCACCGAATAATCAACAGAATATCATCCTGGGCCCAAAGATCCCATGAGCATCAGTTATCATCTATTTAAACTGCAAGTTGCTCATGTCAGCAGATGTGATTCTGCATTGTAATGAGCTCTTTTAGAATTGCTGTTGGAGGTTTTTCGCCTCTGAATGTCTTACCTGCTGTTGACAGGTGTTTCCAGAGCTGGGCCCCCCCAGGGGTCCACTGGGAATTACAAAGAAGTTGCTGAAAAATTATGCACATCAGGTTGTTTTTGCCCATGTGTTTCAACAGAGATGTAAAAACTGCAATTCCTTCAAAACAAGTTATATACCTTTTTACATCACAACAACAACTTTAACAACTTTCTTTAGGATTTAAGGTGACATATCAACACAAGGTGGAGCATAATTGTGAAGTGGAAGCAAAGCAATACATAGCTTTGTAAAAATCTGAGAAGTGTGGTGTGCTGTGCGCATGCCTTCAAACCTTATTCTGATACCCCTAAAGGAAAGCCAGTGCACCCATTCGCCTTCAGAAGTAACCTGATTAGTAAATAGAGTCCACCTGTGTGTAATTCAACTACAGCATAATTCAGGTGCTCACTGAAGGCCTCAGAGGTTTGCTTGCTGGTGAACATTAGCAATCAACTAGCATCATTAAGACCAATGAACGCAGCAGACAGGCCAGTGAGAAAGATGTTGAAAATTAAAGCAAGGTTAGGTTATCAAACAATATTACAAGCTTTGGATAACACACATTGCTCTGTTAAATCAATATATGAAAAGGAACAAATATGTGGAAAAGGTGCTCTGGTCAGATGAGACTGAAATTCATCTTATGTGGTGGAAAACTAACAATGCACACAACCTAAACACACTACTGGTTTGAGCAGTTGGTAGCAGTATCATGCTGTCGGGGATCTTTTCTTAGCAGGGACAAGACAGTTGGTATGAGCTGATGGGAGGATGGATGGAGCTAAATACAAAGCAATCCTGCAAAAGAATTCAGACTGGCACAGAAGCAGAGCACAGGCAAATTAAGCCACTGTTTAGGGCCCCTTAAACCATCAGGGGCCTCCAATAAATCCTTGAATTTTAACACAGACCATAGATTAAATTTTTTAGATTTGTTTATGAGAATGAGAATATTATCAAATGTGATCTGAGATATCAGAATAGATAAGTAAATGATTTGAAATTGTTTAGATTTTATATTTAAGTTTTAAAAGAAGTTTACTTTGTAGAAGTACAATAATAATCGTCATTGTTGGAATGTGGTGTTAAATATTACAATCTGATGCTATAAATTCAATCTTTTCTTTTTTTGTTTGAGCTCCATTCATTTACAAACACATTTCAGGATGATATTCTTAACAGGAAGAGGGACCTCAGATCCAATTCTGCTCAAGGCCAAATGCAACCTTGGGCCAGCCCTGTATGGAAATTAAGCAGGGCAATGACCCTGAATAAACAGCCAGAGCTTCAGAAGAATGACACACTCCTTCCAATCTGTCTGAAATCTTTTTCTGCTAAGTGAAATGATCAAAAAAAGAATAATTTCTTGATTTGTAGAGACTCAAAAGACTTGCTGCTGTAATTGTGGTGAAGGTAATTTCACAAAGTAATGGCAAACGCAAATGGATGTCAAACGTTTCCGATTTCTTTTTGGCATCAATATATATTGGTCTTTCATGTAGAACCCCCAAAAAATACCAGAAAGGCTGTGACATGAAAAAACGTGAAAAGCTCAACATGTATGAATACCTTCCAAAGCATTATATCAATACCACAATAACTATCATTTTTATGTTCTTGAGAAGTTTTACATTTTATTTATTTGTTTGCTTTCTTGTAATTTTGAAACTAAATGTGTAATCAGCTCATTGAAAGAGTTATTTACACATGTGGAAAAAGCAGTTAAGCTTTCCATAGGTAAATCTATGCATGGATGAGCCCCAATCCATGCAGGTTAAAGTGAGGTTGTCTTAGAAGTGGGGCAGGAGTTAAAAGGAGAGCAAGGAAGTGAAAGTCTAAAGTATTGCTTTTCTTGATCCTCATGAGGAATTTCAGAAAATAATTTTAAAAAAGCAATTTTGGAGCACAGATAATAGACATATACTGTGAGTCAATATTGTATGTCATCGAGATATGGCTGCAGGGATGCCTTCCAGACTTAGACTTTTCTGTCATTGTTAGGATGGCAGAAATAAAAACGGAGGATTTGCAGTGCCTGTTGACAACAGACAATATGCTCCTGGATATGTTAGTATAAATGATGGATCTTATTTTTTCTTAAGTTTTCTTTAAGAATCAAGAAAATGGCATGTAATTAACATTGTTTCAGTTATGTTCCAAATAATTTATATTGGCTTATTTATTTGTTTCCTTGGTGGTGTGGATTTATTAAGTTATGCCTAATTCATTTAAAGAATACAATAACATTTTGTATTAAAGAAAAGGCTCTAGTCCTACTGGATTTTGTAGATACAAATATATTGCATGCAAGCTAGAATTACTACAGTCTTATTTCCTTTCGACACCCCTGGAAACCGTGCATGCCATTTAAGCAGGGATTCCTAACTGGAAAACATATTTGACAGCAAAGTCTTTCAGTGTTGCAGAAGTAAGACGATGAAATTAACAAGATGATCGTTAGGGGGCGGTGTAGCCTTCCCAGAGATTACTACGGACGCTCCTCAAAAACGGAAAGGGCTTGTCGTTGGTTAAAGCAACATGGTGTCACCCTTTAGGCAATGTGAATATAAACAAGTGGCTCATTCTGTAACTGTATTTGGTATTTTATTGTCTGAAGTCCAACAGTTTCGGGTTTAGCAACCTCATGGCTCTCAGGGTGTGTGGACGTCTGCTCAGAAACGGAGCCGTCCTCTCCGGGCGGCTGGTCGGGTCTGCTCGGCAGGAAAGTGCGTCATGCCTTCTCGCTGCGGGTCAGTGTATAGCTTTCTGCTGCTCATTTATCTGAGGCTGGTAAAGCAGGGACTCATACCTGGGGGTTATCAAAGCAAGTCATCAGGTGTAATAATGTGACCTTTAGCTTAATAAACCCACACTGAAGTTTTAATGTTGACTGGGATATTAACAGGCAGACTGGTAGGATCCCAGTCATTATATAGGTTTAAATATAGAGGTTTAAGTAAAAGACTTGGAATAAAAAAGAAAAAGGGTTTACTGTTCAATAGTTACCTAGTTACATTTTTGTAGTCTATGTACAATAATCACAGAGCCTTCTGTTGTTTATAAATAAAGACACTATTTTTAAACATTAGTATTTTGCTGCTATCATAATTACTGCTGGACTAATGCAAAATTAAGCTCTTTGTGTTAGTTTTCATGGTTTATCTTGACCCAATTTTAACTTTCTGTGTGGAATTGAAATTTCAGAATGGATTGACTGTGATGTAGTTCAATTTTCTTATATATTTATTGGTTTGTTTAAAAAATGAAGCCAATAACCCATACAGTGTTGTTGTTTTCTTTTTTTAAATGAATCTTGAATTTTTTTTTGTTCTTGTTTAAACTACCTTTTATTAGTATATTGCCCTTTTATACATATTTAACTTCAGTCTGAATGTTTTTAGAAATAAAGTATGTTTTAATTTTTGGAAAAAGAAAAATTCAGAATAAGTAAATAATGGCCTGAATTTTAGATCCGTTCACTCAGCAATGTGACCAAGTAATTTTTTTTTAAAGTCAATTTTTGAAGGGGGGTAAATCTTTGACACGTTTAAGTATGAAGAGTTTGCTCTTTAAACAGTGGTATTTATGCACATCAGTGCATTTTAACTAATTTGAAAAAGTGTTCAGTTGAGGCACGTAACTTAAAGTGAAGAAGGGAAAGATCTGCACACAAGGCAAATAGACTGGATTAACATTCTTATCTCTGAGAAGCTACAGTATATTTTAACTTAGGTTAGAGTAAAGTATTAGAAATAATAAGGGATTTACAAAAAGCAAGGAAATGTATTTGCAACTTATTTTTTTTTGAAACAGGATGAATTTTTCATACAATAAAAGGAATAATTGTAATAGAATTATTGCAAATTTTTAAAGCGGTGTTTGTCTAAATGCTGTGCAGACCCCCCACCACCTTAAAACAACAAAAATTAGAAAAAAAGAACAGAAAAATAAAACATCAAATACAATTCATCATAGATAAATGGCCATCTGTTCACAGAAATGGTTAAAAGTGCTTTACAATAAGATGTAAGTGTAATAGAGGTAAAAGATGTGTTATAAACGATAAAACCAAACAACAAATATAGAACCAGACTATAATTTATTGACATGAAAATACATTTCAAGCAAAAGTACCTTTTAGGACCATTTTAACAAGTTTTTAAAGAATCAACAATACTGAAACACTGTGAGAGAGAGTTTCTGAGCTTGAAGCATAAAAGCAGCCTCATTTCTCATTTGGACCTTTGGTTTAACCAGGAGATTACCTTTAGATGACCTCAAACATCTAGATGATCTGGGGGAGGCCATGGATACATTTGAAAACATAATTAAATCTTAAAATTAATTGTATATGGATCTTACTGAAAATGGGGAACCCTCTTTCCTGCGTGCGGTGAAACTCTGGAAGCGCTATTATGAACTCGCTGAAGGTTTGCTATTAATTCAAATGCACTTGTATTTGTCTTCTGCATCTCATGTTGAAAAACAAGAATCTCAGTTTGGTTTTTGTTTAATTGTATGAAAATTCAGACAGATCCATGCCTTTTGTTGATGCAGTTAAGCATATATTTAATAAACTATCATAGATTTAATCAAAATGACTTTTTTTTTCATATCTTTTTTGATAAAAAGTTTGTTGACTATCAAAGTTTTGCTGTCTGTGATAAATGTTATGTCTCTTAAAAACAGTCAGGATAATTTACAGCTTTAAGCTAAACAATGGAAAACACATAAACTTACTTTCTTTGCAAAAAAAACCTAATTAAAACGGGTGCAGTTTAAGAGATAAAATAAGTGGATTTAACCTAAAGAGGCTGTCGGTTTTTACAGTGTATAGGTAAGACATAAAGTAGAAAAGGGAATAATATGATTCTTAATTAGAAAAAAGAAAACCTGAGAATTTGGTTTGGTTATTCAGTGTAAATGCAGTGTTTCCTTTGAGCAGTGATCTAGAGATATACAGAAGGTTCCAGGAATCGCTTTTGTGGATCTAAAGAAAGCACATGAAATTGTACCTAGAGAAGAACTCTGATGCTAAATGATGTAGTCAGCTGGTGGAGAAGTATCTAGGGATGGTGCAGGAAATTCACAAGTGAAACAGTGGCGAGGTGTGTGGTAGACAGATGGCATTAAGATTGGGGTGGAACCACGTCAAGGATCAACTCCGAGCCTCTTTCACAACAGAGCTGTTTGGTCTGCTTTAAAGGAACCAGAGTTTATTTGCTTGGATTGTCTACTTAGTTTGGAGGAGGTGGAAAAGCTAATCTGAATTCTGGTCCACCTGAAAATGAGGGTCTTGGTTTGCTTCCAGGTAAAACTCTGGTGCTGCTCCCTGACACTGGGAAAGCATATGGACTGTCCAGTGGGCCAAAGAGAGGAAATGAACCTGCTTGTCTCATGCACCATTCTTGTGAAAAAGCTGTTGGGTTGGAAAATCAAAGTAGAAATGGAAACCCTAAATATGCAAACAAGTCAGCTGAAGGAGATGGAGTTCCTTCTTTTACCTGTTTTCTTCCTACTTTGGTCAGTGATTGTTTCGGCGAGCAGGGCCCCCTTATTGCAACTGCATTACACTGTCTATGCAGTTTTGACCTCTTTAAAAGGTGCAGGGTGAAAGGTAATAAAACCAAATGAAAGTGGGAAACTTTTCAGCATCTCCCACCCAATCGAGACGCATCCCCTGGACTTCCATGGTGCAAAAGTGTCCTTAGTTGCAGTGTTAGACAGGTTGACTGACTAGGTCCGGAGTCCCCGTGGATTATGATATTTGCAGATGATGTTGTGATCTGTAGTGAGAGTGGGGAGCAGGGTAAAGAGAGCTGGGGGAGGTGGAGTTATGCTCTGGGGCAAAGCGGAATGAAAGTCGACTCAGGCCAGGAAGACGGTTGGTAACTAAGGATAATCAGAGGGCGGGTGTGACAGAGGAGAATGTCGTGGATAGGATGAAAAGGAGGGAGATGATCACTGTGGCACAACCTGAATGGAGGACCCACAGGAAGAGGAAGACACGTTTTACGTGAAAATTTTGAGAAACGTTGAAAACTTCGTGAAGTTCATAGCATCGACTTCGTTACAAAAATAAGTTTTTGATTAATTTTAGGAATGGCATTTTTGACAAGGAACTTGTGAATAGATCATTATAATATGGTAAATCAATTAGCATCTAAGAAGTGTAATCAGTCATCTTGCTCTAGCAAGGGCATCAAAGTCACGGAGATATTATATGTCTTAACAGGAAATGCTGCTTGCAGCCAAGGAGGGAGGCACGGATTCATCTTCACTCCCGCCTGTTTTATTACATCCGAAGCATTTCTCAGCGAACTGATGAAAGGCAAAGCAGCAGAGACGGACAGTAGCATTTATCACCTTCCAGCCTCAGTTCCTCCAGACAGCAGTAAGCAGGCTGCTGCCTCAGAGATTTACTGGTCTGATTGTGCAGGCCTGGCTTTATTTTCAAAAAGTGCCGATGTCATCCTGTCACCAATCTGACATGTGGTTTATTTTCTCTCTAATTATCTTCTTTTGTGTTGTGTCTTTAAAGGTGAACAGGTTTCTTTGTTGCTGAAACATCCTGATCAGCCTCCTGACTCAAAGTTGTTGAAAGTGGCTATAATTGGAGCTCCAAATGCGGGGAAGTCCACGCTGTCCAATCAGCTCCTTGGCAGAAAGGTCTTAGTCTTTTCAACCTGCTTGCTGCAATCGTTTCATCTCACTGTGGAGGAGGCGGTGCTCACAAGTCTTTCTTCATTGCTTTAAGGTGTTTGCTGTGTCCAAGAAAGTTCATACAACTCGGTCACGTGCGCTGGGCGTCCTCACAGAGACTGACACACAAATTGTAAGAGCTTCATCAGAGATTAAGGGAGTGATGCAGCTCAAAAGAAAAGGCCTGTATCAAATCATTTTTTATTTTTTTTGTTTTTAGATTTTGCTGGATACCCCTGGTCTCACCACACCATCAAAGGCCAAACGGTGCAATTTGTATTTAATTATTTGTTGCTATTAAATGTCTCTAGTCTCTGATGTTTTAATCTTATGAATGGACCCTCTGTTTTTCACAGACACCAACTGGAGAAATCATTGCTTGTGGATCCCTGGAACACTGTCCAAGACGCTGACCTGGGTATGAGATGTTTACTGAGCTGTTAATCAGTCAGACCTGAGCTGCAGGTTTCAGTGTGAGTGGTGGTGCAAACATTTGAAAGGCGTACAAACTGAACTGTTTGCATTTCTAGTGGTTGTCATGGTGGACGTATCAGACAGATGGATGCGCTCAAGGTTGGATTTTGAGGTGCTGAAATGCCTGGCCCAGCATCCGCAGATCCCAGCCATCCTAGTCCTCAACAAGGTATTCGTTCCCATATTTAAATGTTTTCAGTCAGATTAGTTGTAAAGTAAAAGAAAAACATCACCACACGATGCTGCCACAACCACTACCATGTTGTACGGTAATACTGTATTTAATATGATGTGCAGTCTTAGTTTGTGTTTCATTGTTTTCTTTAACGCTACAGTTATCTGCTACTTTGTGTTGTTTTGTCACTTAATATGTCAATAAAATGCATTAAAGTTTGTGGTTGGGAACTAACAAAATGTGGAAAATTCAAAAGGAGTTTAGACATTGTGCTTCTTCAAAATATCTGTGGAAATCTCTTATTTATCCACGAAACCACTAAAAGAAGCACTTCCCACATTCTCTACTCTAACTCTGTTTTATGAGTGATATTAAAAGGTCAATCTATTATATCTTTGTCAGTGTGCCATACTTTCCATTCTAGCTTCTCAAATCCAATATGTGGCACTTGGCTTCAAGCCTTTTGGCTCCTGCAGCTCTGCTATGATTCCTCTCTCATCCATTTTTAATATTTACCATACAGAAGAGCCAACTTTTTCTTGAACATAACCCAAAACAGTAAAAATGGGTATGCGTTCATGGGCACTCTAACAAACATGTTTCCTAATGTTTGTCTGAATTTAAGGTGGACCTGGTGAAGGCCAAGGACACACTGCTGGACATCACAGCACAGCTGACATGTGGGGTGGTGAACGGGCGCAAAGTGCGGGTCAGGCCAGTGATCAAGCCGCCATGGGCTCAGAAGAAACCCGAGAGAACTCCTGAGTTATCTCCTGATGAGGACACTGCAGCATATGAGGATGGTGCAAAGCCAAAATCTGTGCTAAGCAGAGAGAAACTGAAGGAGCTGAGGAGTCAGCAAGGCTGGCCTCACTTTAAGGACGTCTTCATGCTGTCGTCTGTGGACAGAGAGGACGTGGAGACGCTGAAGGTAAACAGTCTACAGCCACAAAAGGAAAGGAGATTTAGCGTGTTTAAAAAATGTGTTAAAAATAACTTTCAAGTAGCTACGCTAGCTAGCTATCCTGCTTTTGTAAAGTATATCAGGAAAAGGGTACATTAAGGTAATTAACCAAATGCAGTGGTTCCCAGAGGATGGGGTCATAAGATCCTCTTCAGAAATTAAACTAAATGACAAAATTGATAAAAAGTAAAGCATATCTATGCTGTAAATATTAGACAAGAATAAAAGAGTGCTTATTAATATATAAAAGTGGTAAATTGGTTAATAGTGTTTGTGTTTTCATTGTAAGTTGCTATCAGTGTTACTCAACTGATAACCAACTGAGGTCATGAGCCTTTTCTGCTGTTATTTTAGGGATCAGGTGCAGAAACATTTAGGAAAAACTGCAATTAAACCCTGTTTTTGTGTCATTTGTCACCTGCAGTGCCCTGCAAAAGTATTTATACCTCCTAAACCTTTTCTATTTTTGTCACGTTAGAGTCACTTATTGTATCAGGATTGTATGTGAGAGACCAGCACAAAGTAGTATGTAATTGTAAAGTGTAAGGAGAAAGACACAGGGTTTTTAAAATCTTTTACAAATAGTGTTAAAATGTGTTTGTGTTCAGCTCCGCTGAGTCAGTACATTCACTTTTTGCTGCAGTTACAGCTGTAAGTCTTTAGGTTATGCCTCTACCAGCTATGAACATCCATTCTTCTGTGCAAAACAGGTCAGGCTCAGTCAGGTTTGTTAAGGAGTACCTGTGAACATCAGGTTTCAAGTCTTTTCACAAATTCTCAGATTCTAAACCATCTTACTGTAGCTCTGGATGTGTTGTTGTCCTGTTGGAGGGAGAACCTCCGCTCCAGGCTCAAGGCTTTCGTAGCCTTTAACAGGTTTTCTTTTCGGATTGCTCTGTATTTAGCTCCTTTCATCCCTCTGGTCAGCTTCCGTATCCCTGTTAAAGTCAAGTATTCCCAAAGCATTATGCTGCCACAACCATGTTACACCATGGGGATGGTGTGTTAGCGGTTATTTGCAATGTCGGTTTTAAAATTTTGAAAACCTTTTATGGTTTTCCTTCTCTTTCATAATTATCTGCTACTTTGTGCTGGGCTGTCACATAAAACCCAAAAAATACTTTGAAGTTTGTGTTTGTAACGTGTTAAATTTAAAAGCGTCCAGACTTTTCGAAGCACTGTACACGGCCATCAATCACAAATACACTTTACACTTGTTATGTTAAACTGAACTGCTGTCCCCAAATATATGTTGTCTCATAGTATTTGTTCTTGCAGAACTACTTTCTAGTTGCAGCGAAGCCAGGATCCTGGATGTACCACAGTGAGGTCCTGACAGACCAGAGTCCAGAGGAAGTCTGCACCAACATCATCAGAGAAAAGCTGCTGGAGTATCTGCCACAGGAAGTGCCCTACTCAATGACTCAGGTGAGTAAGGTAACAGGTGTGAGAGGGCGTTCTGGATCACATGTGATTATAAGTGGTGGCCTATTTAAAACACAAATACACATTTCAACAATGAAGGTTATTTTTCTTCATGTAATTTAAGTTACCCTGCTGTTTCTTGTGTTTTGGCATTTAGATTTAAAATCTGATTTGTTGTGTTTGTTGCCTCTGACATATTTGTGATAACCTAACGCATCTAAAGGGAGTTTCTCCTTAAAAGCAACACGATGGGAAAAATATTTACAGCCTCTGATCAGCATTATAATCCATTTCTTTAACACCACTGCTGCTTTTTTTTTAAGTTAGTTTAGATAGTTTTATTTCTTAAGATGTCTCTGTTTTCAGTCTATTGAACTCTGGCAAGAAGGAGAAAATGGGGAGCTGGATATTTCTGTGAAACTGTACACCAAGAAAGAAACTCACATGGTAAGTACTTTCACATTTCTGTGTAGTTGTATAGTGGCTAGAAGGCCCACGGTGGATGTCCACTTGCTGGTTGGACCTTAATGTGTTTACCTGCAGTTTAGCCTGTATATACATCGTATCATTAGCTGTGGCTACAAATGTCCCGGTTGGTGTAAACGCCAGAGATTGTGGCTTTGCTCAAGCTCTTCACCCAGTGACATCATGAGGTCAAAATGTGCAGCTGCACGCTGTTTACAGACAAGCATCACATAAGCATGCTGATGTTAGCATCTGTCTAACCTTTATGTGTGGCCTTTTGGAGTTAGATTGGTTATCCTAACAACTGTGTATGTGACGTTCTGTTTAGAACAATTATTGTTATGCTTCATTTTGTTTTATTTTAGCATACAAGGTAAAGTGTTAGCCTGTAATGTCAGTCGTGTTAATGTTGCATTCGTTTAAACATGGACATTTGACTGCCAATACCAAAACAGCTGGAAAAGCTCTTGTTCTCCTTTGTTCCTTCGTTATTTTGTAGGTCAAAGTAATTAGTTACAGAAAATCTGAAATGTGATTATTTTAGGAAGTTGAGGTCGAGGCTCACAGATGAATGAATGAATCGCTTCGTTTTTTTGTATCTTCCATGTTTTTTCTTGTATTTTTAGCTCCTAAATATTTAAGGAGCCTTTTTGGACTGTGCATATTAGATGTGAAAGAGCAGTTGTAGATGCATCGGTAGCGCTGGATGTTTAAAGGCCGCTGCCCTTGCAAGAAGAGGTACTTAGAACAACACTGTTTTCCAGCATTAGTTGTGAAAGCAATGAAAAAACGTCATTGAGAATGCAGAGCGGAGGTCTGCAAACTGATGACTGACCATCAGGCTCTAAACTTTGTTTCTGAATAATTCTGACACCAAACTATTTTTTCAGTTTTTTGTACTGCACCTCACAGGATGGACACTGAACACACAGTTCATATACAGTGTTGGTCACAATTGCTAGCATCCCTGCTGACAGTACTTTGTACAGTGTCCTTTTTCCAATAGGAAAACATTTAGTCCTCTAAAACAAATCACTAGTTTGGAGCATATAGAGAGAGGCATCTTTTCATATTCCTGTTTGCACGATCTCTCTAGATAATCTAGACTTCTGGGTCTTCACCTATGCTTTGGGTCTTCTTTCATGATTTAGATCATAGGACTGAGAGAGCCATGGAAGAAAGTTAATTATGTGACTGGAGTAGCCAGGGGCTGGTTACCAGTTCTAAGGTGTAATAAGGTCCTAAAAATTTATGTTTTTAAGCTGCAATAATGTTTCCTCACACTGTTCCTACAGTTTAAAGTCTTTTTAATGAGATGCCAGAAAAGATACCAGAGTGACCTGGGTTTTTTCCTGTCTGATCGGAGCGCAGTTTAACGCAGAGCTCCCCCTCCCCTGACTGTAGCTGCACACTGCTGGTCAGCTGGTTGTATCAGGCTACTATGCTCTTCCCTGTTTTACAGGAAAGACAAATTCAGCTGTTTGGCAATACTTCCAGTTGAAAGAGACACAAACAGTTATGGGGGTCTGTAAAGGAGCGCCACAGATGACTCTTCTAAGATAAAGCTGTTAAAACTACTGTTGGTAAACTACAATCCGGTCACAGCCTGACTAATCAATCAGATTATATAAACTCATTATACCGCAAGTTTTACTTTATCAAACAACAAAACGTGTAACATTCAGGGCAATAGGCAATTGAGGTTAAGTATATGTAGGTATGTATAGATGATACAGTGGGGAGAACAAGTATTTGATACACTGCCGATTTTGCAGGTTTTCCCACTTGCAAAGCATGTAGAAGTGTTTAGGTTTTACCATAAGTACTCTTCAACTGTGAGTTACGGAATCTAAAACAGCCACGACCCATCTTCATGCTCTTACTGAGGGAAGGAGGTTGATGGTTAAGATCTCCAGATACATGGTCCCATCCATCCTCCCCTCAATATGGTGCAGTCGTTCTGTCCTCTTTGCAGAAAAGCATCCCCAAAGAACGATGTGACATGATGATGATGATGTTTCCACCTCCATGCTTCACGGTAGGGACGGTGTTCTTGGGGTTGTAGTCATCCTTCTTCCTCCAAACACGGCGAGTGGAGTTCAGACCAAAAAGCTCCATTTTTGTCTCAGACCACATGACCTTCTCCCATTCCTCCTCTGGATCATCCAGATGGTCATTGGCAAACTTCAGATGGGCCTGGAGATGTGCTGGCTTGAGCAGGGGGACCTTGTGTGCGCTGCAGGATGTTAATCCATGGCAGCGTAGTGTGTTACTAATGGTCTTCTTTAAGACGGTGGTCCCAGCTCTCTTCGGGTCATTGACTAGGTTCTGCCGTGTAGTTCTGGGCTGATCCCTCACCTTCCTCATGATCATTGGTGCCCCACGAGGTGAGCTCTTGCTTGGAGCCCGAGACTGAGGGAGATTGACCATCATCTTGAACTTCTTCCATTTTCTTATAATTGCTCCAACAGTTGTTGTCTTCTCACCAAGCTGCTTGGCTATTTTCCTGTAGACCATCCCAGCCTTGTGCAGGTCTACTATTTTATCCCTGATGTCCTCACACAGCTCTCTGGTCTTGGTCATTGTGGAGAGGTTGGAGTTTGATTGATTGAGTGTGTGGACAGGTGTCTTTTATACAGATAACGAGTTCAAACAGGTGCAGTTACTACAGGTAATCATTATTATTATTATGTTAGGTGATCAAATACTTACAGGGGTTGGACAATGAAACTGAAACTCCTGTCATTTTAGTGTGGGAGGTTTCATGGCTAAATTGGACCAGCCTGGTAACCAGTCTTCATTGATTGCACATTGCACCAGTAAGAGCAGAGTGTGAAGGTTCAATTAGCAGGGTAAGAGCACAGTTTTGCTCAAAATATTGAAATGCACACAACATTATGGGTGACATACCAGAGTTCAAAAGAGGACAAATTGTTGGTGCACGTCTTGCTGGCGCATCTGTGACCAAGACAGCAAGTCTTTGTGATGTATCAAGAGCCACGGTATCCAGGGTAATGTCAGCATACCACCAAGAAGGACGAACCACATCCAACAGGATTAACTGTGGACGCAAGAGGAAGCTGTCTGAAAGGGATGTTCGGGTTCTAACCCGGATTGTATCCAAAAAACATAAAACCACGGCTGCCCAAATCACGGCAGAATTAAATGTGCACCTCAAGTCTCCTGTTTCCACCAGAACAGTCTGTCAGGAGCTCCACAAGGTCAATATACACGGCTGGGCTGCTATAGCCAAACCTTTGGTCACTCATGCCAATGCCAAACGTCGGTTTCAATGGTGCAAGGAGCGCAAATCTTGGGCTGTGGACAATGTGAAACATGTATTGTTCTCTGATGAGTCCACCTTTACTGTTTTCCCCACATCCAGGAGAGTTACGGTCTGGAGAAGCCCCAAAGAAGCGTACCACCCAGACTGTTGCATGCCCAGAGTGAAGCATGGGGGTGGATCAGTGATGGTTTGGGCTGCCATATCATGGCATTCCCTTGGCCCAATACTTGTGCTAGATGGGCGCATCACTACCAAGGACTACCGAACCATTCTTGAGGACCATGTGCATCCAATGGTTCAAACATTGTATCCTGAAGGCGGTGCCGTGTATCAGGATGACAATGCACCAATACACACAGCAAGACTGGTGAAAGATTGGTTTGATGAACATGAAAGTGAAGTTGAACATCTCCCATGGCCTGCACAGTCACCAGATCTAAATATTATTGAGCCACTTTGGGGTGTTTTGGAGGAGCGAGTCAGGAAACGTTTTCCTCCACCAGTATCACGTAGTGACCTGGCTGCTATCCTGCAAGAAGAATGGCTTAAAATCCCTCTGACCACTGTGCAGGACTTGTATATGTCATTCCCAAGACGAATTGACGCTGTATTGGCCGCAAAAGGAGGCCCTACACCATACTAATGAATTATTGTGGTCTAAAACCAGGTGTTTCAGTTTCATTGTCCAACCCCTGTATGTTGTGCAATAAAATGTAAAATAATTACTTAAAAATCAGACAATGTGATTTTCTAGATTTTTGTTTTAGATTCGGTTACTAACACTTGAAGAGTGCCTATGATAAAAATTAAAGACTTCTACATGCTTTGCAAGTGGAAAAACCTGCAAAATCTGCAGTGTATCAAAAACGTGTTCTCCCCACTGTATATGAGTGATAATCAAGCCATATGGTGCTATACCAGCCATGAAAGAACGCTGGTTTTGTGTCTAGTAGACCATTTCTGTGTTGATTTGGCCAGATGTTTTGGATCATTATCCTGTTGAAAGATTCAGTGATGACTACATTTTCAGTTTCCTGGTGGGGTCCGCCAGATTTTTATTCAGAGTTTCCTGGTGTTTGAAAGTGTTCATGTTGCCATGCATTATTACCTATACATCACATGCTCTTCCCATATTTTTGTCCTTTGTTAAACCTTAAAGCCACCTGAAATGTTAAGGCAAAGCTTAATCTGGTGCACAGTTCCAGTTGAAGTCCCAGGAAAGTGTACTAAACTTTACATGTTTAAGTTTATGATGATTAATATCTAAATAGTGTTAATGGTTGTTATGGAGACAAGATGCTGCTCTTTGCAGCAGTTCTCTAACAATGAGCTTTGGAGATTTTTCCCTGTGCATGGCGACCAGATATTCACTGAGTAAAAGAAATGTGCTTGTGTGTCATGTCATATTTATACCCATGGAAAACAGGGGTATAAATATGACATATGAAATATGATTCTAATATTGTGCCCAATAAAGGGCATTCCAGCTCTTAATTTGACGTTTTGTTTTACAGGAGTTTTAACATTTACTTGTCAGATTAATCTGTTTTAACCGGACGGAATAAAACCCGTTCTGATCTGTGGTCCCTCATGTTGTTTCACTTCCTGTGTCTGTAGAGGATGGTGATCGGCACAGCTGGCCAGATGGTGGCGCGGATCGCCCGAGAGGCAGCGGAGGATCTCAGCAGGGTCTACCTGAGGAACGTAAGGCTGAAGCTCTCTGCTAAGATGGAGAAGTGACGAAGACTGATGAATCCTGTAAAACCAGGGCCAATTCTGCCTGATCTGTTGTGACTCTTTTCTCTTCAAAAGACAGAGCTTCAGTTAAAGAGGTTAGGATCTCATCATGAGTCTGACATGGAGCCGGAAGGCAGCATATGCTCTGTCTCCTGTCCAAGAACTGCCAATGACCAGGCTCCTGTCTGAGGAAAGGACAATTTTCTGTTTTATTTCTGGTTCTGGAACCACTTTTTAACCTGTTTACATGAATATGTTACTGCATTTAGAGTGAGGGGTGCCCAAACTTCATACACACAACAGACGTATCTAAATGTTGCAGCAGAATAAACCCAGCTGAAGCATTGGCATATTTTCGAGCTCTGATACCTTTTTGGTAACAAACATGACACGGCGGCTCATCAAATGGATGTTTTGACACGACTTTGACAGCTCCTTCATGGCTGAGCGGGTTTGGCAGGCTGTGAAAAGGCCAACGTTTTATCTTTGGCACTCAGGGCTTTTTTTCCCTTGGCGGGCACAAAAATGCAGTGTAGATAAACTGAAGACGAGAGCTGCACCGTCATGTTCACTCACATGTCCCTGATATACCGTCCAACCCAGTTCCCTCCACCTTCATCACGTTAGTCTTCTCTGCTGCCTTTTGAAGTGTAGCCATCCATTTCTGCGACCATCACTTTTTGTTCTGCAGCTTTCCTCTTTCTTGTTTTTTTCTCCCTCCCTCCATCGCTCACTCGCTCTGCTCTTTTGGCCCAGCTCTGCCTCGGAGGGCTACATTGTCTCCCTAATGGATGGCAAAGTGGAGCACTAACCTGATGCTAAAATGGGTCAGATAATGGGGATTAGATTCATTCCTGCTGCCTGTGGGTTAACTCAGCAGTTCAGGCCATCTTCATGAATAACCAGCTAGTGCCCTGAAGTCAGGGAGGGAGGGAGTTACTCTCAGAAGCTGTCAGTCCCTGAAGCTCTGCAGATTTAGGGACTGACGCAGCTGTAACCCACTGATTCGACAGAGCAAAGATTGCTGCCTTAGACAAGCCAAATGCAGTTTAAAACCAGGAAAATCATTTAGATCCTTGGAGTAATGTTTTAAACTCAGATTCTCCAAATAAAGAGGCACTCATGTAAGGGAGACATCCATCATCTTTATTTGACATTATTTCTTTGAATTTAACAACACAACACACGAGTGTGTCCTTTCCTTCGATGACATTGAGTGAAGGCCGTAGAACCCTTACCATTACTAAAACTCAGTAATGGTAACGGTTTAACTGCCCCCCTCGGTTGTGTGTTCGGCCCTCCAAACATTACAGCCTACGTCTTCTCTGGCTCCAGCGGAGGTGGAATGATACCCTGGATAGTACATCATCTATACTGTAGTGTCTCTTTAAAAAACTTACAGTATAAGATGATATCCTGTCCAGGGCACAAGACAGAACCATCATGCAGCTAGTCCCCAGATTGTTTGGAATCTGCAACAAAAATTGAGATAAAAATGATTTAAAACTATAAATAAATTATGGTTAATAACCTTTAACCTCCTGTCTGAGCTGTTCTCACCTGTTTGCATGTTGTTGTCGATAGATGTCTTCATTACGGTATGGACGTCTGGTCTACATCTCCTAACTGCCCTGTCTGTCGGGCTCCGACACTTAAAGAGGGCCCCCCTCAGCTCATTAGCATACCGTGATGACATCTGGGTTGAACCAGAGAACTTTTTTCCTCCTTATCTTCTCTTAACCTGATTGCCACATTCCAGTAATGGTCCACACCCTCTTTACAACACCCAGATGGTCTTTAGTTCAACTATATTTCTATTCTCTCCTCATTTAATGCTTACTTGTCAATCGAAGTAAACGCAAGACAGGTTTGATACAGAGATATCACATAAAAATTTTATTTTTGTGCACAGTCCAGTCAGTTATGGAGACACAACGGTGGTTTACTGAATGCATTACATATTTTTACAGTACACAATAGATTTTGGCACATTGCAGCTACAAACGTCAGTGTATTTATTCGAAAGATCAACACAAACCAGGCCATAACTGTCAAAGGTAAGTTAAATAATACATGTATAAATCTTAAGCCGACTTTACTCTGACACCCCTAAATAATATTTGATGAAACTAGTTATCAGTTTTTTAGTTGATCAATTTCTTATAAATGAGTTGAGTGATATACCCTCAGTGTAAATCCAACTGTTCTTTGAAGGCTTTAAAGGATTGTTGGAGAACATTCGAGAACAAACAGCATCATGAAGATCGAGGAACTCATCAGACAAATAAAATATATATTTCAAACCTTTTAATTTCTTGTTTCTGATGAATTTGGCTTACAGATAATGACAACCCAAAATTCAGTGTCTCTAAAATTTTTATTTTTGTTAAAAGGCTCAATATTGGAAACTCATGGTGTCACACCCTAATCAGCTAAATAACTCAAAACTGAGCAAATAAATGGTCTCAGTCTGGGTCAGCAGGCAGACATGATCATGGGGACAGTCATTGACACCATCCACAAGGAGGGTAAGCCACAAAAGCTCATTGCCAAACAACCTGGTTCACAGTGTGCTGAATCCAAACCTATTCATAGGAAGTTGAGTGGAAGGAAAAAGTGTGCTAGGAAAAGGTCACAAGCAGTGGACTGAGGCTGGAGTCAGCACCTCAGGAGTTACAATGCTCAAACAAATTATACACATGGATTTCTAGTGTCAAGCGAATATTAGATCCATCTTACCTGGGCTATGCAGAAAAAGAACTGGACTGTTACTCAATGGTCCAAAGTTCGCTTCTCAGATTAAAGTAAGATTTGCATTTTATTTGGAAATCAAGGTCCCAGAGTCTGAAGAAAGAGTGGAGAGGCACAGAATCCATGTTGCTTGAAGTCCAGTGTGAAGTTTCCACAGTCAGTCAAGTCAAGTTTATTTATATAGCGCTTTTCAGCAACAAGGCACTCAAAACCCAGTCAGTGATGGTTTGTGGTGCCATGTCATCTGCTGGCGTTGGTCCGCTGGGTTTTCTAAAGTCCACAGTCAACGCAACCATCTACCAGGAAGTTCTAGAGCACTTCATGCTTCCCTCTGCTGATGAGCTGTATGGAGATGGTGATTTTATTTTCCAGCAGGACCTGGTACCTGCATATTCTCCAATTGAAAATGTGGCAAGACATGGAAACTGATGTTTAGCATGCAATTTAACTGAACCTGAGCAGAAAAGAATTTGCAAACTTTTCAGTCTACTTGTGCAAAGCTGCTATAGACAAATCGCACAAGACTTGCAGCTGTAACTGCAGCGAAAGGTGGTTGTTCAAAGTGTTGACTTGGCAGAGCTGAATACATGCAGGCTTCACTTCTTGGAGTATAAACGTGTATATGTTTCTCTTCCAGGATTGCCCTGGCTCTATTCATCTTCCTGTTAAATCTGACCAGGTCCCTTGTCCCTGCTTAAGAAAAGCATGCCCACAACATGATGCTGCCACCACCATGTTTCACCAAGGGGACCTTAAACTGGACTTGTTTTTACAAATACATGCAAAACAGTCCAGACTTTTATTTCCTTCCATTTCACGGTACTAATTTGTGTTGGTCCTTGTACTTGTACAGGTCCTTCTCAAAATATTAGCATATTGTGATAAAGTTCATTATTTTCCATAATGTAATGATGAAAATTTAACATTCATATATTTTAGATTCATTGCACACTAACTGAAATATTTCAGGTCTTTTATTGTCTTAATACGGATGATTTTGGCAAACAGCTCATGAAAACCCAAAATTCCTATCTCACAAAATTAGCATATCATTAAAAGGGTCTCTAAACGAGCTACGAACCTAATCATCTGAATCAACGAGTTAACTCTAAACACCTGCAAAAGATTCCTGAGGCCTTTAAAACTCCCAGCCTGGTTCATTACTCAAAACCCCAATCATGGGTAAGACTGCCGACCTGACTGCTGTCCAGAAGGCCACTATTGACACCCTCAAGCAGGAAGGTAAGACACAGAAAGAAATTTCTGAACGAATAGGCTGTTCCCAGAGTGCTGTATCAAGGCACCTCAGTGGGAAGTCTGTGGGAAGGAAAAAGTGTGGCAGAAAACGCTGCACAACGAGAAGAGGTGACCGGACCCTGAGGAAGATTGTGGAGAAGGGCCGATTCCAGACCTTGGGGGACCTGCGGAAGCAGTGGACTGAGTCTGGAGTAGAAACATCCAGAGCCACCGTGCACAGGCGTGTGCAGGAAATGGGCTACAGGTGCCGCATTCCCCAGGTCAAGCCACTTTTGAACCAGAAACAGCGGCAGAAGCTCCTGACCTGGGCTACAGAGAAGCAGCACTGGACTGTTGCTCAGTGGTCCAAAGTACTTTTTTCAGATGAAACCAAATTCTGCATGTCATTCGGAAATCAAGGTGCCAGAGTCTGGAGGAAGACTGGGGAGAAGGAAATGCCAAAATGCCAGAAGTCCAGAGTCAAGTACCCACAGTCAGTGATGGTCTGGGGTGCCGTGTCAGCTGCTGGTGTTGGTCCACTGTGTTTTATCAAGGGCAGGGTCAATGCAGCTAGCTATCAGGAGATTTTGGAGCACTTCATGCTTCCATCTGCTGAAAAGCTTTATGGAGATGAAGATTTAATTTTTCAGCACGACCTGGCACCTGCTCACAGTGCCAAAACCACTGGTAAATGGTTTACTGACCATGGTATCACTGTGCTCAATTGGCCTGCCAACTCTCCTGACCTGAACCCCATAGAGAATCTGTGGGATATTGTGAAGAGAACGTTGAGAGACTCAAGACCCAACACTCTGGATGAGCTAAAGGCCGCTATCGAAGCATCCTGGGCCTCCATAAGACCTCAGCAGTGCCACAGGCTGATTGCCTCCATGCCACGCCGCATTGAAGCAGTCATTTCTGCAAAAGGATTCCCGACCACGTATTGAGTGCATAACTGTACATGATTATTTGAAGGTTGAAGTTTTTTGTATTAAAAACACTTTTCTTTTATTGGTTGGATGAAATATGCTAATTTTGTGAGATAGGAATTTTGGGTTTTCATGAGCTGTATGCCAAAATCATCCGTATTAAGACAATAAAAGACCTGAAATATTTCAGTTAGTGTGCAATGAATCTAAAATATATGAATGTTAAATTTTCATCATTACATTATGGAAAATAATGAACTTTATCACAATATGCTAATATTTTGAGAAGGACCTGTATAGTGCTTTATCTAGTCTGAGGACCCCAAAGCGCTTCACACTATAATCAGTCATCCACACACTGACAGTCAGAAGCTACATTGTAGACACAGCTGCAGACAGAAGTGAGGCTGCCATACATTTGGCACCACCGGGCCCTCTGACCACCATAAGCAGGTAAGGCGTGTGAAGTGTCTTGCCCAAGGACACAATGACTGAGACAGACAGAGTGGGGATTCGGACTGGCAACCCACCGGTTAAAGGAAGGACTCCTACCACCTGAGCCAGTCAGCAACAGTAACATACATTGAAATTTATGGTTGTAAAGTAAGACAATGAGAATTAGTGTGAGCAGTATGAATACTTTCACTAAGCACTGCATGTACCTATACTGTTTTCCATGTTTGTCTTCATGTGACCTCTGACCTTTCTTGGTTACTCTAATCAGAAGAATCCAACAGTCAGACAACGCTCCTTTATAAAACCACTAGGACCTTTATCTCCCCATGTGGAAATAAATCTTAACATTCAGCATATCTACACTCCTCCGAATCGCCTAGCTGCTGGATTGATGTGTGATGCTTTCACTGTTTGGAAGTTAATCCCATTAAATGTCAGCTGATGTCATGTTAGCTGACTTATTAAAGCTTCAGTGTTTTTTTTTTTCCATGTTCTCAGCGAGGTTGCAGGATGTGGAAGATGTGTCCTCGTAACGTTCACAGCATCAAGTCATGGCTGAGGTGTGATGAAGAGTTTCCTGCTGCGTTTTGTCTTTAATCCCTGACAGTTTGTCCCCATGTGTTTAAAAATAGGCTGTTTTTCTGGAATCAAGAAGAATCAAGTCTGACTTGACGGTTTTCAACTTTACATCTACTGCCTCCCTCTCCCAACATAAACCAGGCTAACATTGTAAATAAGAAATTGTTCACAATGTTATGCCTGGTGAAATGAATGTTTAATAATAATAATAATAAAACGACAGTATTCAGGTTCCAAACAGGCTACAGGAAGTTTGTCGAGCTGTAAACAAACCGCTTCAGGGTGCTTTAGTACGAAGGAATGCACAATAGGAGGAGGTTTTGTCCAGGTACACTAATTTTCCAAGCGGCACTGATGAATGCTCCTCCTCTGAAACCAAGTCATTAATATGGAAATATCCACCGTATTCTCATGTCTTTATGCACTCCACTAAGGTCAATGTCATTTATCACAGTTCCACTTGTGTACAGTTCTGGCAAAACCCAGTAATTTACATTGGTAATATGTGGGAGCTACATGTAGCCCAGCAGCATGTGTTCCTCAGGAAGGGCTTGTCTTAGGTAGGACCTGGTAACTCCTGGTCAGGGTGTGAGATCTGCTATGGGGTGTGAGTCCTCCTGCTGGGACTGATAAGGACAGAGGCTGGTTCATCTGGGTGGTTTCCCTGGTTTACAGCAGTTTTATCTGCAGCAGAAAAGCTCCTGCTCTTTCTATAAGACACCGATAAGCTTTTGGTTGTCTTTAATGGTTATAAGAACAGAAGAGGACATTTTGACTGCAATTAAATAAGTTTTATGCAGTGTGATCAAGAAAACCTTTTGGATCATTAAACAGGGACTAAAAAAATGTTTGGTTGTAATTCAACTTCTGATGCAGCCTTAAATCACTCATCGACCACATGTACTCACCCCGACCATGTGCAAATAAATCCCCCCGGCTCATATCCAATCCATTTTTTTTTGAAGCAGGTGGACTAATTAGGAGTCAACAAACACAGGAGAAACGTACAGAGGCATAATGAAACAGTAACAGATCTCATTAACAAGCAGAATAACATCTGAACGGCAATAATTGGCATTACAAATACTATTCTGCTGCACATGAGGCTGATATTACTTCTATACAGCGTGGAAGATGGGGTTATTAACTTAAGGCCAGCTCATTACGCCTTTTACAGCAGATTAGAAAACTGGCAGCAAAGTAACAAGTATTTTTTGTGCTGAAAAATGAGCTTCATAGGGTTTTCTTATCAACTGAGATAAGACTGAGCAGAAGTGTATACAACCAGAGAGGGGACAGGACATTTTAATCCTTCGCTGAAGGGAAACTTTAATATTCATGAAGTTTCTCTCCAAACAGCTTCCTCGATGTTTGGTACATCAAAAGCAAACCAGACATGTTTTAAATCCCTTGGTTGGCCTGAGAAATATGAAAGGTTCAATTTAGATCCAACAGTAAAAAACTTGTACTTAATAAACTAAAACAGAAGATGGAAAATCCTCCTTCTTCGCAACTGAATAGTCTAAGAAAATGTCTTTTAGTATGCAAACCTTTCTGATAACTCAGTTAAACAGTCAGTCATGTAGTTTGATTTCTGTTGATTCACATCTCCAACTTTGGGAACAACAGATCTGAGTTATAGATGGATAAAAGAACAAATGATCCTGCTTCTAAATTTTTACAACTATTTCCAGCCATAAAGTGCCTCGTTTTGGTGAAACAAATATTCCTGAAATTCAAAATTCAAGAAGAAAACAGACTCTGTTTGGAACATCAGGTTTTGTGAGTGAATCACTTTTGCTATGTTGTGCCAACTCCCACGGGTTAAAAATGAGCTTTTCTGCTAAAGGCCTAAAAACATTTAGGCAAAAAAGTCAAATCTAAACGATTGAACAACCTGATAAATACGTTACTGATCATAATCCAGAAAGGAAAGTGACAAGCTTAAATAACTGGGTTATTGAAAACTGCATCAACACATAAACACATAAACTATTAACAAAAACAAAATCCCAAAACAGAACTAAAAGCTTCAATAAAAGGACCCAGTTGTGAGTGGCCCCATCGTTCTTGATTACTTCAAAAATGTGTTTAGACGAGATGAGACTGTTTAAAGTAGGTTGGGGAGAACGTGGTCCTCTGTGTTAAAGATGCTTTCATGAAGGACATCCAGGGTCTGGAAATAATATCTGTTTTTATAAACCTCCCTTGTCATTCATCCCCAAACTGTTTCAGAGGGATTTAAATCAGGGGAACATACAGGATTGTCCAAAAGAGGGCTGCTATTCTGGAGGAAATCCAGAAAGGTGTGAACTGCAGCATTGTTCAGCACAGACAGAGGGCCTCAGTTCAGAGGGATACCTGCTGCAGCATCTCCACATATCCAGCCACAGTTTGATGCCTCCGCACAACCCAAAGCTCCATTGTACCACTGAGAGAAAAAAAGACCCCAGATTAGCATGGAACTACTGTACCATGTAGAAAACATCTCCCTCTTCATTTCAGTACCAATGGAAGCCTTTAGGAGCGTCCCGATTTATTTTCTCATCAGAGAACAGAACTTTCTTCCACCTCCCAATGGCTGTGTTTGGTGCTCCATCACAAACAAAATAGGGAGATTGTAGTGCAAAACCTTGGAAAATATTTTCTGTTCTTTAAGCCTTTCACTCCCAGATGCCGTCTTAAAGTTATTGGGCTGAAATCAACATTAGTAGAGGCCTTAAATGTCGTAGGATTTGGTTCTCTCTTCTTAAACAGCCTGCTGTATTCTCTAGCTCAGCTCAGGTTAAACTGTTCTGGTTCTACCACTTCATTCTTTGTTCTATAATCCTCGACATCTTTTAAGAAACTCAATATAATTGTTGCATTTGTCCAACCTCTGAGGCAGTGGAGCATTGGGAGAGGCCTTGCATGTGCAATTCTGCCACATTCAAAGACAGGTGTTTTAGCCTTGTCAGAGTGATAGTATGAATGCCTAATGACATTTCGATTTAATTGCCAGTTTTAAAGTTGTATGACTAAAGGTTCTTTATGTTTGATCAGCTAATGAACAGCCTGAGTTTAAATGCAGTTTTCAGAAATTTGACAACTGTGTTTGCTTTGTCTCCTGCGCCTGGTTCTTCCTTTGGCATTCTCAAACTCCTACAACCTTGTGATAATCCACCAGTTTTAAATGTGAATACTTTTAATTTCTTTCCAGGCGTTACGATTTTGTTCAGTTGTGTAAATTGACAACACTTAGGAAACCTTAATTTTAGTTTTATTAAGATCTACCAAGCTCTTCTTTTAGTTTTTAAAGTGAAATTGGGTAATAGTTCATCAGGCTTTCTGACATTTGCTGCTTTTTAATTCATTTTCATTGCATTACGTGACTGTTATGGATTAAACTTATTTAGCTTTTAGCTGAGGCGACTGTGGCTCAGTAGGAAAAGTAGTCATCTTGCAATCAGAAGGTTGTGGGTTTGATTCCAGCTTCCTCCTGCCATATGTCAATGTGCCCCTGGGCAAGGCACTTAACCTCAAGTTGCCTACCGATCTGCATGCATATCAGTGTATGAATGTGTGAGTGCGATTGGGTGAATGTGGCGCTAGTGTAAAGTGCTTTGAGCGGTCTGTATGACTGGAAAAGCGCTATATAAGTTCAGCCCATTTAGCTCAGCAGAGAAAAAGGTACCTGTCTTCCTTCTCAGAACTACAAAAAATAACAGCAGTTGATAAACAAACTGTATAATGCACTAACAAGATGATTTCTAACAAGGTTTTATCTTATTGTGTCCCTAAATTGTTTGATAAAACATGACAAACAGATGATAAACGATAAACATCATGTGAAAGTCATTCTTTAGTCACCCCTTTATTCATCTATTAATCTATCTGCAATACCTTTTCCTCCAAATTTTCAGCTGGCACTTTGATAAAAACCAATCTTACGCTCAGATTTTAGTCTGTTCTAACTCCTCCATTAAATATTCTGACAAGGACTGTCAGATCTCCAGTCAGTTATGCAAAAAAAAGGATTTTGTCAAAAAACGCTCTTACAAACTCCTCAAAGAGACTGCAGTTATTACTTACACTTCTGTCCCCGGAAATATGTTCAAAATGTTTCTGCAGTGACCTCTGCTGGCTTAAATTGGCTATTACTGCTCACTTAGGATTAATAAAATACAGCTCGCCCTGTAAAGGAGGCAGGTCGTTATTAGCTTTTTTAGCTCATTTTAGGTGACATAATTATTTTATTTCTAAGCTTTTCCATTAAATCAGAATCCTGCCCTCAGATCTCCGACCTGATGCAACATGAAATGAACTACTTATAATCCTGAAATCACTTATCCTCTGAATGTCAGCCACACTTCAGTGAAGTTGACCCCATATTACCCTATTAACTCTCTGAAACCAAATGTTTGTGTGCAGACGAGCATTTTCACACAGAGACGGACTGAAGGTGATATAACTTTTTATTAGAAGGTGATACACAATGCAGAATAACATGAACACATGCTTAATTTTCCATGCTGCATGACCTCTCCTTACAGTCAATGGTACATGAGAAGCCACAGAATACTTCCTAAATAAAACATGAACAGGGAGAACAGATTACAACAGACAGACATAGTCCAAATACAGATGACAGATAAGGCATAGGTGGAAAATGTTTGGTGATATTCTCAAATGCTACACCAAGTCACAAGAAGTTGCATCTGATTAGACAATAGGCTTTGCAGTCTTTGGCACAAATAGAATGGCCAAAACAAATGATGAGGTCAAAGTTTCAGAAAAAAAAAAGATTTTTAAATATATAGATTTATTTATGTAAAAACAAATTAACTATATATTCAAGTTAATTGCATCTACAAGGTTAGGCTAAAGCACGTATAACAAAAATCCCATCACTACTTCAAGGCGTGTATTTAATACAGTCAACCTGCACACAAAGAAGTCAGCTCATTACTCTAAGAAAAGGCACCAAGGAAATCTAATTTTTTTAATTAGCATTACAGATTCTTACTCCTCTGTTCGTACATTAACAAACTTGTTTTTTGCACAAACGTTCAAAATTATGACAAATCTAGGTGAGATTGTAATATATATTTATATTGAAGTAATTTGTTATACAAGTTCTTGTATGTTCCTGTATGGGATGTTCCCTGTCTGGTCAGAATGACTCACTCACATGCTAAAACCACTGGTCAAATGAAAGAAATGAAAAGAAAGAAAACGACATGACAAGTTACCAGGTTAATGTGATTCCTGGGTTTGTTCTGGTCATTCAGGTGCAAAACACATGAACTTTTTTTAAAATACAGGCAGGACAAAACCAAACAAAACAAGGTTTTATTTCACAGAAAATACAGACGCAAGAATGATAACTCAGAGGGAAAAGGTAAGTACATGTTTATGGTCACAGATTTGGAAAGTGGTCATAAAATTCCTCACAAGTTGGTTCATCATGTTTACTAAAAAATTATAATAAAAAAAAAGCAAGCCAGTCTTTCACAGTATCCTGGACAACACCAATTTCTGTCATGTAACAACTACATAAGCAGTCCTCCCTTTCACTCAACCAGGAATTAGTGAAGAACTAATAATAATTTTAAAACCAGCACATTTAAATCACAATCAGTACTGTCTAATATAACAAGCAGTACAAAGAAATTCATGTTTAGTTTCTTCCTCACTATAACAAAACCTTTCTTTAGAAATCAGGCCGTTAACTGGTTCATGCTTCGCAGTAACTGGTCCAGCTGCTCTGCTCAACCTTCTCCTTCACTTCACATCAGATCTACCAAACCGAGGAGCAACGAAGCACGAATAACATCAGACGTGTTGCCAAACTGATCATATGTTTGTTTTCCAACTTAAATTTCTGCTTCGTCATCATGGATGGAAGAGGAAGGCCATCATTACTCCTGATGTTTACACCATTTCAATAGAGGGAACAGGAAGACTAACAGAGAGGAGAAATAAAATGATTTCAGACTCAGACCCTGATAGCTAAATGTATGCTACTTGAGGAAATAGAAAAGGGTTAACCAGCCCCAGCTGAGGTCCCGGGGTTTTTTTTTCAGGCTATGTATGGCTTTCTGTTTGCTTAGCAGGTACCCATGTGTTCAAACATGTCACAGAAGTGATGGATAAACACCGGTTTTACTGTATCCATCCATGTATGACAGACATGAAGGTTTGAACAGGCAGCGCACATCAGAACAAGAGAGGCAACATAAACCGAAGTGAGGATTATAACACAAGTGATTCAAACATCACCAGCATTGTATCGTTACACGGAGAGGAGATGGAACAGAACAAGTTAAACCCGTCTCTAACAACAGACAGGAAGAGGCAGTAGCTGCACAGCTTGACTCCAAACTCCAGGAGGGATTTGCCCTTGCTTTGGAGGAGAATACAATACATCTCTGGATGTTTTTTCTGCTCTGTTTTGGATAACATGTAGAAGTGATTAAAAGTGCAGCATCTTTGCTAATAATGTAGGATAATAAGGATGAAATAAACAAACAAACGCAAATATATCTTTTCATATTGAAAACTGGTAAAAAACACAACCTCTTGGTTGGTGTCAAGTGTTACTGGTTGAAGGCAGTTGCAAGAGAGATATCTGACTGAAAAACCTTGTCATGCTTGAGGCAGATACACATCTGAGCCAGGATTGTCTCATATATCACACAGCGGCTTGGCACTGTGGGCTGGTCATCTTCTGGAGCAGAGGGATCTGTGGGATCAGAAGGATTTATGTAATAAATATGAAAGCTGGAATGGATTTTCTATAATAACATGGCAACTACACTCTCAGAAGTAAAATCTAACCCTATGTTCAGCCATTAGGGCGACCCTTTAGCTGAGCATAGGGCTGTGAATAAGCATGACGCCTTTGGGGACAAAATATGAACAATTACTTCAACTGTATAAAAATTATTACATTTCTATAAGGATGACAAGTGGAAAAACTTTAAAATATCAGATGACCACATTTTATATGCCAACTACTAATTCTAAATTGAAAGCTTTAAATCTCATCAAGATAAGATGAAAGAATAAAATTTTATTTTCTAAATAGTGAGCAGAGAAAATCTGAGCAGGTGTTTAAAATCAGACTCACCCTAACAATCTTTTTCTGCCAGGTGAACGCACTTTACCTAAGCCCTAACAGTTTATGCTGATATTTATTGGTGCTGTAGTTCTTGCTAAGAGAAGAAGATAAAGATCAAATCAGAGGGCACAAAAGGTGCACAAAGGCTTCTATGAAGGAAGGTATAGCACATAGGAGCAGCTCATCCCGGCTGCGACAACAGATAGCTGGACTTCAGAGGGTTCTGGTCATTTTGCTTCTTCGACATTTTGTAATTTAGCAGTTTTACTCATCCTAGGTGGAAAACGTGTGGTAGGAAAACAGCATTCTGCCACAGGACATCAATTCCTATCTGCCATGGGGACACTTAGTCAATGTAGTAAATTTGACATGGCCAATTTGAGCTGGTATCAGGAAGGCTAAACAGGCAAGGTTGCTCTGTTATTTCGTTCTAATATTTTAACTTCACTGTAAAACAGTTTTCTAGATTTGGAAATACAGGCAACCTTTTGGACATCTCTGGGTTAAGATAAGGATGTTTAGAGTTGATGCTAAATGTGCTAATTGCTAACATGAATGACATCGACCGTTTCAAAGATCATTCTGTCTTTCTCTTAAATGAGTAAAACATTTTGCAGCAACTCCTCTCAAACACATGATGTGACATGGCATCTGCTTCTAATATATATGATTTACTGTTTGTGATACCTAGGTTAGAAAGAAATATTCTGAATGCTCTTTATTATGATTTTATTCAAGAGAAAACAGAATGAGCTCAAATCGGTATTGGCAGGTCAAAGCTTTATAAAAACCAGAGTTTGGAAATGGGTTACATCTTTTACCAAGGAAACGGTGAATGTATGACTAATCATAAAGGTAAAAATTGACCTAAGGCAGACCTGATAAAGCAAGTCAGCTCTCACAGAGCCCGGAGGAAAAGTGGAGCTCTCACCTTGGTCAGATCTACCCCAGTGAGGGCTTTGACAGAGACAGGGAGTTCAGCTAGAAGCCGGTTGACCTCTCCAGTCACGCGGCTCCCTTCGCCGCTCAGGATGATAATCTCATTGGTCTTGGACAGAGGTGCAGCCACCTTACTGGCAATCTGAAAAAATACAACAGGATAAGCATTAAAGCCTCAAGCTACTGACCTGCACCCACTGGATGACGACTCAATCATAAGGGTCTGTTTGTGTGGAAATTGTAATGAGAGAAACTTCAAGACTTCAACAGAACGGCAACACTTTCTACTCCAATTTAAAAATAGACACACATTAAATGCCAAGTAATGTGTTTATGCAACATAAAACTGATTGGAGTTCAGGTTTAATACCATACTAGAGAAATGGCTATATCATGGCAACAAAGTATAATGAACAACAATGCTTTTTAAAACAATAAATTGAAATAAATATAATTTACTAGCCAACTTATTGTAGTGACCAGAAATATGTGAACTAAACAGAACTGTTGTGGTGAGCAGACAGCCTAATACCAATAGGACAGACATAAATGTTCAGCACTTTACTTGAAATCCAGATTTGAATAAATGTTTACCACAGACCTTAGGTAGAGCCTCCAGCACCAGAGCAGTCTTGGCTGCCTCTCCATACTGCTGGTAGGCTTCAGCTTTCAGTCTCATCTTCTCAGCCTCTGCTTTGCCCACAGCTTCAATAGAAGCTGCCTCAGCCTCACCAATACAGCGGATCTTCTCAGCTTCTGCCTGTGCCGTCAACACCTTCTTTATCCTGGGATAAGATGAAAGAAGGTGAAACAGGACTCTTTAGTGGCTGATAATCTCACTAAAAACATGCTGAACAACTACTGTACATAAAACCAAATATAATTATTTTAGTACAAATACTTTTAGTGTTTGTTCCTTTCTAAGGGGATACTCCACTGGTCTTCAAACCAGGGCTCCTACAAATGTTCTGTTTCAAAAATCCATACTTTTCCAGACTCAGTGTTTCATGGTGGCTCATTAAGGTCACACTTAAGCCCTGATCTTCAAGGATCCCCAATGGGGGCGCTAAATTGCTTGTACAAAACAAAATGCACGTGGAATAAGTGGGCGTGTCGCAAGCAATCTTCAAACCTGCAATGGATTACAGTTGCGAAAGAGGTGCAGACCGCCCAATTTAAATGAGGAAATTGTGTGTGCAACCCGGTGGAACTAGAGGTAGACCAAACAAAAGCTGTGTTGCTTAAAACCTGCAGGGGATGTTGTGCTGCATCATTATGAATGATCCAGTTGCTGATTTTTTTCCTTCTGTTCTGTTTTGCTTTTCTGGGGTGTTACAGTTAGTTAACTTTTGTCGTTGCAATTCACAGCGGCAGGTTTGTCACCGCAAGCTCTGCCCTGACGAGATTTTACCCTTCTGTGCATTTACACAGGGCGTCTCTAATGCGTAATTGCAGATACAAAGAGCTGAGTTTGACGTTGTTCTGCTAGCAGATGCTTTACAGGTCCTTCTCAAAATATTAGCATATTGTGATAAAGTTAATTATTTTCCATAATGTCATGATGAAAATTTAACATTCATATATTTTAGATTCATTGCACACTAACTGAAATATTTCAGGTCTTTTATTGTCTTAATACGGATGATTTTGGCATACAGCTCATGAAAACCCAAAATTCCTATCTCACAAAATTAGCATATCATTAAAAGGGTCTCTAAACGAGCTATGAACCTAATCATCTGAATCAACGAGTTAACTCTAAACACCTGCAAAAGATTCCTGAGGCCTTTAAAACTCCCAGCCTGGTTCATCACTCAAAACCCCAATCATGGGTAAGACTGCCGACCTGACTGCTGTCCAGAAGGCCACTATTGACACCCTCAAGCAAGAGGGTAAGACACAGAAAGACATTTCTGAACGAACAGGCTGTTCCCAGAGTGCTGTATCAAGGCACCTCAGTGGGAAGTCTGTGGGAAGGAAAAAGTGTGGCAGAAAACGCTGCACAACGAGAAGAGGTGACCGGACCCTGAGGAAGATTGTGGAGAAGGGCCTATTCCAGAACTTGGGGGACCTGCGGAAGCAGTGGACTGAGTCTGGAGTAGAAACATCCAGAGCCACCGTGCACAGGCGTGTGCAGGAAATGGGCTACAGGTGCCGCATTCCCCGGGTCAAGCCACTTTTGAACCAGAAACAGTGGCAGAAGCGCCTGACCTGGGCTACAGAGAAGCAGCACTGGACTGTTGCTCAGTGGTCCAAAGTACTTTTTCCGGATGAAAGCAAATTCTGCATGTCATTCGGAAATCAAGGTGCCAGAGTCTGGAGGAAGACTGGGGAGAAGGAAATGCCAAAATGCCAGAAGTCCAGTGTCAAGTACCCACAGTCAGTGATGGTCTGGGGTGCCGTGTCAGCTGCTGGTGTTGGTCCACTGTGTTTTATCAAGGGCAGGGTCAATGCAGCTAGCTATCAGGAGATTTTGGAGCACTTCATGCTTCCATCTGCTGAAAAGCTTTATGGAGATGAAGATTTCATTTTTCAACACGACCTGGCACCAGCTCACAGTGCCAAAACCACTGGTAAATGGTTTACTGACCATGGTATCACTGTGCTCAATTGGCCTGCCAACTCTCCTGACCTGAACCCCATAGAGAATCTGTGGGATATTGTGAAGAGAACGTTGAGAGACTCAAGACCCAACACTCTGGATGAGCTAAAGGCCGCTATCGAAGCATCCTGGGCCTCCATAAGACCTCAGCAGTGCCATAGGCTGATTGCCTCCATGCCACGCCGCATTGAAGCAGTCATTTCTGCAAAAGGATTCCCGACCAAGTATTGAGTGCATAACTGTACATGATTATTTGAAGGTTGATGTTTTTTGTATTAAAAACACTTTTCTTTTATTGGTCGGATGAAATATGCTAATTTTGTGAGATAGGAATTTTGGGTTTTCATGAGCTGTATGCCAAAATCATCTGTATTAAGACAATAAAAGACCTGAAATATTTCAGTTAGTGTGCAATGAATCTAAAATATATGAATGTTAAATTTTCATCATGACATTATGGAAAATAATGAACTTTATCACAATATGCTAATATTTTGAGAAGGACCTGTATGTTTGTGGTCCGGAGGGACCCAGTGAGGCATAGACTACATCCTGCTTTGCCTTTATTCAGAATGATGGATTATAGGCCATTTCACAGGAGGGCTGAGCTTTGTACCATCGGTGCGCAGATGGGGCAACTGGTCACTGCTTTGGCAGGGACAACACCACAGGAGCGTGCAAAGCTTGTCAACTGTGTTGCTTGACGTAACTCGCAACAGTTGCAGCCTAGAAACTGGACAATCAGTAATAACAATAAAAATGACAAATATGTCTGTCAAATAATTTATTGGAAGTTGGCCTCCCTTGACCTTTTAATATTTTTCTGAGACTCACCGTGTTCTTTTTTTTTGAAAGTATTTGTTTGACAGGTTCGGAGTTTATCATAAACAGCCGCAATATTTAAGCCTAAACATAATTTTAGCAAAATAAATATAATTTGTGGTCAGAGTTGGCAATCTGTATGTTAATTTTAAAACATAATGTCATATGACTGTCCTGCAAAGAATGTAAATTGAACATTTAAGTACATAAAAATAAAATAGTTTTCTAAATTTGTTTTGTCAATATTTTAATGATATTTAATGTGTTTCATAGTTTCAATTGTTTTTTGGTGACACGAAATAATTTTTTTACTGTATAAACCCTCCTCCTGGCATAGGTTCAGTTTGTTACATGCAGCAATGTCTACATGTCAGTGATGGATCCTTCTCTCAGTTTCTGTTGCTTCCTGCAGCCAGGAGGATGCAGCTGATTGCACTTTGCCCCTTGACAAGCTGCGTTAAAGCAGGGAGAGAAGCACTGTATAAAGTGTAATTACAGTTAACATGCTGCGCGCTTCTCTGGCAGATGATCAGTTATGTGTACTTTGCCATGATCAGGTTTGTGCTTCAGCAGCAGATGATCTCACTGACGGCGATTAAATAATCCAGATGCAAGAACAAAAGTGTTGTTTTATTATAGGAGATATGTCATGGCTTTTGTTTGTGAGTGCCTCCAAACCAGAGCTTATAGAATCTGCTATTTTCTTCTGTTTTTATTATTTATTTTTGACAATACAAATCTCCTGAGACATGTACAGAAGATTCTCGCTCGGTCCGTCATCTATGCCTCCTTCTGGCCACAGTGACAGCTGACATTTTTGAGCTGCACTTAAAAACGTGCTAAACCTAGACACAAAAACAGAACCCGCAATCCATTTCAGGTTTGATAAATTGCATTGCGGGTGGTAAAGGATTACATTTCCATATCCCCCTCCCATAAATTTGCGCGTCATTATCATACGTTTTGCATATCCATGAAGACAAACTACGCACCTGCTGTCCCAAGGATTTAACACACACAATCAAATTAGCAGCTTGTCTGTAGATCAGCTTTGTGGACGCAAGAGACGCATCTTCAAAAGGTTTGCAGGTACAAAACCACACAAAAACCTTTTCAAGATTCGTCCCACAGTTATTCATAATGGATTACTGAGTACAAAACAGTTGAGTTTTACTGTCTGTGTCATCTGTGTTGTAAAGGCTACTCCACAGGTTATTTTCTTGTTAGAAAATCAAAGTTCTGTTCGCCATCTCAATTGAACCCAGTTAAAGAACCTTGGATCCAGTTTAAACCTCTGAAACTAAAAGTATCTAGCGGCTAAAACAACTGTAAACATAAGGGCATGTTTAGAAACGATTTGACTAATGGGTTGCTGAAAAACTCGATTGTGGTGTGGAAATCTAATATAAAAAGGTTATCATCTAAATATAAATCAATATAAAAAGTCTCGATTTTTATCCGTTATATGATGGAATAAGAAATAGTGTTTTTCTCTACCTAGTTTATGTAACCATATTTATCAACAAAAATGATCAAATTGAGTTCCATTATTTACAAGACTGTGCAGGAACCATTTTAATTAGATCCAGAAAAATCGAACAAAAAATAAACAAAACGTACTTCTGTCCCTCAGCCAGCTGTTGCATCTTGTAGGCCTCAGCCTCCGCAGGTCTCCTCACAGTAGCGATGAGCTCCTTTTCGGTTCGATCAATCTCTTTCTCTTCAATTGTGATCTGCTTCTTCCTCTGGACCACCTCAATTTCAATCTCCTCCAGGCGGATCTTCTGCTGCTCTTTAGCCGCCTGCAGCTCATACGCCAGCTGAGCCTCTGCTTTCTAGAAGGAATTTTAATATATATAATATTCAGTTATCCTTTTTTTATTTTACACAGCCAAAGGTGTTAAACTGGATACCTTTGTGTTCACTTCCTGGTTGAAGGAAGCTTTCTGCATTTCCAGCTCTCGTTTGGAGTCGGCCATTTTTGTGTCCGCGACAAACTTAACATCCATCATTTCTTTCTTACACTCAGCTTCCTAGAGAAAGAATAATTGAAACTGTTAAATTAAGCTGATCAGCAGACAGAAAATGATTTTTTTCTCCTAATGTTTTTCTTACCCTGATGCCTGCATCTCTCTCTGCCTCTGCCACACCGATGTCTGCATCTCTCTGTACGGCAGCTGTCTGAGTTTTCCCCAGTGAGCTCAGGTATTCCACTTTATCATAAACATCCTATCAGCAGGGAAAATAAACATGGAGGTAAAAACATTCTACAAGTAGCAATTACAAACAACATTAAAGCCCATCAAAAACAAACAGGATTCAATAAACCTGTTACACACTTTGATGGTGAAGCTAAGGATCTCGATGCCCATACGACCAACGTCAGGAGCAGCCACTTCTCGCACTAGAGAGGCAAATCTGTCTCTGTCCTGGTAGATCTGTTCAACAGTGAGGGTACCTGAAGATAAAAGCAGTAGTTAGAAAATGTAACCATCTACTGGGGTTGGATAGAACTATGAACTCGCTCACAGCAACTTCCTCCAACTATTTGTGCTGCCACAGTAAACACCTTATGAATATCAACACTATGGACTGCATGCATTGATACCTACAGGAGGAAAAAAATATATATCATTTCAAGTTAACAATAAACTGAATAACACATTTAGTTAAGCTATCCTAACTTGGACGCTGCTTTCATCATTAACAATATAAAACCATAAAACAATCACATAAAATGTTGAGTTACATGTCATTACAAAAATGTGCTCTTTATGAACATATTTTTTCCTATTTCTGGGACTCCCATTCATCTATTTCCAATACCCACTTATCCTTCCAGGGTACAGAGAGTGCCTATACCCAGCACCTGAGTGTACAGCCTGGACAGGTTGTCAGTCCATCATCGGGCAAAAACAGAGTCACACAGAACGGATAGCCTTGTTCACAAACACTTATACCTAAGGGGAATTTAGAGAGAACAGATATTCTAACATCCACATTTTATAACCATCGGGAGAAGCCAGTCTCCAGAGCTCTGGAGAGAGCTCATGCACAAATCTGGGGAACATGCAAACTCTGTGCATAAAGATTCTAGCTGGGATCGAAACCCAGAATATAAAACAGCTAACAACTGCGCCACCTTGCAGCCCATAATGGAATACCCTTTTAAATAACGGCTTGGTTTTGTTTTTATAGCCGTATTAGATTTTGTGAGACTTTAACTGCGTCCAGGCTTAGAATTCTAATCTAAAACTTGAGGAATTTAAATATTTTTCTCCACAATTACTTCACTCTGTTGCCATAAATACCACAAAATATTGTGATAAAAGTACTCATCTTCGTCTTATCCACGCCCGAGCCGCCAGGGCAGTAGTCTCAGTATACATGCACAGGCTAACCCCAGACACCTCCTCCTACTCCTCTGGGGAATGCCTGAGACATAGTCCCTCCCAGCGTTCCCTTTGGCCTCCTCCCAATGGGACGTGCCTGGAACACCTCCCGAGGAAGGCTTGGAAGGGTCATCCGGAACAGATGCCCGAGCCATCTCTGCTGACTCCTCTCGACGTGGAGGAGCAGCGGCTCTACTCCGACCTCCTTACCCTATCTCTAAAAGAGTGACCGGCCAACTTGCGGAGGAAGTTAATTTCAGCCACTTGTATCCGGTATCTCGTTCTTTTGGTCATGACACCAAAGTTCGTAGGAACGTAGACCAACCGGTATATCGAGAGCTATGTTTTTCGGCTCAGCTCTCTCTTCAGCACAACCTCTTGGAAAGAGGGAGTCAGCAGGATCAAATAACCTGCAGAAAGGAGAGACAAATCCACTGGTCCTCAAATCAGACCCCCTCCAGCCCCTTGGCTGCGCCTAGAAATCCTGTCCATGAATGTTATGAACAGGACCAGTGACAAAAGGTAGGGCGGCTGGAGTCCAACATGCACTGGAGAGCAGGACTTGGTGCCGGCAATGTGAGCCAAACTCCCGCTCCACTTGTACAAAGACCGTAAGGCCCCTAACAAAGGGCCCCGGACTCCATACTCACCACGACAGACATGTTCGAATGCCTTCTCCAGATTCACAAAACACATGTGGACGGTTGGGCAAACTCCCATGAACCCTTGAGTTCCCTGTAGAGGGTGTTGAGCTGGTCCAGTGTTCCACTGCTGGGACAAAAACCAACCTGCTCCTCCTGAAACTGAGGTTCGACTATCGGCTGGACTCTCCTCACCAACACTTTCGCATTGGCCTTCCCAGGGATGATGAGGAGTGTGATCCCCCTGTAGTTGAAACATACCCTACACCCCCCGGTCTGCTAGTCGAGAGGCACTGTCCCCAACCGCCACATGATGTTGAAGAGGCGTGTCAGCCACGACAGCTGCACAACATCCAGAGACCTGAGGTACTCAGGGCGGATCTCATCCGCCCCCGTAGCCTTGCCACCACATAGCTTTTTAAACACCTCAGTGACCTCAGCCTGGGTGATGAATGAGTCCGACTCCAAGTCCTCAGTCTCTGCTTCCACCAGGGAAGGCGTGATGGCAGGATGGAGATCGTCGAAGCACTCCTGCAATAACCCGATAATGTTCACCGTCGAGGTCAGCTGCTCCCCACCTCCACTGTAAACAGTGTTGGCTGCTTCCCTCTCCAGAGGCGCCGGAGGGTTTGCCAAAATCACTTCGAGGCCAACCGATAGTCCTTCTCCATGACCTCAGCAAACTCCTCCTAGGCCTGAGGGACAAAAGTTAAACTCTAGATTGAATTAAACTTGACTGAATTTTAAAAAAAGTGTCATAAGCGGCTAAAATCCGCTTTATTCAGGGGCCTCAATCAGACAAGCTGTCAGCCTCACTCCTGCAAGAGGATTTCTCCTTTTATCTTCTAGTTAGCTTTAGTGAAACCTCCTTCTACTACAGGTATTTATCACAGATAACTACTGTATAACTCCAGACCTGTTTTTTTACTGAATTGCAGAGGTATTAAAGATAATAAGCACATACACGAAAATAATGTCAATGATTGTAGGTAATGCTTCTTTTACATGTTTCTAAGTGAACAGGAGTAGCCCGCAGTCTACAATGCTTTACAGAACTATTCAAACATCTTAAACCTTTTCACAATTTGTCATATTACAACCATTAATTTAAATGGATTTTACTGGGATCTTATATTACAGACCAACACAAAGTAGCACATTCTTGCAAAAGGAAGGAATAAAATGATACGTGGTCTTCAGAGTTACAAAAAAAAACTGAAAAGGTGTGGTGCGTCTTTGTATTCAGCCTCCTTTGCTGTTATAGCTGTTGCATGAAGGCCTCAGGTGTTGGATAAACTAGTGAACAAACAGCATCATGTAGACCGAAGAATTTGTGGAGAAGTTTAACAAGCTTCAGGTATATAATATCCAGCAGTATTAAACAAAGTGGTGGTACATTATGATGTGGGGATATTTCTGATCAGCAGAGACAGGTAAGTTCATGGGAAGATGGTTGGAGCTAAATACAGGACAATACTGGAAGAAGAACTTGTTTGAGGCTGCAAATGACTTGAGACTGGGAAGGATGTTGACTTTCCTGCAGGACAACAACCCTAAACATCCAGCCAGAGCTACATTGGATCAAAGCATATCCAGGTATTAGTGGAGCTGTCACAGTACAGAGTAACCAATCAAATCATTTTTGTCTCTGGATTTTCTAAAATGATAAATACATAACCCAAAGGTCCCGCAGCTGTTATTGCAGCAAAAAGTGACTCTACAGAGTATTGACTTAGGGGTGATGAATACAAATGCACATCACACTTGACAGATTTTTATTTGTAAAAAACATTTTGAAGACCATGTATCATTTTGCTTGTATTTCTAAAATAAACAGTACTTTGTGTTGGTTTATCACATAAAAGCCCAATAATAACTCCCAACTCTATGTTGTAAGCATGTGGAAATGAAGTCAAATCCCTTGTTTGTGCACAAAATCTTGGTCAACTAAGCTAAAGCTAATGCTGATAAAATACCCTGTTTGTGGTTGTATCAGGACACTAAAAGTGAAACAGTTCAAAGAGTAAAGACGTATCAGCAACACAAAACAACCACCTTGCAATTTAAGAAACTACCCACCAAGAATGGCACGCAGATGACCCTCGAGGGTTTGCAGGATGACGCTCTTGATCTCCATCACGGACTTTCCCAGGAACTGTTCACAGGCGTAACCCAGCAGTTCATTTTCAGTCATCACCTTCACCTAGTGCCAGCATGGACACAGATTGTCAGCTGAACTCACATGAACAAACATATCCAGGAGTGGCACGCATGAAAACATGTTAGCTTTTCTGCTATCTGCAGGCAAACACGTACAGTCCTTCCACATTCGGTTTGACATCATCACTGTGGTATTAAAAACAGTTGACTGAACTTATTACAGAAGAAGTGATAAAACTGGTGACATTATCCAAAGAGGTCTAGCTAAGTTTACAGTTCTTCAGTGACATGCATGCATAAATGGTGAACTTTTAAAAAGACATTAAACACATTTTAAAAGCTGCAGCTTTACAATGGATACTGGAGCTAGAGGGCTACAAAATGTCAATACTACATATTGAAATGAAGAGTTCAAAACTAATGGAATTTTGCAAAGAATATGTTTTCGGATAAAAATATTTCATATAAATCCTTCAAGTTGACGTTTATTTGTTTCATATAAACCCAAAATACATGTCAGTCATTATTCCTGAGAGTTTCTTAATTAAAATATAATTCATCTTTACATTATGAGCACTTTAGAAACAATCTGCATAACTAACAAGGTGGTTAACCCTCTCGTAAAATCTCATATATGAGCCATTACAGCATATTACTTATAGTGACATTTCAAAGCGCATTCAGCACCATCATTAAAATAATTTGATTTTCTAACGTCCCAACTATGTTTAGTTAATAATTTTAAAATACCTTCAACTGGGAATAAAAGTAGCATGTATAAAGCTTTATTTTACCTTAAATCTACTTATTTAATTGAAAGAAACAAGCACATGTACTTAAAAGGTAACCTAAATAGGGCATATTTAGTTTCACGTTTGAGCACAAATTGGACACAAAGCTGCAAACAATATAAACGATTAAATTTCAGGAATAAAATTAACCTGAGATTCACAAACTGTGGGCATTAACAGGTAATCAAACAGCACTAAGGTTTCGCCTAAAAATGTAGTCCACAGGAGCTGAAAGAATATAAAAGACAGTGAGCTGGGTCCTTAGGCGAGAGGTCTGCACATGGTTTTGCTTTACAACATGCACTTCATTCCAAAAACGAGGGAAACACAAAGTCAGGAAAGATAGTCTTCATTCCAAAGGAACGCTGGCTGGAAATCGAGGCCACAAGCCAACCACATCAACACATTCATGCCAATTCAAACAGACAGCAGGGGGAGCTGTGCAATGACTCAGGCTTACACAGGGTGATAAAATCAGGGTCTTACAGGGAAACCCTCCAACCTATTATGTGACATCACCTTTAATCTTCCAACGTATGTCTCTTTACAAACTGACACTGACATATCAGATCCTTACTATCCAACTTAAGATCAACTTCAAAATTAAGAAAACTGTTTTAGGTCATAGGTAAAAAAAGGTCCCATCGTGTTTTTACTGCCAGCTGTTGATGGAGCCATCACTAAATGTAATGGTAGAATGAAACTAATCCTCTGGAATTTACATTTAGTTAAAAGGAAAAGCCCACTCTCATTATGAGCGTTATTTGCTGGTCTACTTTCCTTTGAATATGTTCTACTGAGTACTTCTCTTCAAGTCTAAACCTGTGGAGGAACATACAATTTGTTACAATGGACAAGGCCACAAAGACCATGAATTAGGCTGGGCCACTCAAACAGTGGCCAAGATGAGCCTCTGGGTTTAACTGTGAGAGTGAGAGGGGTTATTTAGCTGTAGACAGTGGGATCCTTGTCACTTACAACTAGGGAAACAAAAAGAGGAACAATAACACTTCTGTGGCTAAAATAGAGAGCTGAAAATTGACTGGCATGCAGACAGGAAGACAAAAATTAAACAGAGAGAGATATAATTTGGAGAAAGATGCTGCAAATATCGTTTAACAGTTTTTAAAGAGAAAATCCACCAGAATCTCAGGACAGTGGGTTAGAGCATATGTTTAGGCCTCAGTAATAATGGTATATTTCCACAAAGCAAGTAAATGATAGGTTTGCTTCTTGAACAAAGTAGAGATTTAATCTGTTTCTCAAATACCTGCACACAACAGACCTCATGCAGGAATAAAGCCTACTTCAAGGACAACATTTCTAATGTTCTAAATGAATTGCCAAGTTGCAAAGAGAAAACGTTATGGTGGATTTTGTCTTTAATATCTTCTTTGTTGAAAAAAACATTTTTTTAAACTTTGGCAGTAAAGTCAGGGTTGACACCGTTTTAAACAATGTGTGAGTGACCATAAACTCAAATATGAAAACTTAACCCAAATCAAATTTAATCCAATATATTTTGGGGTCTCTATTGCTTTCTGAATAGGCAAATAAAGTTGACGGTAATTTTCCACTACATGGTATGGTTCAACAATTCATAGATCAACATGACAACGATTTCCTGCCCTGTTTCTCGCAGTGTCCTCTTGTTGTTGGCAGGATGAGTTGTTTACTCTCTCAGTGTGTTCAAAGCTTTTGTGATGAGACACACACACTTCCCTGGATGTTAACATTTTACAAACCTTCACTTTGCATGTGCATAAAAATAAGCACTGCAAAGAAGTAGGGAGCAGTTCCCAAACTGAATGACTTTGTAACAAAACAACACAAAATACTTTAAATAACACTTATTAAAGTTATCGTAGTTATCCATTTTTATGTATAAAAGAAAGTGAAAGTATAACTTCTGTCCTGAAGGTTACAACCAAGACATTGTTTTAACAATAATTGCTATCGGAGTTCCTGACTAAAGCTCAGTCTCTGTACTCCTATAAATTTATGCAGCCAGTTTTTAAAAACAATGGGTTATTTTAGCACTGCTTGGACTAAATTATATGGCATGGACATAATCTTATTAACCTAAACATTTGGTGTTTTTCCTAACAATGTAACATTTTTCACCCTTGATGTTTAGTGTGTAATAGAGACTGTACTGGCTGCTGCAGCTTCCGTATGTGTAATGTGACATGCTGTACACGCTGTGTCCAGACCGCTGTTGCTTTAGAAAAGAAAGCTGTGCAGAAAGCAGCTAAAAGACCGCTCATTTAATTTGATGATGTGCAAAGCAAAGTGCTCAATTTATAATAGAGAACTTAAACTGTAAACTTTCTCCAGGCGTGATTAACTGGAATCAATTTGACATTTTTCAAGCTGAATTATCAAACAATGATTGCATCCTCAACATATCAAAACAACAGAGTAAAGATGCTAGCATTAGCCTAGCACTTCAGCTAACCGCTTTTACATGAAAACATCAGCAGCAGGAGCACGGCATGAGTTTACTAATGACTGCAGCTGTATGTATCAAGTCCAATAAACATTTAGAAAGAAAAGGATGTCCTCCTGTCAAGAAGAACAGAGACTGCACCACCCAGAACACCACTGGGGAGTAAATTAGGAATCATATCCTCATCTATGCTGATAAAATCTAGTTATTCTGCTGCACTTACACCTAGTGAGCTTTAAAAACATTGCATTTAATGAGGTATTGGACTGGATCTCTGTGCTCTAAAATGACTTTTAAATTAATCTGACCAATATTGTTGACCAAACAATTCTGACCGGGGCATGCCTAGAAAGTAAAATTGGATTTCTAGAAGGTTCTGTCAGCTAAAATACAAACTGCAAAAAAAGTGCTTTTAAAACCCCACAGTTGGTTTTGAGCAGCAGACAGATAACTGATTATTTTAAAAGCAAACAAAAACTAAACTGTTTTGGTCACAGCTTTGACAAAGTGCAATTCAAACTTCTGCTGCCTCCATGAGGCCGAGCCCCTCCCGAGTTCATGTGATCAAATAACATCAGACCTTTTCAAACAAAATCCTGTTTGTGTTAAGCTCTTTAATGTTTTGCGGTAATCGCACCGTCTAACTGTGGTGTTCCACAGCCGTAGTGTAGTTGTTGCTAAGACCAAGAAAGAGTGAAATGTAGAACAATTCGTGCGTCTTTATTTTCATTTTAAGCCTGACCATTATTAACAACATGTAGGTAAAAATTGTTTCTAATTCTCAATATGTATAAATTTGGACTTTTAATGACTAATTTTGTCAGCTTGGTAGGACACATATGATAGCGATGCCCAACTGACAGCTCACAATCACATGGCATGTGCCACCACATAAATCAGATAAATTCAAACGGCAGATGAACGGTGAAATTAAAAAGCCTTAATTTGGAAAGTATAGTGGTGTAATTATTCTAAATGCAAATACCCTCACATAAATATCGCAGTGGTTTTGTTTCAGTACACAAAGTGTACACTGTATTTCAAGCAAAAATATTTGATACAGTACCATGTAATGGAAAATTAGCCCATGGCCATACCCTCTACAAACTCTGAGAAAAACACTTTTCTTTAGTATCCAAGTTGGGGTAAAAAAAAACCACAGCATGTCTCAATTCTTTAGTGGCAGCTTACTAATACAACATGCATCACCACCAAATGGCAGATAACAAAAATATTAACAGATACGAAACTGCTCCTGCAGTTTTGGATTTTACACTGTGGATCATTAGTGTTTATATCCGTTTTAATTTGATCACACATTTCACCTTTGAATAAAAGATGACAGCCCTGAAACAAACATGAATCACAACACTGTCTGCAGCAAATCGGGGGATTTCAGCTCGATGTGATGTGTTTTGATATGAGGGTAAAATCATGCAAACAATTTGGCCCAAAGTCTGAGAGTGCATCTTGTGCTCTGATTAGAAAATACCCCTTCTGCTTTGGCCTTTTTTGCCAGAGAAAGGAAGGTATGGGTAGGGAGTTAGTGGAGTCTGAACTGGCATTCCCAGAAGTGTGGTGATTTACCTGAGCCACCCCAGTGACAGTAATAGCTACACCCTCCGCTGTCTCTACATCCTCACACTTGGGCTGCAGGGTCATAATCTCAAGCGTTATCCTGTGAAGAATGTGGAAAAATATCAAATAAAAATTGTCATGTATGCAGGGAGAGGAAATGAAGGGAGGGAACAGAACACAAAAAAGACAAAGTGAAACCATTCACCCAAGGACACCAGATCACCAGCAGCAGAGGAACAAGACACTTTATGCAGAATTCAGACTCCTTTGAATTCTGACGTAATTCAGGATTACTTATGTGGAACTGCCACACAACTTTCTTTTTTATTGAACTCATCAGATCCCCATTTTAGAAACAACATTTATTGCCAAACAAGGACAGTTTTGTTGGTTAGTTTGTTAGTGACACCATTTTCCTTCGCCTGTCTTTGGCCCCCAAGCACCAGAAGCTGCTTTTCTTTTTGGACCTTTTCAAGTGCATTACCTGAGCCACCCCTGTCACATCCAGGGGAACACCTTCCGAGGTTTCGATATTCTCACAGCGACAGAGGATGGTCATAACCTCCAGAGACATTCTTTGCAGGCAGACAGGAAGGCAGCGGGAATAGCAGAGGCAAAACAGTAAGTTGGACAACAGCTGTTAGGAGCGTCAGTAACCAACGTTAAGAAGAAGAGGAAAGGGAGAGGGGGCAAAACACACAGCAGCACTTTTCACCGGATTTTATTCTAATAGCTGTTTAACACAAAGATTACGTAACACTCACAAATTAAAAATCCAAGTTAGCATTTTCAGGATTTATGCTCCCCCATGTGAATACTTCCATCCAGCTTCAATATTGGCTGATTTGTTTTTGACGGGCTTATGCTTTATTTTTTTAATTGTAAAAATGGACTTTTATTCGGATAAAGCATCAAAGCGGAAAACTTGACAGCAGCTGGAAATTAGAGACTCCTTATAGCTCCATCTCCAGTGGTTTCCAGAACAGCTGGATAAATAAGTCAAAGGCCTGAACTTTAAGATAATTACTGCATCTAAACAGGAAGTCAGGCTCGCTACCACAGTTTTAGAATGATATCTTGTATAAAAATGGCTTTTAGCACATATTATTAATCTGGGATGCCCCAGAAGCATTCTCCCTCATATCTTCATCTAAACTGGACATGTTAAAAATATATGAAAATGTGTAGACAGAAAAGGACCTCTGGGACTGTTTATATCTAAAACATTCGCATTGCTGAGGTCTATCTTTAAGTTTCCTAGCAAACACAGACGGAGAGCAGCATATTCCGTATTTTCCGCACTATAAGGCGCACTTAAAAACCTTTAATTTTTTCAAAAAATGACAGTGCGCCTTGTAATCCGGAGCTCCTTATATATGGATCAATTGGTTAATTGGTTGATCCATACTGGTTGTAGACGGCGCTCTGTCAAAATGTTTCAGTACGACTGGTAAACTACAAAGCCGCACCGCTTGCAGCATTACGGCTACCGTAGTCAGGGGCGTCGCCGAAGTAATAGCAGTAAACACCTGTACTGTGCTTACTCCTAGTCCAACACCACTTGTGTGTGTATAAGGTTTGAATGTACTGTTGCAGGAATTGCCTGAACTATATGTGATGAGAAGCTCAGTGTGTGGGGTGTATGTTTTGTGTGTGTGTATGGAAGATGTTGACATTACTCCTCCGGACAGAGGTGGCGCTGTGTGCTGCCGTACCTGAGAATCAAGAGTGAAGGAGTGACGTCGGTATTATTGTGTGTGTGGGGTGGGTAGAGACGGCGACCGGAGCAGCAGTGTATGAGTCTGTAAGCCCTGTGTTTTTACGTGCTGCAAAGTCATTAAAAAGAACCTCGAATCTCGTCAACAACTCAGTGTTTTGATGCTGTTTCTTCATGCTCAACTCAGCAACGTATGAGTGAGGGAGTTAACCCTGAGGAAACTAGTAACTTCGGCCCTGGAGAAAGCGTCTCCCCTGTGTCATCAGACTACGGTCAGGGGACAGAAACAGGAAAGGTTAACAGTACTAACGTTTAATTTAGTGCATCAAACTGTTTATTTTACGTGTTTACTGAATCAGGGAAAAGTTCCCTTTCACGTTTTAACTAACGTTTGATTTCAACTTCATCTTCATAGACTCCAATGCATTCCTAACGTGTGGTTGGCTCTATTCAATAGATTTCTATGTAGAGGAGACCTTACCATGAGAGTGAATGGAGTTATCAGAACGCTGGTTTGTAGTGTATTAATAAAGTTTGACTGACTGACTTATCTGACTGTTTTGTTGACATTCTCTTTAGCACAGCTCCATCTAGTGGATGCATAACGCAACCTCAGTCAAACGTTTGACTGCAGTAGCTTCTATTCTATGCGCCTTATAATCCGGTGTGCCCTATATATGAAAAACGTTCTAAAATAGGCCATTCATTGAAGGTGCGCCTTATAATCCGGTGCGCCTTATAGTGCAGAAAATATGGTAATGATATATGAGTGACTTCTGGTTTTAAAGCTGAGACAGGCTGAAATCATTAAAGACAAAGCAAAGCAAGTTAGATACGCAGAAACAAGGAGAGAAGAAAACAAATTATTAACCATATACAGCTAACAACTCCAGAGACATTGAAGATAGAATCACCTTCTCAGCAATATTTACACGTGATAAACATTAGCTTTTAGGAAAAACAGTATTTGTCTGCTTTAGAAATCCATAATTGATTCTTTAGTGATTCTTTTTAATTGTATACATATTTTAATGTGCAAGTTAATAATTGACAAGATGAAATTTTGTCACACAATAAGCTCATTTGCACTTTATGCTTAAAGTTTTGTTTGTTTTTAAAGAGATTCTGGTGCAGCTCGAGGTCTATTACCTGCTTCACAAATAAAGTATTTTAGATGAATTATGGAGAACATAAATCATAACAATACTCAAATCTCTTGTATAGTACTTCTAATGTATGCTGTTTTCTCGAGGCTTAATATTACACCCTATTTCCAATAATTGAAATTCTGATCAGAGTTTAGGATAGTTGACTAGGATTGATCATGACCCCTGATCAAACCAAAACCACTCTGAGTGACCTCCTGTTAGAAAATAATGCTTAATTGAGTCAAACTATGGTTACATTTCAATGTAGCAAACATTAAAATTATGTTAAATTATTAGCCATCTATGCAGGTATGCGCTGTATGGTACTAAACATATCATGGCAGCTGAATCCCCTTTCCAGTGGGAAAAGTCAAGTAGAAAGCAAGACAATAATTAACAATAACACTGTTGAGAAATGCAAATGTTACTAAAAGCAGTTTTTATTCATAAAGCTTAGCTACTAAATTTAGTCTCTTTACTTAAGATACCCAGTTTTTTATAAAACAAGAGCATTGCAAACAGTGCAGAAAAAGATCTATTTAATTGAACTAACAATTTATTTCGTATAATTACCAAACCTTCACCAATCAGTTAAAATGCAGAGTAGTTAATCACAGGTTTAAAAACGTTTATGTCAACCTCTGAATGAAAAATTTAGAGATTTTGTGTCCAAAAGACAAATTTACCTAAACCCACCTCTGACTTGTGACTTAATAATGCTGTTAATTGGAACACTACAACACCAGAGTTTATAGCCCACATCTACAGCTTCATCTCGGCACTTTTCCACAGGTGGCACCTTCTTTCCCTCTGCCCTGCTCAGTCAGTGGCAGCAGTAGACACAGCTGACTGCCCAATAAGCTGCACAGACAGACTCCATTGACTCAGATTTCATATTTAAATTTAGAATGCAAATAAGTATGGCCACACTGACAGTGAAAAGGCATTACATGCTTTAAAAGAACACATGAATGGGATAGAATAAATCAGGGCGTGGGCATGTTTGATAATCGTACCCCAAAACTTGCCAAGGAAAAAAGATCACCTGCTAAAATTTGTAGCATTTTATCAAAACCAATACCAAATCAAAATCTACTTGATGTAAAACCTATTTTAGATATATGATTTGATGATAAATCTTAGTTTGAGACTAAAACATCTTTGTAAAATGGTGGCCTTTTTACCACATCTCCTAGACCTATACCAAGTTTCCTGCTAATGTGGCTGAAAATGGTTTAAATCCTTCTCTTTAAACAGTAGCGAGCAATAAAAGGTGACAGTAAGCAAAAGCTATAGCAGCTGTTCAGAGTCATGCAGTACAGAGATTTGAAAGCAGTTTTAACTACTGTGTATTTTCACAGCTTTGGTAAAACTGTTTTTTTATGTCAATAAAGCTCAATGAGCGCATTCTCCCTTTCATAGTCAGCTACAGAACTGGTTAATCCAGTAACAAACTTTGAATGCTGTTTTTTTCTCAGATGTGGAGAGTCTCATGTAGACCAGCAGGTGCTCTGAAATGTTTCCTGACTGACTCTCACAACACATTTAGGAAATCTGTCTGTGTTACAGCCACAGCAGACGAGTTCTTACCTCTGGATGTCAGAGATGAGCCACCAGGCCCACGCCCAACCCCCCACAACATATGTCTTCTGATCCGAACCACAGCAGCCACCTTTGCAGAAAACATTAAACAGGTGTCACATGGTTGTCATCATGTAAAATGTCCACATATAAACACTGTCGGTAGGTTCAGATCTTTAAGATTACTATTTCAAAGCAATTCAAATCTAATTCCAGGGGGACATTTTTAATACAAAAGTATTACTTATGTTTTTGAAAGATCAACCCAGTTTTTATTCATTGCAATCGGTTACTGAAGAGGAAGCTCTTGTACAGAACAGAGTGTCACACACTCCATTCCTCAGTCCAACCACCATCCCCACAAGCTCATAGCACATGAGGTAAACACCTTGCCTTTGCTTTTCACAGATCGTTGTTTCATCTCTCCTGATGGTTTGATGCTGCTCTGGTTAAAGTGAAACAGCCTGCAAAAATCTGCTGTATGTGGTTTGACTACAAACATTCCCACGAGTGCTTGAGCTTGTAGCCTCTGCACATTTAGAGCTTTATATCAACATCAGATTGACAATAAATGTGAAATCTTTCAAGTTGGGAAACGTGCAAGTTACAAAACAGACCATGCCCTTTCCCTTGCCTCAGGTAAATAGTTCAATCTAGACCGTTTAGTGTGACATTCCCAGCTGTCACATGTTAACTGACAGGCAAAAGGGAGACCTATCTTTACCTCCTCAAAAAAACACTACCCAACAACCGAATAGAATGACCTACTGACCCTCCCCTCAACACATTCAGCAAGATGTGTTATACATCTTTAGTCTCATAATAAAGAAAGATTCAAAGGAACAGTTCTTGTGACATTTCATGTCTAAAAGCAGAAGTGTCACTGTTGGACAAAGGGTAATTCCCATAATCTGTACTTTCCAGGCAATTCATAAATCCAAACCATATGTAATTGTGGGAAACAAGCATGGTCACTCTCTTTTACCTTGAATTTTAAAAAATAAATTTCTAAAATATTTAGAACAGTGCAGCAGCAACATGTCAACAAAATAATTAAACAATTGCTGATTGAAGCCTTATTACCAAATGAACACACCAGCTATAAACACATTTAGGCACAGGTATAGCTGGAATTCCAAAACATAGTAATTCCAGAGAGAGGAGGGGAGGGCTTCCTGAAGAAAACATTACACTGTGATTCACACCACATATTATGTATGCAAGGCCAGGCAAGTTTGTTTGTATAGCACATTTCTGCAACAAGACAATTCAACGAGCTTTACATGCATAAATATAAGAAAATACAGAAAATAAGTATGTTGCAGTAGCATAAAGGTAGGTAAAGAAAAGTTGGACAACAAACTAAACCTATCCCCCTTTTCAACTGGCTCGGTTTGGCCCTACTCAACTCCACTCGGCCCGCTTTGCAAGCGTTTCCATTAGTTTTTTCCATACTGTACCTACTTTTGGTCCCTGTTCCTGCGCAGGTCCGACCAGGGCTGAGTCGGGACTAGATGTGACGTGAACAGACTGCTGTTCACTGATTGGCCGTGGGACCAGGAGAAATGAGAAGGTTTTCGCTGAGGTAGAGCAGGGAAAAGTTCATTAAACGCAAGAGCAACTACAATAATATTAAGGAAAGGAACACAGTGGCCAGAGTGGCCCAAATCGAAATATAATTTTAATATTTACAAATCATAAACCATGCCAGAAGGCTGAAAGAAAAAAAAAGGACACCATGTCAGCTTTCTGAATTACAAGCAGGCGGGTACTGTATTTAATAACATCCTTAATCAGCTGATTATTATAAAATCAGCTGTTCAGAGGCACAAACATTTCCCCCAAAACAACTACCATGAAACATCGTGTTTGGTTCAGAAATGTATTGACAGTCCTTAAGCAAACCAGCGTTTGCAGGAGCAGGGAGCAGGCAGAGAGCAGCTGCCCGTAATCAGACTGCCAACGTCGGATCAAACGGCGGGAAGACGCCGGTGAATCCGCAGAGCATGAATATCTAACCTGACACCAACTTCACTCTTGCTCTTTAAAGCCCTTGTCCTTGTTATCGCCTTGGCTGAGACAAAAACTTCCTCATAAAGCCCAAAATTGTAAGTTCTTCAGACAAACTTTGGAGCTTCACCATCCAGACAGCAACATCTCTCCTCTCTGCTTTTCCTGCCACACCCCCTCACATCAGAACCTCTGAGCCTTATTTTATAGGTTCTGGCTGGGCTGTGGTCCAGATAATTATCCCAGTGGATCATTTTATACATGAAAAAACATATATGACATTCTGGCATATACAACAATAAAAACCTTATTTGTATTTTGTTTATTTACGTTTTTATTTTCTATCACTTTATAAATTTTTATCGCTTCACACAGATTACTTTAATGTGACATTGTCACAGAGTAACGTTAATAGCAGCACAGCGCTCTAAACTGACAGCTGGAATCGGCGGTTCAGTGGGTCAATGGAAACACAACTGGTACGTGCCAAGTAGAGCGAAACCGAGTGGAGTGGAGCCGCGCCGCCTAAAAGGAGCCAGTGGAAAAGGGGCATTAAGGATGTTTCAGTTAACAGTTTAAATAAAACAGTCAAAGGCAATGGGTTTTTGATCTTCATTTAAAAGATCTCAGGGATTCAGCATTTTTGCAGAACCCTTGTTCTAGATAAGTGGACCATAAGAACTGAATGCTGCTTCCCCATGTTTGGTTCGGATTCTAAGGATGCAGAGTAGACTTGAACTAGAAGACCTAAGTGGTATGGGAGGTTGACACAACCACAAATATTTAATGTGTTTGTTGGATGGGTGCAAAAACTTGTTATCACTCATGTAAAAACTTTGTGTTGCAAGGCACCTGCACTATGCCTTCCTCCCTGTGTGTGTGAATTATTGTTATCTCTGTGTGAACCAGCCTCCTTTCTGTCTCACACACACACACACCCTGTCTGAACTGTCTGTTGAACTGTGCATATAAATAAAGAGATAGGGTGTCAAAAACTTTGTAGTTTCACTGCAAAGTGGGCTACCCTTGCTGCAAGTAACTATGACTGTATCGTTCTTACCTCTGAGTTGACTAAATAATACCTAACATTTATTGGTCCTTCGAAGCCGGATTAATTCAATAACCTTATTTCTCTTTGCTTTAACAGTGACTCTGGGATCCGTGGGGAAGCCTGACGTCGAGCGAAGCACCGCTGCACAGCCTCCTTTAGCCGGAGTGGCTGAAAGTCCCGGTGTGTGTGAATTCACACCTGGCCAGTGGGTTATGGCCTTCCTCTGCGCGGGGTGACTCTCACAGGGTCCAGAGAGTCACCAAGAAGTCAACTCCGAGGTGAGACAGTTTTAAAATACAGTTCATAGGAAAAGTATTTAACAGTCGTTGGTAGTGCGTCGCCGGTAAGGACGCTGCATTCGGATGGTTTTATTCCACCGTGAAAGGAATAGTGACAAATTTGGTACAATCCCGCCGTGAAGGGGATTAAAGAAAACGACTGAGGATTATTCCCCTGCGAGGGAATAGAGTAAGCGCTATATAAATAAAAGAAGAAAAGTACTTAACAGTCGTTGGTAGTGCGTCGCCGGTAAGGACGCTGCATTGGTATGGTTTTATTCCACCGTGAAAGGAATAGTGACAAATTAAGGTAGGGCCCCGCCAAGAAGGGGGCCAAATAAAACGACTAAGGGTTATTCCCCTGCGAGGGAATAGAATAAGCGCTATAAAAGTAAAAAGAACGGAGTAAATTGAGCTCATAAAATAACACCAAGTTAACTTAGAAAAATTACAAGGTACCTGAAACTAACTGTGTGACTGTGTTGTGTGTATATGGAGGACTAAGCATTTTAATAGAATCAGCAGGATTCTGCTAGTCCTGTGTTTTCTTTTGCCCAGATTAAAACTACGTACTGGTGACTTTGGAGATTCAGGTCGGATTTAATTCCAGAAAATTAACACCGCTGCGAATTAGTCGCAGTAGAAGGGCGTGTTAATGTCCTCTCCTTAAAGTCTCATGCTAGTGACCTTTTATCTGGGACATTTATACTACAATTAAACTAACATAAAACATAATGGGGAAGAAACAAAGTAAACTAATTGACTTAGAAGGGGAGGTAAAGTTTATGGAGAACTATGTAAAAGGAGCAGGTATGATCTGTCATAGATGGAATAAAAAATAAAAAACATGGGTTTTTGGGCAAATTAGGTACAAAGGATGTCTTAAAATTACAAGGGGATCTAAAATTAGAAATAATGAAAACTAAAAAGAGAAAAATAACAAAGAACAATGGGGAAAGAACAGAGAAAAATCTCTGATTTAACAGAAATATGTACACGATGGCATAAAAATACGGATTTTCAGGTAACTTAATTATCACTGAAATCCTAAAACTACACGGGGATCTTAAACTGGAGATTATGCATTCAAAAGATTCAAGAGACAATAAAAAAACCTTGCCAGATTATAATTTCAAAGGGGACTTTTCAGTCCTTGAGTGCTCACAGTTGATAAACAGATTAAAACAAAAAGTTTAATTAAAAAAACAACAATAAGAGCAGCTTTTAACTGACATAGACATAATACTGAGGCCTTAAGAAAAGCACAGAAAAAAACTTTGAGCTTAACTGAAAACAAATAAAGGGGGGCGGACTGCCACCCATCCCAGGTTAGAATACCAAGGTAGCCCCAAATTACAGGTCCTTCTCAAAATATTAGCATATTGTGATAAAGTTCATTATTTTCTATAATGTAATGATGAAAATATAACATTCATATATTTTAGATTCATTGCACACTAACTGAAATATTTCAGGTCTTTTATTGTCTTAATACAGATGATTTTGGCATACAGCTCATGAAAACCCAAAATTCCTATCTCACAAAATTAGCATATCATTAAAAGGGTCTCTAAACGAGCTATGAACCTAATCATCTGAATCAACGAGTTAACTCTAAACACCTGCAAAAGATTCCTGAGGCCTTTAAAACTCCCAGCCTGGTTCATCACTCAAAACACCAATCATGGGTAAGACTGCTGACCTGACTACTGTCCAGAAGGCCACTATTGACACCCTCAAGCAAGAGGGTAAGACACAGAAAGACATTTCTGAATGAATAGGCTGTTCCCAGAGTGCTGTATCAAGGCACTTCAGTGGGATGTCTGTGGGAAGGAAAAAGTGTGGCAGAAAACGCTGCACAACGAGAAGAGGTGACCGGACCCTGAGGAAGATTGTGGAGAAGGGCCGATTCCAGACCTTGGGGGACCTGCGGAAGCAGTGGACTGAGTCTGGAGTAGAAACATCCAGAGCCACCGTGCACAGGCGTGTGCAGGAAATGAGCTACAGGTGCCGCATTCCCCAGACCCGGGCTACAGAGAAGCAGCACTGGACTGTTGCTCAGTGGTCCAAAGTACTTTTTTCGGATGAAAGCAAATTTTGCATGTCATTCGGAAATCAAGGTGCCAGAGTCTGGAGGAAGACTGGGGAGAAGGAAATGCCAAAGTGCCAGAAGTCCAGTGTCAAGTACCCACAGTCAGTGATGGTCTGGGGTGCCGTGTCAGCTGCTGGTGTTGGTCCACTGTGTTTTATCAAGGGCAGGGTCAATGCAGCTAGCTATCAGGAGATTTTGGAGCACTTCATGCTTCCATCTGCTGAAAAGCTTTATGGAGATGAAGATTTCATTTTTCAGCACGACCTGGCACCAGCTCACAGTGCCAAAACCACTGGTAAATGGTTTACTGACCATGGTATCACTGTGCTCAATTGGCCTGCCAACTCTCCTGACCTGAACCCCATAGAGAATCTGTGGGATATTGTGAAGAGAACGTTGAGAGACTCAAGACCCAACACTCTGGATGAGCTAAAGGCCGCTATCGAAGCATCCTGGGCCTCCATAAGACCTCAGCAGTGCCACAGGCTGATTGCCTCCATGCCACGCCGCATTGAAGCAGTCATTTCTGCCAAAGGATTCCCGACCAAGTATTGAGTGCATAACTGTACATGATTATTTGAAGGTTGACGTTTTTTGTATTAAAATCACTTTTCTTTTATTGGTCGGATGAAATATGCTAATTTTGTGAGATAGGAATTTTGGGTTTTCATGAGCTGTATGCCAAAATCATCCGTATTAAGACAATAAAAGACCTGAAATATTTCAGTTAGTGTGCAATGAATCTAAAATATATGAATGTTAAATTTTCATCATGACATTATGGAAAATAATGAACTTTATCACAATATGCTAATTTTTTGAGAAGGACCTGTATAAAGACTAAGAGGTGGTTTTAGAGGACGTGGTAAAAGAAGTTAAAAGAGGAGGTGACAATGTGGACAACATGGAAACTGTCCAACTGGACAACCCAGTGAACAATGACTAGAGTTGTTAAAGAAGTAATCTGAGAGTAAAAGATTTTGTAGGCAAGCATTAGTGAGAAACAGGTGCTTTAAAAATCATTCTATTGTGTTATACTACCAACAATATCATGATAAAATGCAAAAGATTCATTTTACAGGGAAATAATTCCATATTTGGCTCAGATTGTGTGCATTCTTGATTTTTCCTCTTTGAGAGAAGTTAAATTTCAGCTCTGTGAAACGACCTTGACAAAGAGATGCAGCTGCCTGAAAACAAAGATAAAACTTCTGCAAACAGCAGAAGCCTGTCTCTGCTGAAAGGTCTGAAAAAAAAAAAAAGAAATTGTAACTCTACACTGCATGTGTCAAACTCAAGGTCCGCGGGCCAAAACCGGACCCCAGAAGTTTAGTGATTCTCTAGAAGTAGAGCCTTTTAATATGGTGATTGTGTGCTTGAATGTTATTTTGTCAATAGATAAGCAGTTTTGTCTACATTCTGCCACAATCTGCCTTTTGAAAATGTTTTGAATCTTGCTCTTTATGTATAAAAAAAAAAAGAAAAGAAAAATTGGCTAAAGTCTGCAGACACAAAATGAACCTGGATTGAAGCTCTAACTAAGTTTATTTAATCTGAGATCCTCTCCAAATGCAACAGTATATGTCAGTCTACATGAGATACTAACAACTTCACCTACTGGTATAATATAAAGATCTGATTGAATATGTGAAACAAATAATGATGAAAGTTTTTCAACAGGTGATGCTCATCCAGGAGGAAGACAGTGTTTCTAGGAAATGCAGCTCATTCATTAACAATCAATTTTTCTCCTATAGGTGGAAGTTTTGCTGACTAATCATAGGCTGGATCTATGAAACATTATGAGCACAGAACAAATGACCAAGGTTCTGACTGACTTATGAACCTCACTGACCTGACAATGATAACATGACACCCAACAGATAACACCTTTAAGGTGGACCCCACTAAGACCACCTTATTGATTCTTGGTGAATAAAAAAAAAAGAATTGAAGCGTTCAAAACAGACCTAGTGGAAACAAAAGGGGTTATGAGGAAACAATGTGCATTTAAGAATAATAGAAGTCAAATTATGCTCAAATTTTTGCAAATAAAAATTACTCTGACAGAGAAATAAGTAAGTAGTGTGTGAATGTGTGTGAATGGGAATGACTGATTTCATTGTAATGCATCTTTGAGGGACCTTAAAAGCGCTAATAAAGGTCTGATGTTCTGATGATCTTTGCCAAACTTATATCTTGATAAGGTTTCCAGAATCTTTTTCGAAAAATCATATAAAGATGGCAAATGTTCTACCTGTATTGAAAATACTGATAACCATAGGAAAGTTCATAGATCTGTCTTCAATTTTTCATAATTCTTTTACAAACAGGGTATTTAAACTTTCATGTGGCCAAATGTCTGTATTTGACTTTCTGTTTTTGTGAAATAAATGTCTGTTTCATGTTATGTAAAAATTAGAGTCCTCAACAGCATCATAATAATATTAGGTCAGTTCTCTATGGTAAAACAAAAAGATTTTAACAGATGTTTAGACGTTTTCCAGTCAGGTTCAAAATGATTGAATTAGACTCAAACTTAACATAAGATTAAATGAACCTTAACAGAATTACTGGACTGGACTGAAATAGAGAAAACTTGAGTTAATTGAAACAAACTTTAGTTACTTGAACTAAATACAAAGCTGACTGAAACTGTATGTTGTATCTATAAAACAGGGTAAAACAAACTAAGATTATAAGATATAATATGCCCTTCATTTTTTGTGTTCATCAGTGAGTGAGTTTTTATTTTTATTTTTAATAAGAACTAAACCAAGCATTATTTATAATAATAGCAACTACCAAAAATAGTGATCTCATTTTTAAATGTAATAAGGACTTACTTTATAAAATATGATAAAAAATAATAAGAAGAATTTGGAAAAACAGAGGCTTTAAACCTCTGCAGGAACAGCACTGACACTGTCAAAGGTAGATCCTAATACAGGAATCTGGAAGCTCATTCTGGCGTGGACAGTCAAAGTCCATCCAAGGATACATTTAGATGAGGCAGAGGGACAAATACAGGGCTTAGCTGAGAGCAACATGCATCCTGCCCTATCTGCTGTCCCACCTGAACTGTGGTCCCAATCATCAACTGATGTAGGGCTTATAAAGGGGTTCCCACCATACAAGGTTAAACTAATATCTGAAAAAAGGCCATCAGTCCACCAATACCTCTTAAAGCCAGAAGCTGAAGAAGGTACTAAGCCAATAATACAAGATATGTTGAAGTCAGGAATATTAAGAGAAGCACCTGACGCTACATGCAAGGCATATCACACTGACATCACTATTATTATCACAGCCAAACAAAACTCTAAAAAGATGTGCCCTTTAAATCCAAGTACTCTAATACCTACTGCAGAAGATGGAAAACCACATTCTTATAAAGCAAAAGTTGAAGAAGACACCAAACCCAGACAAGACATTTCTCAAACCCTTATACCAGATTCATGTGTTGTGTTTGTAGATGGCTCAGCATCTAAAGATGAATATGGAAAGAATAGAGTTGGTTATGCAGTAACAACCATCGATAGGATAATAGAAGCTAAATCTCTACCCAATACATGCTCAGCCCAAACAGTAGAATTATATGCTGTAGTAAGAGCATGTGAATTACATGAGGGACAAATACTTACTATATACACAGACAGCCAATACGTTTTCGGATCAGTACATCACCATGCTAAGATTTGGCAAAATAGAGGTTTTAAAACATCATCAGGGACAGAACTAACTCATTTCAACCTATTAAAGAGAAAATGTCAGATCTGCTATTTATAGACACAGACGTGCTGAAAGACGCCCAACAGTCAGCACCCAAGACAGAAATAAAGGCCTGGCTAAAGAGAGGAGCACAGAAAAAAGATGACATCTATCAGATAGAAGATAAACCAATCCTCCCAAAAAATTTATACAACACAGCGGCTACAGTGACACATTGGGAAGACCCACGTGTCAAGGGGGGAATATGTCACATCTGGTAAAGCATTAATGCTACACTATAAATTTTTCTGACTATGCAAAGAATTTTTGCAGATCATGCATAATTTGTTGCAAACACGGGGGAAGAAATATTGCCTAGTTGTAATAGATGAACCTAGTGACACATTTCTTCCCCACATATGGTATCCCACAGATTATAAGGTCAGATAATGGAACTCATTTTGTAAATAAATTAATAGAACTAAGTTCTAATGCATTAGGGTTTCAGTTAAAGATTAAGGAAAACAATGGAAGAAACAGGGAGGCCATGGCCCGAATGCCTATCCCTGGTTAATTATGGATGAGAATAACTCCAAATCAAACTGGTCTTACTCCATTTGCCACCTTCTGTACATCATTGTATGGCTCCACCCACTGTGTTCTGAGCCTGAGATCACGTGACACCAAGTTGCTGATGTAACTTTGTATTCTCAAAGAAATAGTACATGGCAGACCGTTTTCTCTGCCCTCTGACATGAATGAAATAGAGAAAGCACAACAGGAACCTTCATTAGCTGAGTGGATGAATAAAATGTTGCAGACAAAAGAAGAACAAATGTCCAGTGGTCTGCCGATAATCTCTGCTCCTATCCCACAGAATGAGGCCTGGAGACCTGGTCCTGATTAAGACACTCCACAGGAAGGATTGGAGCACCCCCTGCTGGAAAGGGCCGTTTCAAATACTCCTAACAACGCCCACAGCTCTGAAAATAGCAGAGAGGCCTTCCTGGATCCATAAAAGCCACTGTAAGCCAGTTTTGCCATTACAGGAGCCAGATCAACCGACGGGGTAAGCAGAAGGAAGTCCGGGTTCAAAGGAGTTGGAGGACCCGTATGGCCCAGCGTCTCAAACCGGTGAAGAAAACAGCTGATCTGCGCCCAATTATAAAATGGCTCTCTGTAACATGTGGACAGGACTGATAAGCCTGAGTTTAATTCTGGTAGCAGGACTCTTTCTCTATCTAAAGCAGAATCCACAGGAGGTGATACCGAACCAGAAGAGATGGACATCAGACGGGACCCATCTCAGAACACTGACGGAAGAACATGACGCACATCCATTCCTACAGAATTTCTGGTATTGTTCATGGTGGCATATGCAACACTGAACCAGGTAGAAATACACGAAAATGAAGGGGACGATTATGATGACATGTTGTAAATAAATCACATCAAAAGCCTGATTGTACTCATACATTGTATTTCATAAAATGACCTTACAGCAGAAAATCAAAAGAAGTTGTTGCTTAAGTGAAATGAGAAAAAGTGCAATGATGACATAAACAGGGCAGATTTTTAAATTCCTTTATTATGTTTTACTGTTTTCATTAAGTATTATTCTTTTATTTTTATGATTTCAAGTATTATTCTTTTATTTTTATGATTTCAAGTATTATTCTTTTATTTTTATGATTTCAAGTATTATTCTTTTATTTTTATGATTTCAAGTATTATTCTTTTATTTTTATGATTTCAAGTATTATTCTTTTATTTTTATGATTTCAAGTATTAATCAACATTAAACTTTTAATGGTCGCCGAGGGCGGCGGGACCGTATGAGTATTTCCCACAAAATATAATCTGTTTACCGTCCGTGGGTTTTCGCTCATACAAAGTATTTTTCTTATTCGTTTTTATATTAAATGTTTTTACTTGTGATAAAAGGAGGGACTGTTGGATGGGTGCAAAAACTTGTTATCACTCATGTAAAAACTTTGTGTTGCAAGGCACCTGCACTATGCCTTCCTCCCTGTGTGTGTGAATTATTGTTATCTCTGTGTGAACCAGCCTCCTTTCTGTCTCACACATACACCCTGTCTGAACTGTCTGTTGAACTGTGCATATAAATAAAGAGATAGGGTGTCAAAAACTTTGTAGTTTCACTGCAAAGTGGGCTACCCTTGCTGCAAGTAACTATGACTGTATCGTTCCTACCTCTGAGTTGACTAAATAATACCTAACAGTGTTTTGGTGCTAAGCCATTCAGTGACTTATAAACTAACAGAAGTATTTTTAAACTAGTATTAGGATTTTAGGACTGGAGTTATATCAAACCACAAATCCTGGTATTTATGCTAGTAAACCCCAAGGTTTTATGTCCCTGACATATGCATAAATGTTTGGTTTTCAAAATGGCAGATACTGAAGCTGAATGAGTGAGTGAGAGTTAAGTTGGCCTCATTTACTTTCACACAGAGATTTTTAGATCAGATTTTTAGACCAGACCAAACGTCATGTAGTAAGGGGTTGTTTCTAGGGCTGTGTTGCTCCAGTATTGCGATTGAGAAGGAAAAAAAGCATGAAGAAGAAAATACTTCTAATTTGAGTTTCTGGTGCTATTTTAGTGTTCAAATGTAGTTGTGCGCCTGCACCGCTTCACTACTCCACGTCGTCTTAGGATTCACACTTTATGTTTTTTTGCTTCTTCTACTCAAATGCGCTGCATTACATCGCATCATATGGTACGCTGGGAACGGCACACGTTCACACTGCAAGTGAACTGCTCCATGGTCCAGACGAACAGTGCCAACAACGGCAGTAGTAACTGTGCCAGGGTAGGGTTCTCTGGCCCGGGATGGGTCCACACAGCATGATCCGCTCCAGAAACCGGACTTGGTACTAAGCATTCCAAAGGTTTGGTGTGAAAACACTGCAAGGTTTTACAATATTACAATTGTAAAGGTGATAAATTCCCTTACACCATTACTACAGTTTAAAATCCTTACAGCCGTGCACTGATTAATGCAGCAGTGCCACTCACCCAACGTTTGCCACAGACTGCTGGTCTTTTGGATGAGAAAAAGACAAAGACTTACAAGAAATAATTTTAAGTCCCTAAAGTCAGAAATGAAGTCTCTGAGCAGCTTCTAGTTTATCATCCAATACGGCTACAGCACAAACAAAACACAGCGAAAGCTGCAGCTTTAAACTATTTCAGCACTTCTGACGGTCTTTATCTCACTCTATCTGTAACCACGTTTCTTTTGAGTTTGAAAGCATAACATTGAGGACAATAGATTGTTTTTGTCTTGTATAGCAAGCAGTAGTTAGTACAACGATTAGCGATTCTGACTTACGACTAGAACAGAATCAACTGAGGTGTCAAGCCATTCCCAGGTCCAAGCTGGACTTCTCAAGGTAAATCGAACACAGTATAAAAGATAACGTCTTTCGAACTGGCAAAAATATTACTGTCAAGCATGATTAGTTATTTTATACATTGTGCAGCTATAGTAATAGATAACAGTATTTCAGCAGCAGCAGGAACAACATTGTTAGTTAAATACTTTATTAGCCTGACACCATGGAATCTTTTCTATTAAAATCAACAAGATTTATAAACACAGACAAAAGTCACTGGCCTGAGGTCTAACAGGGATCCATGTCTGTTTACCACAGAATGTAGAGACAACATTTGTTTTGACCGTTATATGATGGGACAATTTTGTTAAGAAAAAATTTTTGCTATGAACAATTTTGTCTTTCACACGCAGTATGTAAAACTAATATAAGCACACTGCACACTAAATTACATGGATACCAATCTGTCGGTTGATTTTCCCTTGATCAGCTCTGACTGGGGAATAGCAGGTCAAATACGGAAAACATTTTTCTCCTATTACCTGAATGCATCAAAACTGAAAACCCCCACTATTTTCAGTCTGAAGCACATCAACTAACAGCATGCACTCTGATACACTTTTCTCAGACTACTGAAAATCTGACGGTTAGGGGCAATATGGTCTCCATAAATTATGATAATCTTGCAGTTTCTTCAAAGTTACAGTCTCCATCCTGCAGCACATTTTTCCTCATATGTACTACAGTCCTTTGGGAAAAATGTAATCAGTTAAAATCAGAATTGGTAGGTCAGACCAATTGGAAAAAAGGAAACTGGTATCTGCAGGGATAGGCTTATTAGGGAATTCTCATTTAAATGTGTGACCTTTTGTTCAGAATATGTTTTACTCCGCTTTGAAATGATACACATATCACCAAAATAGGCTACGGGTTTAAGAAAAAACACTGACAGATCGTAGCCGCCCTTTTTAATTTAATTACCTCTGTGTCTGCAGCAGAGCACCACCATATCCTTTCATCAGTGTTAAGGGGAAAAAAATACAATTATGGTCAACTTTTATTGCTCTTGGTCCAACTGTTCTTCAACATAGCTTGTTAATACGGTGATTGCTTAATCTTACTAATAAACCCTAGTATAAGTTATCATTAATACATACAAAAGTAACATGGTTGCAAGCGCAGCACCAAAAATTATTAAAGGTATGGCCCATAAACTGTAGAAGTAATGTGGATAAACAAAGTGGTAATATATTTACCACTATGACTGTTATATTTACATCTTTTAAAGGGCCACGCTATATAGAAGCAGCGAAGAAATATAATGGGAACAAACTGTACATATGCGATAATATGGCGGATATTATCATTCCAGTCACACATAAAATATTTAAAAGACGTCCAAATCAACATGACGAAAGAAAATGTGCTCTAAATTCTTTCGATAGAAAGAAGGGTCTGTCGACTAAAGATGGACCAAAAAGAGTATGTTATTGTTATATAATAAATAACAGGCGCTTTTACTGTTGAAAAAAGATATTGATTGAAATTGTAAGCTTTGACAATATTTCATGGTTTCTTGTAATGTCTGACGCGCCAGGCAGCAAAAACACGTCGTCACAGAGACGTTTACGTTACCTGAAACAACGAGCGCCTCGTTCGGTCCAACGGTGTGGCAGTTTCCCATTTTAACGACACAAAACAACCCAGTTAAAACATAAAAAACAACTATTTTGGTTTATGAACGTCCCTTGGTCGCTTTAAGCACACTTCACGCCCCTACCGTCAATCACGGGAGGTTTTCGCCCCTTTCCTTTTTTTTTCAAAATGGAGAACGGCGAAAACTAGCTGGCTTGTACTCAGACAGCACTTCCGCTGTCTGCTTTCAAAATAAAAGTATTCACGGGAGCCCTCGTTGAGGTAGCTTATTCTAAACAGCTCGCTGCGGTGTTTCCTGTTTTGTTTCCCCTCATTTTGACTCACTGAAACGGCTACCACACCCGTCTCCCTCCGCACACCCCACTCGGATTTACAGGATGGACAGTTGTAGGCGTGCTAGTGTAAATATCCGCACAAGGAATTCTAAACAGGATCTCTGTTACTGTAAAAGGGGGAGCTTGTGAGTGGATCTATCACATGATATATATGTTATCTAGGATCAATACAGTCAGAGGAAAGCGGCTGCTATTGCTAAAAACTGAACAATGCCACGAACAAACAAATAGGTCTGGAGAATTTTGAAAACACGAAAGTTCTTACTGTTTTCTGTATTATAAAACTGGTCATAAGAAAATTAGAAAATTTACCTAAAGCCGTAATACACATTAAGTATGACACAAAGAAACTTTCAAATCTAAATGGCTGAAAACTGGAGGTGTAAGCGCTTGTATGCCAGAACAGAAGGACAAGATGTGCGCTGCACTGTTCTTCCTACTCCAGGCTCTTCTGTCTGAGGTCTGTGGTCCACTCCTACTGCTGCCGATGCCCACTGCCTCACCTTTATCTATCAAATTACTTATTGCACTATTATCCAGCATCCAGCAGGGTTGGTTGCAGCACAGAGATTGAGGTCCTGAGGATCTATGTTGTTTCAATTTTGTATCCATGCTCCAGAGACTTGTATTCTTCTTATCTGAACTCTCTAAAAGATTTTTTTTTAATGACAAAGAAAAACATCGGCATTTGTCATAGATCCCAGCAAATCATGCTTTCCTAAACAAACCCTAAACTATTTAGTAATGCAGCTTAAAATAAATTGTATTTAATAGCCAATCAAAATGCGTAATTTGATTATAATAGGCCTGATGTTTATAATAGGCTTTAGTGTACTGTAACCTTTATTTTAGATGCCTTAACCTTATGATGTCATTCTCACTTTTTTACAAATACAGTGCCTTGTAAAAGTACTCATATACCCTTTGAACTTTTTCTCATTTTGGGCCTTGTATTACAAGCAAATTATGTATTTTACAAATATATATCTGAAAAATGTAGTGTCCATTTGTATTCATCCCTCCAGAGTAAATACTTAGTGATAATTTTCAAGGCATTTAAATAGTTTTGCAAGGCACCATAGAGTAAAATGTTTACTCCTGTTATTTAGCAGCATGTAAAAATTTATATATTTCTCCCAAAAGTAACATGACCACAAGACACTAATGTATTCCAGTATGAAATGAATACAATCAGAAAAAGGAAGTCAAACTGATGTAAGCCTCTATGTGGCCAATGCTGCTAGTTGTTATTCCTCTAAAGAGCCTGCATTCGCCATATGTCTGCTGACCATAAATCACATGAATTAAAATGATTATTGTTTGGCTGTCATAAGACACAGAAATTTACAGAACAGCACGTTGATGAGATTAATGTGATTTTATGTTAAATTTGTCAAGGGTGTTTGACAGCAAACTAGTATTATATGGTTGTCTTGGAGATGGTTATGAATAAGCCTTATCATTCATGTCATGTAGAAATTTTAATTACCTAACTCAATGAAATTTTATAGCATTTTCCAACGTGTTTTTAATTTTGCCAAATCATTTTATAGACATGTTCTTTTTAAATATTATAGTTGTTAATGTTTTCTGCTTGGCTTGGGCAACATGTGACACAATACAATATTAATGCTGTACAGTCATATTTAATACATTTGATTATCATTGAAAAGATATTTAGTCTGCTAACTCAGTTCATTAAGTGAAACACATTATATGGATACAACTACCCACAGACTGATGTTTTCAAGCCTTTATTTCTGTTAATTATGATGATTTTCCACTTTCAGCTAATGAAAACGTGACATTTAAGATCATAATATTACATCACACCAATAAAAAAAAACATTTCTAATACATAAATCTAGGCCTCATAAAAGGAAGCTTTAATACCTGGTTCAAAGTTATTTTTTTCAAAAGGCTGAAAATAAATTAAGACCATGACATCTTATAAAATGGTCACATATTTTAAAATTTTTTCATATTGTTCAGTGTAATGAAAACAATAAATAAATACTTGTTCTTGACGTCTATCAGCCTCATCTCTCTATGTGCTTTTTTCTCATAAATACCCAACATCCAACAACCCCACCCTCTACTTTCCCACTTTGAAATATACATTATGTATATTACAAACAAAATTGAAATGATAGTCACCACTGGAGTTAGTGATGTACAATTATGAACAGAAATGTCAGTACAAAGAAAGAACATACAAACAAGGCTCCTACTGCCCATTGCTGTATTTTTTCCAGCTACCTTAGCATCTTCACATATTCAGCATCTGCTGAATAGCTTCAGTATCCTTAGCTCTGTCGTTACTACTTCTAGTAAACTACAATCCTTTCTTTTCCAGGGAGCCATTCATCAGTCCTGTCACTAGCATCATCCTCATTTCACTGCTGCGAAAAAGTATTTATATCATACAAAGATAGCCTGGGTTGATCCAAAACACGGTTTTCAAGTGATGATTTCAGGTCCAAATCACTTGTCCCTATGTTAAAAGGTAATTGTCCAATCTGTTAAATCATGGATTAACATGACCAACCACTTTTTTGGAACCCAATTTCAATTTTACTATAAACATGACAGCATTTCATAAGTAAACATCATACCTACAGTCAAATTGGTGGTGGTTGTGCAATGTTCTGGGGTGGCCATGGTGCGTTAGGATCAGGAAGACTTGCCATAATTGACGGAACCATGAATTCTGTGCTCTAGTTGCTAATCCTGAAGATACTGCATGACTTATCAGGGTGTTCATGCTCATAAACCTTTGACTGTGGCCTGATTAAAACAAGTCAGCAAAACAGAGTGGGGAAAGAATTTGTCCCTAGCGATGTGAAAGACTGAGTAGCAGTTATTTCGAAATATGCTTGATGGCAGTTTTTGCTAAAAAGGGAGGTCCAACCAGTTCTTATTTGCAGAGAAGTTACCAATGAACTAAACAATGTAAGTGCACAAAGACAAAGGGTATCAAGAAGTCCACAGCATTATATATATATATATAAACCACAGCATAAAAAGACTAGATGGAAGCCATTCAGGGAGGCTGAATGATACATTGTAAGAGCTTCCTGTTCAGTACTGGTTGTGTCTACGTGACACAATGGGGATTGAAAGACAAAATTCATTTCTTTTAAAGACAACATCTAGGCCTGCCTAAAATATGCCCAAATATTGGGTTTTGATCTTATGAAACCAGACTGGAACTTTTGCCCACAAATACAACATAGGACATGACCAAAGAACACCATGGTCACGGTGAAATATGGTAAAGGCAGCATCATGCTCTGGAGTTAACTTTCTATTAAATAAATTAGATTGTCTGCTAAGGTGGATGAAATCACGAACATAAAAATAAACAAAAGAATGGCTTCACCAAAATAAAAAAAATTGGAAGAGTTTTGGCCTGGATCAAGTTTAGAACTAAATCTGTGGAGTAATCTGAATCGAGCTGTGGAACAGGGTGTTCAAACTTTTCAGAGTCACTGTACAATAACAGCTTTAGAATAACTGCCATCTGTGGATGAAAGGGTTAAACTATAATATGGCATGTTAAAATAATCAAAATCTAGTTCTGCTCACATGCTGGCTGAATGTCTGCAAAGCAGCCTACAAACATTTTCAGAATTACAAATAAATCCTAATTTCTTTACATAATATCAGTGCTTGCGATTAAATAATATAAAACTAATGGCTTCATGGAAGTTCTTAACTTTCACCAACGTCTTCCCCCATGGAGGTGCCACATGCTGGAGTGTTTGTGGTAGGCTAATCATTAAGGATAATAAAAAAGGCAGGTTATATATCACCCCAGAGCCACTTAAATCACCATCAAGTTCTCAATGGAGCTCGGGCCCAAACAAGCTGCCGTGATGAGCAAGGAGGAAGGCATGGATCAGCAGCCCAGCAGACCAACATGGAGCAGGCAAATAGAGTTTACCCTGGCAGGAATCGGCTGTGCAGTGGGTCTGGGGAACGTTTGGAGGTTCCCTTATCTCTGCTACAGGAGCGGAGGAGGTGAGAAAGCAGACAGCAAACAGAATCCTAACACTTTCTTTGCATTCTCTATACCTTGGAAGTCTTGAAAGTAGGGCCAAAGTTTAACCAAACACTTGGATCTGGAGAGTTTTCACCTGCAGTTAACTTATTTTAGTTGATCCTGAAATGAGCTCAGTGTGTGCTAGAATATATTTTATGAACTCATTTAAAACCTTCAATGCTGCCTGGACGAGGGTGATTGCTTTACAGTAATAAAGATATGATATTTTATAGAGGTAAATCTCACCTGACTGTTACTTTAAAGATGGCTTTCACAAAAGTTAAAGATTGAAGAGTTTACTCACAATCACTGACTGCCAGGTGCTTTTCTGGTTCCCTATCTGCTCATGCTGGTGGTTTTGGGGATCCCTTTACTCTACATGGAGCTGTCTGTGGGCCAGTACACAAGGAGAGGCCCTGTTCATGCTCTGGCCACTGTTTGCCCACTCTTAAAAGGTACTTTGCCCTCTTTTTTTCCCTTCAGTTAGTAAAAAAAACCTGACTACACTGAAAAAATTGACTGCGTATGACAGTGCTTTTTGTCTGAACTCAGGGGTGGGCATGGCATCTGTGGCCATCTCCTTCATCATGTGCACCTACTACAACATCGTCATCACCTGGGCCTTGTATTACCTCTTCAACTCCTTCCAGTCACTTCTTCCATGGCAGAGCTGCAACAACACCTGGAACACGCCCAACTGCACGGACCACGCCACCAACAGCAGCTACTCGTCCACAGCTAGCCAAGAGTTCTTCAAGTATGTCTCAGTACATGTCAGAAGGAGGCATCACTGGTCCCCATAATGATCAAGCCAAACTTGCCAATGATTACTTTTCAGCTGCATTACTAAATAACCGGTCGCTCCCAAGAGTATTGAATAAGTTGAAACTAAGGCAAATGTGTCAGGAACATAGAAAAAAAAAATCATTGGGAGAAAGTCTGAAATTACATAAGAGGCTGATTAAAGACAAGTTAACTGAGTCATGTGAAGGATATCAGTTAACGTGAAGGCCAGTGATAAGGAGCTAAAAGATAAAATGTCTCAAGGAAGTATGAGAAACATTGAACCTATTTAATCTTTAGCACCAACAGCACTCACTTCTAAACTGTTTACATTTTTCAGATATTTCAGCTTTTCTATTCAGAATTTGGGGCAAAGCATGTTTTCCGGCACTGATCTTTGTATCTCACTTACAAATGAGACAATATTAACAAACCTGACATTGTTTATGTCAAGTCATTGCCTTATTCCTCCCAGGATCTTTCTGTATCTCTCTGTTTCTCAGAAACAAGGCTTCACATATTATGTAAACATAAACACCAGCCTTTTTTTAAAGGCTGCCATGCAGAGCGAACTAGCCAGAGGTTACTCTATGTATGAGGATTTAGAAGGTTAAGAATTTGAGATAGAACGTCTTCTGCAAATGTCCCTCATTTCTTTATATTATGGACTGAGAGAGCCAGCCTTTCTTTTCAACATGACTTCAGGCTCTGATGTAAACAAACTGTCCCACTGTTAGCCGTGCAGATGGATCAAACTGGTGGGTCGCCCAGGTCCATTATAACTATGGTCCACAAATGTACAGTACAGATGAGGGTTATCCATTTCAAAACCAGTTACCAGGGATGTGTGTTTGGGATCATTATCCTGTTGGAACACCCCGTTGTTCCAACACGACACGCGCAAACTCATAAGTTTACATACCATGCCAGAATTTATTATTTACTATTATTCAGAGAATGTAATTGATAATTCAAAACCTTTTTTTACTCATAGTGGCTGGGTGAAGCTATTTATTATTAAACAATTTAGTTTGGTCTTTTGACATTCTGATAAATGACCATGGTCAAAAGTTGACATATACTGGAGATTTTTGTCTGATAACAAACTCACACGGGTTTAAATGCGACTAAGAAATCTGTTGGATTATAAGTCAGTGAGTTTCTGGGCTGTTGACAGACCCCTGTACATTACCTCCACTATGCACTGATGTTGCTGGTTTCAGAACCAGGGAAAGCAAAATAATCATTAAAGGATCCACAGTAGTGGGTTCACTACATTTACACGGCATTTCAATAATGTCCAAATAATATTGGGAATGTCAGTCAACAGAGTCCACACACTGTAACCAAGAAAATAAAAATGAGAACCAAACCACAGACAGAAAGACCCAACAAATGTGTCAACAACAACAGGCAGGAACATTGCTCTGCATGTAAAAAAATCCCACAAATAACTTCAACTGTCTTATAGCAGTCTTTGGGAAAACAAGACTGTCTCTTTAAAGATGCACACTGAAGAAACAATTAGCCATTTGGTTGAGTTACCAGAAGAAAACCATTACTACACCAGTGCCACAAAGCAGCCGGCTGTCCGAGACGCCAAAGAGCACACAGACTAGTCTCAAAACATCTGCAGCAAAGGTAACTAGAGTAAGACCAAAACTGAACATTATGGTCATAAAGGTTACATTTGAGGAGAATTCAACAAGGGCTGTTATGAAAAGTACGGAACGTATTCCTAATATGAAACATGGAAGTGGATGGCTGATGTTCTGGGGATGTGTGAGCAACAAATGCCAAGGGAGGTTGGTCTAAACTGAGGGCGAGATAAATATAGGAGGAAAACTTACAGTCATCAGTCCAGAAGCTACACATGGGATGTGCTTGAATGTTACAGTATAATGATTCAAAACACGAGCCTAAGTTGACCTGTTATTGGCTCCAGGAGAAAAAAGTGAAACTGAGAGCTTTGCCAGCAGAATAAGCAAAGTGCCTCATCCTCAACTTACACTGAGGACTTCAGGCTACCATTGATGATAACAGTGTTAAACACCAGGTTATGGAAACATGGCCATAACTGTTGATTTAAGAGGAAGCTGAAGAGCTAGTGCCCAGTCCTCCTTTATTTCCCCTACATTGTACTATTTACAATGAAACAGGCCCACATGGTGATGCTGCCACCAACAACATGATGCCTTATCATATCCCCTCCAAATATTTTTTACTTTGTTGAGGTGAAATAGCTCAATCTTTGCCTCATCTGACCGTGAATCTGTTCTTCTGAAGGCATTTGGCTTGTTCATTTTGGCCGCTTCAAACTTCATTTGACCACGTAGATGTGGGTTTTGGAGCAAGAGCTTTTCTTCTTGGTCAACACCCTCGTCATGTCAATGATACGTTTGTGCAAATGTACTAACTGCACTGTATGTTTAATTTCTGAAGCTATGAATTTCAATGTGTGGTTGTAGCACTGTCCTGTGCCGTCTGCCTATAGATGGTTTAATAGTACATTAAAGTCTATATAGAAATGACAGGATGGAAGTCATTAATTGCAAAGTTAATAACCACTTTTATTTTCCTGCGTCTGAAGATATAGGATGCTCGGCCAGACTAGTGGAGTAGAGGAAACAGGAACACTGCAATGGGAGCTTTTCCTTATCCTCATCCTGGCTTGGATCCTCATATATCTTTGCATCTTTAAAGGAGTGAAGTCAACAGGCAAGGTGGGTTAAAGCAGAGCTAGCAGCAGCTGGAGATGAAGGAATAGACCTGCTATCAGTTAGTGTTTTATAGTACTTTATCCTGTGCTTGCAGGTGGTGTACTTCACTGCTCTGTTCCCATACGTCATCCTCATCGCCCTCCTGATCAATAACGTGCAGCTTCCAGGTGCATCGGATGGGATAGATTTCTTCATTGTGCCTGAGTGGGACAAACTGCGCTCCGTGGACGTAGGACTGAAAAAGCACAAGGCCTAGTTGGAGCTCCAGTTGGTGGAGAAAATACTTCAGATGGAGTTGACTATAACAGATGATGTGGCCTGTTTTGCAGGTGTGGGTGAATGCTGCGGCTCAAATCTTCAACTCCATTGGGATTGGTTTTGGCTCCCTGCTGGCCATGTCCAGTTACAACTCCTTCAACAACAACATTTTAAAGTAAGAAGCCATACAGTCACCTATTCAAGATGTTGCATCTGTTGTAAAGTAATGGTAGAATTGTTTGAAAGAAAGATGAGAAACATCTCCACTCCACAGGGACACACTGTTCATATCCATCACCAACTCCTTAACCAGTATCCTGGCAGGTTTCGTCATCTTCTCTGCCTTTGGGTATATGTCTCACCTGCAGGGCATTCCTGTCAGCCAACTGGCAGTGGATGGTAAGATTACACCAATGATGTTTTAGTACACATTTAAACTGGGTTGAGTTTGTAATACTTTAGGTTTTTATTTTTTAGGAAAATGCCTTAATTTCAGCGATTAAACAGAATCAAACTATTTTAAAACATCAGCATAAATCAGTAAATGTTTGAAATTCAAGTTAAGGGCAATCATTTATCTTTTTGGGTTTTTCCAGGTCCAGGATTAGTTTTCATTGTTTACCCACAAGCCTTTGCCAGCATGCCAGTGTCTCAGCTCTGGGCCTTCCTGTTTTTCTTCATGCTGCTGTGCCTAGGGCTGGACAGTGAGGTAGTGAAACTGGAAATTTACAGTACCTTGCAAAAGTATTCATGAATCCCTGAAACTATTTCACATTTTGTCACATGACATCCGCAAAGCGAAAGAAAATGATACATCATTTTAGAATTTTGTTTTCATTAAAAATTTGAAAAGTGGGGTGATATGCAGGCCTAAGTCATTATTCTCTGTGAATATAGCTGCAAGTCTTTTGGGGGAAATGTCTCTACCAGCTTTGAACGTGTTGGACATTTCTGCTAATTGTTTCTTGCATACAGCTCAACTTCAGTCTAGCCAAATGGAAAATTTGTATAAAAATAAACTTATGGAATTCTCAATTTAATTTGGTTTTGGACTTTATTGGGCCATTCTAACACATGAATGTGCTATGATCTAAATTATTCAATTGTAACTCTGGCTGTGTGTTTAGGGTTAGTACTCTTGTGTCAAGGACTTCAGAGGATTTTTACCTTTTATTCTGTGTGAGACATGTCTTCCATGTTGGTAAGATTAAATTAAGTGGCTCGAGAGCTCCAACCCACCACAGCACCATCCAGTACAACTAGGTGTTAGCTGTTAAATTGTGACAAACTGCAAATGGCCTTTCTTTCATTAATGGCTTTCCCTTCTTCCATAAAGGCCAAATTTGTAGAGTGTGCGACTAAAGGTTGTCTTAACAGAGTCTTCCACCTCACCTGTGAATCACTGCAGCTCCTCCAGTTATTAATGGCCTCTTGGTGGCAAATCTGATTAAAGAGCTCCTTGCCTGGCTTGCCAATTTAGGTGCTACCATGTCTTGGTAGGTTTGGAGTTGTGCCAGACTTTTTCCACTTTCACATAATGGATGGAGCAGAGTTCTGTGAGATACTGAACTGAGAACTATGCATTTGATTTTATAAACTAACTCTGGTTTAAACTTCACCACAACTTTCTCCCTTACCTGCTGTGTCTCTTGGTCTTCATGATGCTGTTTGTTCTCTAGCAAACTTCAGAGGCCTTCACAGAACAGCTGGGCTTATACTGAGATCAGGTTACTAAAATAGACACCTTTTATTTATGGGAATTTCTAAAGGCCGTATGTTGCACTCTTCACTCTTCCCACTTTTCAGTTTTTTATTTCAAAAACAAATCTGAAAAGCATGTACAGATTTCCTGTCACTACACACTTTGTGTTGGTTTGTCTCGTAAAAGCTCAACAAAACACATTAACGTTTGTGGTTATAATGTGACAAAATGCAGGACACTTTAGATGATGCTTCACATGGAAATCCAGAATTACGACACAATGTGTCCTTTGTTTTGTGTCAGTTTGCGATGGTTGAGGTGATGGTGACCAGTTTGCTGGATGAATTCTACCAACATCTGATCAGAATTTTCAAGAGGAAGGAGCTGTTTGTTCTTGCAGTCTGTTGTGTGTCCCTTCTGTTAGGGATCCCATGTGTCATGCAGGTGAACATTATAACTTATCAGACTGTTTTTATCCAAATGATGACCAGAGAGGAGATCCTCAACTGTTTTGTGTGCTTTCAGGTAGGAATCTATGTCTTCCAGCTGATGGACCATTACACTGCCATCGTGTCCATCATGTTCCTTGCTTTTTTTGAGATTTTAGCCATCTGTTGGAGTTATGGTGAGTGTTAACATGGAAATAATTGTCTTGTAAAAGGGGGCCGGGGTGTTAATACTTGCAAAGAGATAAATATTGGTTTAGGAGGTGAACACAGCAGTCAGCTGGGTTGTGTATCACATAATGTGACCTAAATTGATAGATGCTTTGGCTGACGCAGGTTCTGAGCCTTATATGATACAGTTGTTGACATCAACATTTATCTGAAGAACAAAACCAACTGACGAGCTGGGATTAAGTTTAGCAGTAATGCCTCATCTCTAGGAAGGAGGGTCTGAGGTCTGACTCACAGACTTGACTCTACACCTCCTGTAAGATCAGTCAGTCTCATCCACAGATTCCACCTCATTCAATCATTGAACTTTTATTTGACATCATCCACATCATAAAACATATATGCACGGGGCCTTCTCTTAGGGATATCAAGTGTACCTTAGCGTGTACAGTGGGTTGAACAGTGAGGGGGTCCTTGTGCAACCATACCCTGAGCTCCGTTAAATCCTCGACACAGAGAAGTACCTGGCAGTCTGCCTCACAAGAACGAACGCACAGTTTTTTAAAACTCAACATGAGTTGGTTCTCAGTTTATACACATTCACTTCTAACAATAAAGACATTCATTATATTATTTTCTTTGCTCAGGTGTAAAGAGACTTTCAAGCAACGTGAAAGAGATGACTGGAAAAAAGCCAAACATCTTCTTCAGGTTATGCTGGCTCATAGTTGACCCTGTGCTCATCACTGTAGGTTTACAGACATATATTTTGTAAAAAAAAGCTAAGAAAAAATAAACACTTTCTCCTGAAACTGAGTTTCATTCTTTTCTTTCTTTTTTAACTTGTCTCTTTGTGCTAGGTCATTCTGATTTTCTCCATCATCCAGTTCAAACCGGCTCGCTATGGGGACTACGTCTTCCCTCCCTGGGCTCAGGGTGTTGGCTGGGTCATTGCACTGGCCTCCATCATCTGGATTCCTTTGGGTGCCATTCACACTTTGTGGGTGCTACCTGGCTCGCTCATGAAGGTGATTTATACCACCTATGACATTAAGAGCCTTATGTAGTGGTAGCCATATTTACTGGCAAGGTGTAACATTATGCTACTGCAATAAAAGATTAATCTATTAATCTTCAGGCGTTTACACAAATCTTTACCAGTGGTGTGCGTGTCATAAAAGCAAGGTAATTATTGCTGCATATCTTTTACAGAAGCTGAAGCTGTCGATCAAACCATACGCCCTGAATGACACTAAAGGAGGAGCTGGAGAACCATCCGTATCTGTCATCAGCTCCAGCATCAAACTACCTGAAAAATCTCAATTTGAGACACACTTCTGATACATTTAGTTTTTGCTCTGCTCAGGACATTAAACAGAAGCATTTTATCAAATTTATATACATGATTGGAAGAATCTGTTTTTGCATATCTGCCTTGCAGATGAATGAAAGATGAAAATAACCAGTTATTGCAACCTGGGTAATTCAGTTTGTGGAATTGTATTAGGAGTATAACATTAGTTTGCTGTGATTTAAATTTTTTGATTTACTTGTTAATTTTCAGTATTTTATGAACACACCCATTTCTCTGGCCTTATTTATTGACTTTACCTTGTACAAGAGTGCCATCTTTTGGTGATATGTGTTCATCACATGGGATCAGGCAATTTTTAAAGCACCATGTTTAACATTTATAGTAAAAGGTAGAACTACCATGATCGTATTGCTGGCGACTTATTTATTAGGTCAAATACAACAGGGAACTGCAGATAAAGCTAATTGGTCATGCAACTCTGTCATGTAACATATAATAAAAGAACAAAACCTGTCACCATGGTCCAGTTCAGTGCATTTTTTCTCAGATTATCTAAAAACCACACATTACAAAAAGCATGAAAAACATGAAGGGAAGAGTATTTATTTTGTTTATTTAGTACATAAGAAAATTCCAACAGAAGAATAGATGTGCACAGCTACGTTTCTTTTCTGAAATCCAAAGTCCAGAGCAGATACTACACAGGCAAAAAACAAAGCCATGTCTCCTTAAACGTACCCTGAACACCTGTAAGGCGTCATTAGATCCAAACAAGGGTAACTGAATGTGTTTGTGAGATGAGTTGATAATGGAGTGGGATGTACAGACTGTTCCTGGTTCCTCACAGTAGGAATGACATAGCATTGTCTAGGATTAGTTTGTGTAAGACCACAACTATATCTGTAATTCCAAGTCAGAATATTTATTAAAAAAGAGGGTTTTCCTATAAACAGCAGTTATTATTTCAATTAAATTTCCAAAAGATATGTCATATGACCTACAAAAACAAAACAAAGGAACAAAACAAAATGTGCAATCAATGACATATTCCCTCTGAGGTGGCAGCTGTGCAGATGACCACACAGCGCAGCAGCAACTCCATCCCAATTTGTTTAAGGTCGGTTCAGTTCAGGACTGAGACCAGCAGCTGACACGATGCTTCAGTAGTAATTTATTTTTTGTAGTGGTTTACAGAGTCCATGCATGTTATTTCTTGCACAGCCTCTTTAAGGCTCCAGCTCTTCTTGGCTAAGCTCCAGTAGAACCAAACCCGCCCACACACACACACACACACACACACACACCCACCCACCCACCCACACCCCCCCCCCCCCCCCCCACACACACACACATCCCCTCCTTCCTTCCTAACACACATGGCCAGCAGAGGCCGCTAAGGAGTCATGGTGGCTGCCTTCCAGCGTCACTGCTATGATACTTGTTCCACCGGTCTCATCTGCACATCTCCGATCTAAAAGAAGCAAAAGGGAAAATAGGAAGGTGAATAGATAACGTTACAACTTCAGGAACAAAAAACTGAACAGATGACAGATAAACATACCTGAACATGAGGAGGGGCACTGAGGACAAACGTGACTGCACTGGCTACATCCTCTGCTTTCAAACACTAAAAGATAGAGAAGCGACCCTGTTGCAACGGCACATCACATCACCAAATCTGAAACTGTTGTGAACAAAATGCACCATTGCTCACCTTTATGCTCTCATAGACTGCAGCTGCTTTCTCTGGATCACTGTTGTGGTGTCGGAAAGCGAACTCAGTCTCAACTATTCCAGGAGATATACACTGCAGGGAGAGATAAAGCATAAAGGTTTACCTCGCTCTCTCGATCTACTGTCCTCCTCAGGCTGCATACATGCTCTGTATTACGTTGACAGTGAGAGTTATGTGATTCCATTTGCTACTAACAGCGCTCCCCGTTTGTGGTGTCGGGATGGCAGCTCACTCACCGTGGCTCTTATGTGAGTCTTTTCTTCCCGGAGTTCTTGGCGTATCCCCTCAGTCAGCGCAGTCACAGCATACTTGGTGGCACAGTAGAAATGCTCATCGGCACTCGGCACAAGTCGGTGCCCGCCCATGCTGGGACAGGTTGACAGAGAGGAAAATAAGAGACACAAGAGTAATTACATTTCACAGTTCAAGAACAAATAAGCCGTTAAGTAGTTAATATGTTTACAAAGCTTTGATGTGCTCACTGCTTCATGCATCAGCTGAAATAATGAAAACATCAGAATCAAATAAATACACAAAAAGAGGCCAAAACATTATAAATAATAGTATAAGCAGTGCAGTGGAAAAGTATTTACCCCCTTACACACTTATTGTTTTTCCCTTTGGTTTTGCACTTCTATTTTAAAAATATTTAATATAAAACTAAGATAACATGAGAAAACACAAAAAGCTGTTTTCAAATGATGATTTCACTCACTAGGGGGAAAAGCCATCCACAACAACCTGAACCTATGTGGAGAAGTAGCTCCCACCCTTTTAAATCAGTTACTACCTGCGATTAAACACATTTTTTGGAACGCTGAGGTAAATTTCAACCAGCTATTTGGTTTATGGGGCAATTGCTTTTGTTCAAAGAGGATCAGGTTGGTTTGCGTTGCACTTTCCCTTAATAAATGAAATCATTTGAAAAGTGCATTTTAGATTTGCACAGGTTATCTTTGTCTGATATCAAACCTCTGTTAATAATTTCAAAGTCTCCGTTATCTGTAAGGGGGCAAATATTTATGCACAGTACTGTATACGCTGCAAATTTTACTTGATATCTGCGCCTCCCACCTTGAACAAACTGTTGTTTTGTTCTCAGATTGCTTGGACAGCTTACCTGTTAATATTGATGATGTGGCCATCATCCACATACCTCTCCTTCATTGATTTGTAGGCCTCGCGGGTGCAGATGGACAAGGCTAAGACGTTCACCTGCAGACAAAGTGAACAATTTCTTTGCTACATATTGTGAAATTGTAATGTACAACATGCATATACCAACCTAGGTGTCCACTTACATGCATCAAAGAACTAGACTAGTATTCAGGTTGAGATTTTACTTTTATTACAAAATGTTTGCCACATTTTATCACGTTAAACCAACGACCTGTTCTGGCTTTTTTAATGAATTTATTTGACAGACACAAAGTTGTGCAGAGTTGGGAAATTGTGTGGATTTGTATTCTGCCCCCCTGAGTCAATACTTTGTAGGACCACTATTTTTACTGCAATTACAGCAGAAAATGTTGTGTAGGATGTCTCTGCACGCTTTGCACATCCAACCACAGGATTCTTTTGCCTCTTCATCTTTTCAAAATATCTCAATTTCAGTCAGATTGATTAAAGAGCATCTGTGAACAGCAATGCCAATGTACTGCCACTAATGTTTGATTGGATGCAGGTCTGGACTATGACTGAGAAATTTTAACACATAAAAATGCTTTGATCAAAACCTTTCCACCATAACTGGTTGTCTGTGTGGGGTTGCTGTCCTACTGGAAGCAAAACCTCCAACCCCGCCTCAAGTCTTTTGCAGCCTCAAATACCTTTTCCTTCAGGATAATTGACATATTTAGCTCAACCGATCTTGCTGAAGAAAAGCCTCCTCGCAGCATGATGCTGCCACCGCCATGTTTCACTGAGGGGTTGGTGTGTTCATGGTAATCTACAGTGTTGGTCTTCACCCACACAGTAGCATGCAGGTCAAAATGGTCTCAGTTGAACAGCGCACTTTTTCCACAGGTTTACTGTGTTCCTTGTAGGAAACATCCAATCTGACTTTCTTTCAAGAATGGTCATTTTTTCAGGTCAACTTTTCAGGTTTGCATAAAAAAAGAGAAAACCATGCCCCGATTTTCTCCATCCTCCCACTTACATGCTTATGTTGGTCTATCACATTGAAGATTGTGGTTGCAACTTGGTTTGAATAGTTTTGCAAGGCACGGTAACACCTGCAGGTGACTCACGTTTACTTGGCCAGTGCTTTAAACCCTGTGAACTTGTTGTGCCTGCACAGCTTCTGTCCTATAAGCTTTTGTCTCATGGTGACATTGACAGACATTAGTTTATCGCCAGCATGGTTGTAACATAGGGGGAGGTGACCAAACAAGGCCAGTGTACAGATTAAACACAGGCTAAAAATACACCACTGTACACATTCGTGCGGGCTGCCATGACAACAGATGGGGAAGCGTCACAAATGCAGGACCGTGGAGACAAAGAATTAGAGTGGGAGGGGTCTCTGGTGGTCAAGAGCTCAATGAATTAAAATGTAATGTCCCGGCCAGGAGAAATAGAGCTGGCTTTCATTAGTTTGCCTCTGCTGTGGCAGAGCCTGTGAAGCTGCCCCTGGGTGTGAAGGAAGCTGTGGGTGTCCACATAATGAGGCTTCAACTCCTGTTTCTTTACCAACCCAAAGTCTACAAACACAACACTTCCAATCACACTGGTCAAGCATTTTAACTCCTCCTTCTGCCTGTCTGGTGATGAAGCAGCCAGAACATCAATACAAGATGCAGAGGAGCTCCAACTCATTCCATCATGTTTTAGCCTCGTCTTTTAATATTATGCTTTTACGTTCACTTACATCAATCATGTTCCTCCAGCCCTCTGTCTTTCCGGACAGCAAGGGTTCATTGTGAGCCAGCCCAGCATTGTTGATGCACACGTCCACCCCCTTGTGAAGCGTTTTGATGGCTGAGAACATGGACAGGATCTCCTCTTCATTGGATAGGTCACATTTGTAAGGGATCAGTGTGCCGCTGTAGCCTGCACTCTGACATTCAGCTGCCAGTTTCTGAAACACACAAAGTTTGAATTCGGTAAGCTTATAATTTAGGACGTGAGAATAAAATGAAACAGCATCGAGGTAAAACCTACAAACGATTAACTTACTTACACCGCCACAATAAAAATGGCTCCCCACCCTCTCTGGCGTCGAGAGAACAGTGAGCGGATATAATCAACCCGAGCACCACACCAGAAAGTTTCTTTTATTGCTTATGATAAAAAAACCAAAATATTTATGACCCACAGTCATGCTAACAGATAACCTGATCAGGTTAAGAGAAACTCCACTCTCTTTAAATATTAAAACCATGACTCCAGATGTAAAACCAGCTGTGCACTGATGGGGTCAGGCAGGCCGCTTTCCATTCAGGTCACCATCACTGCAGGCCACGGTACAACCTGACTCAGATCCTTGATGTCCTGCGCTGTGTGCCAGTTAGACAGGAGGCAGCGTGGGTGATGAAGGCGGAGCAGGTGGCCCACAGAAACGCTGCGCAGCAGTTCATCAGTCTGCCTGTGCCAACATTTATCCCACCGAAGGAAATAATCTATGACAAAATTAATATCTAGAAAGTACAGTAAAGTGATGTTTTTTTGTTTTTTTCTACTAATCTAAAGGTGTGATTCACAGTATTTTTTCATGTGATGTGAAGCACTGTGCACTCACAATGACATCTATGGTCTAAATATCTTCATTTAATGTTTTAGCACTTTTCAAATCTAGAGCACAGTTCCAAAATCTTCCATCCGTCGTAACTATCTGAGGAGTCAGATTTTCTTTTGCCTTTTAAAGGTATCTTGATCAAAATTTCTTTAGGCTTTAAGCTTTCTTGTTTTGTCTCTAAATATGAATCATTCAGGGATAGGACAGAACCTAAAATTGAGGTATTAACCAGTATTGTGTCACACATAACATACAAATTAGTAACAGGGATCCATGGAGAAATCAGAATCTGCATATTTTACGCCTGACAGGGCCTGGTCGGGTAGCTGAAAACTCAAAATCTTTATCTGATCAATGAATGAACCACATAAGTGCTAACAGGTCAGTGACAGTAACACTCTTAGGTGTGGCAGATGTCACCAAGGGAAGTTGAATATTTTCAGTATTAATGAGGTGTTTAAAGATGAAGATAGAAAAAGCAAAAAAGAACAGAAACTGCATTTCTGCAGAGGTATGCTGGCTCTTCATTTAGGCTGCTACTAAATAGGGAGTTAGACATAAAACAGGAAACCTGACGCACTACTGCAAGGTGGGAACATGCTGGATTTCCAAATGTTGGCAGTCATTTGGAAATCCCACAGTTAAACACAAAGACTGTTGTTTACAGTAAGCAATGCGAAACGCGGTAATCAGTAATGTGAGATACTTAAGACTGGGGTGGTACATCTTTGGTCTGTGGCCGATCCAACGGCTGTCTCATACTGCCAACGATCCGATTCGTTTTAAACACATAGATGGATACGATTCACTTATTTTAGGGTAAAGAGTGCGATTCAGTTTGATTCCATGTGACAAGACAAAGCAGAGAAATGATATAAAACCTGTCAGGCTACAAACGTGATTAATATTTATTCAATAACTCAGCAGTCTTAGCATAATTGCTTAAGTCATATTTTGGCAATTATGACACGCAATTATGCTATGAGGCTAATGACATTATGAACAATCAAGCATAAAGCCTGTTTCCCAATGATTTTTTTATAACCTCTTGCTTTACAATCTATTAAGCATTCAGTGCATATATAAATATTTGTTTATTTACTGGAGACTTTTATTTCTAGTTCCCATTGACCACTTTTTATTGGGCTTTCATTACTCCTTACCTTACATTTAATTTTACTCTTACATTACTTCCAGTATTATTTATGTTTATTACGTTCGGCATCCTCTCTGGACCTGGTGTGTTAGTGCAACAGCCTGCATCAGCTTAAACACACCCTTGTTTTTTGCCTGTTTTTAAAATTTCTTAGCAGACAGATTGAGCATGTTGTAAAGATAGGCAGCTCGTATTAAGTGTCCAGTCAAAGCAACACTTTTATATTGTAATAAATCACAGAAAATGCTTCAAAGGGGCATTAAACTTTATAACATCTTATAACAAGACTGTGAATTGATGAAAGCAGCAAGATAAAGTTGGTATTAATCACATGTAGAGCACGGTTACATGTGACTATGACTTTCTGCTGAACGTTTGATACCACGACACGTGTTTGCTAAACATCTACTGCCATTAGGGAAGTTATATACTTGCAATTATTTGATTCTTATAAAAAGATACCTGCGGAACTTGTATTTACAATCAGGATGGAACAGGATTGAAGGGTGATGTGGGTTGCACGTTATTTATTGCTTAGCTCGCACCGGTTTCTCTTCTTCCTCTAAGCTGTTTACCTCAGATTATCCACTGAGAAATCATAAACTGAACAAAGCTGTCATAAGGCCAAAACACTGAAAATAAAGACCACTATATAATGTAATATACATCAGCGGCAACGGTGTCTTTAGAAGTTAAATATCTGAAATGTTTATTTAGAACCGAGGCTAAGGCAAAGGAGAACCTGGGGGGGGGGGGGGCTTTTGCTAGAGAGGATTTAGTTGTGTTACTAAGGCTGAAGAGGGAGCAGCAGAGCAAACAGGCTGTGATCACAGTCCAACTACAGGAAGTCTCAGGCAGTGAATCTCTGCGTGGTTGTGCATGTGGGTATGTTCTGGCAATGGCTGCTCTGTGGTCAGTACCAGCCCTCGCACTGGTCACAGATATGCAACCAGGCCTGAAAATTAGAGTAGCAGCAAACACATGGTTTCTGCAGCACGCTTCAAACTGAATTTTACCATGAGATGTAATTCTACAAGACACCATGAAGTCCATGCATTAAAGAAATATGTGTAAAACTGCAGGTTATGTGAAGATGCTCACGAAGTTAAACATCATGCAAATCTATTCAAACTCCTTTTCACTATTGTGTCAAATCTGAAAATCTAAATCTTGTAGAGTGCATTTGTATTTCGGCCCTCTGTGTCCGTTTTTTGTCAAACCTTCTTTCACTAAAATTACAGCTGGAAGTCTTTTGAGTTATATCTCCACCAGCTTTGCATTCTTCTTGCAAAATAGCTCAAGCCTAGTCAGACTGGACAGGAAGGGTAGGGTTAAAGTTCTTCTGGATATGGGTTTTGAGCCCTTGCTGCAGAGTCTGAATAGGATTTATTTCTCCACTTTGACCAGACTATTATAGCACATGAATGTAGATTCCATCGTATTCCTTGCTGTGTATTTACAGCTATTATCCAGCTGAAGGGTGAGCCTCCACCCTAGTCATATTTTTTCCCCTCAGCTCACACCAACTTCCCTTTCCCTGGCGAAGAAAAGCTTCCCTACACCATTATGCTACAACCTCCGCATTTCGTTGTTGAGTGCTAGTGCTAGTTTTCTGCACCATATATCTTTTTGCATGTAGATCAGAAAGTTCGAGCACCCTCGTCCACATGTTCACTGTGACCTCCACATGGCTGGTGGGAAGCTTTAAACTGGATATCCTGTGGCGTTGTTAGATTTCTTGCTGCCACTCTTCTATAAAGGTCAGATTTGTAAGTGCATGGCTAATATTTGTTGTGTTGACAGATTGTCCCAGCCAAGTTGTGGATCTCTGTAGCTCCTCCAACATTATCATGAGACCTTTTGACTGGTTAATGCATCCCCTTGCCTAGCCTACCAGATTAGAACAGGAGGATTGATAATGAGATTAAATAACACTCAAATTGACTCTATTTACTAATTACATTAATATTGAGGGGTATCGGAGTAAATAGTACTGAATTTCAAAAGCCATGCTTTTTCATAATAAAGTGCTACTTTTCATTAGTCACCAACATAAAATGCCAGTGAAATACTTAGAGGAACCAAATGTGTAAAAGGGGTATATGCAGGACGGTTCTGCAAAGCACTGTAGTTAAATTCCTAGTTTGTAACCCCTGCAGGATGAAGCACACGTTCTACACCACAAGGGACGTTATTGTCCTGCTTCACACTCATCAATCATTCACCCTTTCAGGTTCGACAGGTGACGATTGTTGAGCAAAACACCTTACCCGAGAGGTGAAGAGAGTTAAAAATAGAGATTCCAAAGTGCTGAGGGCAGAGAGCTTTAGGGGCTGAGACAGATCGATACCACAAGGCAGCAGCGACGAGCAGAGAAAGCTGAGAAATTAGATTTGACTTGAGATGGCTGAGTAGTTCTCCTGAACAAATGAGGGATTGTGTTATTAGACACGCCGTCTCCTCTTACTCCCTCAAAAGACAGTTGGGTGTCCAAAAACGATTAAAATAGCAATCATGTAGCCACAAAGCTACATAGCCAGTAATTTTTCCTTTTTTTTTCAAATTCCATCTCTTAAGCAAATGTGGCACATAAAACAAATATGCTGTCATATTACATCTTCATCCTGATTACAGAGGAAGGACAAAAGGGAGGGAGCGTTGGAACCAAAAAGTGCGTAGAAGAAGCGTAGTGCATAAAGACCAGGTAAACCAAGTGGAGTTTCCAGGTTGCTTTAGCTTTTAGATGGGAAAGATAGAAACTTAAAATAATACCCACAGATGCATAAAATCAGACTTTCATTTTAACCTTAATTCTCCTGAGCTTGTCCATTCACTTAAAATGTAAAACAAAATGCACGTTTCAAGTTTTATCACCAGAGATGCAATCAGAGAGGTTAAAGGTGACAACAGGCTTTATAATCAGAAAGGCAGCAGGGTGGATGGGGCGGCTGTGCAATTATCTCTTTTCCAAACTGCACCAGGCTAAAAGGTTTAAAGGTTGAACAGGGTGGGTTTACAATACTCCCTTTAAGACTGTGTAATCAGCGACGCAGATAAGGGAAATAATCATACTATTTGTTAGTAACTACACTCAGTGACAGATCGAAGTTCCCCACCATCAGTAGAGCAAAGTCAAAAGTCTAACCGATCTGTGAAAATGTGTCACATTATAGTAAAAGTAGCAGTTTTCAAGGAGAGCTTTTAGTTAAAACAGGGTGTTTTGTTAGGTGATGTTGAAATAAGACAGCAAAGGAAAGCATTAAAATGATATGTGACCTAAAACAAGAGCCAGTCTATAGATAATGTGAGCAGTAAAGCCTTGACTGACTGACTGGTGGGACCTGTGTGGTTTAATTGAACTTTTTTCTCACACAAAAAAAGAAAAAACTGAAACGGCACAAGTCAGATCTATATGCTAAAAAAAAGCATAAACAAAAACTCATATGATGCTGTGGTTCTCAAAAAGGCGCAGTCCCCTGCAAAATTATTCATACTCTAACAGCTTTTTTCCATTTTGTCGCGTTACAGCCACAAACTCCAATGTATTTTATTAAGAATTTGTGTGAGACTAACGCAAAGTAGTGCCCCACACTGTAAGAAAAATATTAGGTAAGTTCTCATTTTGAATTGAATTCAGCCCTCTTTAGTCTGATACCTCTAAATAAAACCCCATGCAACTGTTTCCAAAGGCACTTAAGTGGCAATTAGAAATTAAATGTGTGTAAATTAGCCCAGTAACAATCCAGCTGTTCTCTGGGGGGCCCAGAGGTTTGTTAGAGAAGAAGAAAGCCACTATATCCAGTTTGCTAAAAGCTATTAAAAGGGACACAGCAAACAAGTGGAAGAAGGTGCTCTGGTCAGTTGAAAGCAAAGTCGAACCTTTTGACCACAATGTAAAAAACTACAAGTGACAGAAAACTGACCCTGCTCATCACCCTGAACACACCATCCTCATGGTGAAACTTGGTGATGGCAGCATCACGCTATGGGATTATTCTTCCTTAGCAAGTAGGGGGATAATGGATGGAGCTAAATACTGGGCAATCCTGGAAGAGAACTTCTTTGCTTCTACAAAAAACGCAAGACTAGGACAGAGCTTCACCTTCCACCAGGACAACAACCCTAAACATACAATACAATACAATGGAATGGTTTAGATCAAAGTTCATTCAGGTGTTAAAATGGCCCAGTCAAAGTCCAAGCCTGAGTCCAACTGAGAATCCGTATTAAATCTTACTAGGCATACATTTCGCCAAGAAGATTCATGAAAAGAACATTTCAGGCTCTAGATGTGCAAAGCTGGTAGAGACAACAAAGAGGTGGATCTGTGAAGAATTGATCCAGGGAGGCTAAATACAAAGTACACCACACCTGGCAGATTTTTATGTGTAAAATTGTTTAAAACCTTAATATCCCATTAACACCCATTAAAGTTTGAGGTGTAATAGACAAAAACAAAAACTGCTTGGTTAAAAGCATATCTTTTCCTTCTAAGGACGCCATATTAATCCTGTTCCACTTTCTGTGCACCTCATTCATGCCATTGTTACAACAACTTTGCACCCTGGACACCAGCAGTGAGTCGTGGCACAGTGCATGGTGAGGTGGGAAAAAACAAGGAAAACAGACCCAGGAGGACCCCATGGAGACAAAGTTGTTCTGACACAGTCCAAACTGCAAAGTCTTTCAAGCGGGCCAACTAAGGGGCTTCAGCCTGAGAGCTTCTAGTAGACATAAAAGAGCTTCCAAAATTAAACAAACACTCACTAACAAATCCAATGTGGCTGCTGCTGAGGTGAAAATAAAATCCATTTGCACTCATCCATTGTTTCAGTGAACACTGAACTTGTTGAACTCATCTCTCTATTTGCATTTTAGATGTAGAAAAACCTGCCACCAAACATCCATTTTACTCTTCTCACTCTATTACACATGGTCAGTCTGATGCATGTGCTGACCTGCTGCTATAACTGCTCTAAACAAATGAATTCCTGCTATATATTTCATCCTCACACATCAGTGCAGCTTCTGGAAACATCATGCATGCTGCCATCTCACAAGCCACACTCCTACTGAACAGGGTGCAGTACAGACAGAAGACAGAAGTGATCTAAGTATGATTGCAAGAGGCCAGGAGAGGAAATATCAAAGCAAGTAAAATTTAAAACCGGAAATATAAAAGCACAAAGAGGACAGTGGAGAGGTCATAGGGGTCACTCAGCAATCTAGATACATTCAACTTGAAAAAATATTATCTAAGGAAACAACTTCGGGTGGTCTCATTTTTCCTTTCATCTGGAATTAAAAAAAACAGCTACAATGCTTTCATCTATTTTACCAGGATATGAGGTTTCGCTGTTTTTTTACTGTGTTGATACAACTGTCTCTTGAAAGCCGAATCCATGGCAACAGAATGGATTATTGGTAAGGTATATGTTGTTGTTAGCTTCCAGCTCAAGCGGAAAATGTGCAGTCAGTGGAAAAGCTTTCTGCATGGGTGGCACTTATGAGCTGAAGACGCCGTAAGGTAACTTGATGAGTTCAGAAGATTCACAATGAAAATAAAAGAACAGCTGCGACACAAAGCAAACTGCGGAAGCACAACGACAGGATTATGAATATAATGCCTCAAACTCCAAAGTATTTGATGGGATTTTATGAGATAGATCATCAGAAAGTAGAGCATAATTATAAAGTGGAAAGATGCCTCATTTTCTTTTTATATGTGCAAATAAAAATCTGAAATGTGTGGCGTGCATTTGTATTCATAAAAGGTTGTCTTTAAACTTAGTCGTATCACGGTGAAACATGGTAGTGGCAGCATCATGCTGTGGAGATGTTTTTTTTCAACAGGGACAGGGAAGCTGAAGCTGACAGGAAGATGTATGGATTTAAACAGGCCACCATCCTGGAAGAAGACCTGAGACTTGTCACAGGAGTGGAGGTTGACCTTCCACCAGGAGGACTGTTAACACAGATAGAGCTACAATGCAAGCATGGCTGCCCAATATTTAAAAAAACATGAAATTGCAATTATATGGTTGAACAATAATATTGGTTGCAGTTCTGCTATATTTTCCTCATGATTCATTTTCTTTTCTAAAATCACAAGGCCACCATCTAGGCCACTAAATTCTATATCAGGTTGAGGATTAAGTAGAGTAAAAGTCCATCCAAGGGGCCAAGTACATTATGGGCAGGCAGAGCCTTAAGACATGGCACTTTAATAGCCCACCAAATATTGCAACCAAGGAGTCTTTCGCAACTCTGACCTTGCACACACTTATATTCTGCTGACTGCAATTCAATATATTGTGCAGCTCTAAAGGAAGGGTTTGGATCAAATCATATTCACGTGAGAATCTCACCGTCAAAGTCCAGACCCAAATCCAATTGAGAATCTGTGGCAGGATTTGAAAATGTTTGCTATCGTATGTTTTACATCCAAACTGAGCTTGAGCTGGTTTGCAATGAATAGGCGAAGAATAAGTTGAAAATCTGGTAGAGACATGCCTCTAAAGACTTTTTTTTTTAACTAAATACAAATCATTGCCACACTTTTCAGATTGTTTTGAGAATTTTTTTTTTTTAAACCATGCATGGTTTATATTTTACTTCACAATTATGCACAACTTTGTGTCGGTCTACCACATAAAAATCAACATGAAATCCGTTGTTAATAATGTTACAAAATGAACAGACATGCAGATATGCTGAAACAGCCACTTACTTATTTACTGAACAAAAACTACGCAAAGGAGAATCAGGACAAGAACAAAAAGAGATTTTGAAAATAAGGCCAAAGGTATAAAGCAAAGGAAGTAAAGATGTCTTCTTTGATACACTTTAATTCTTTTCCAAGGGGACAAGAGTTCCCTGTGACACTAGAAGACAGGATGTCTAGACACAACCCGCAGGAGATTTCTGAGACAGTCTATGTGTCTAAAAACGTAGATATTTAATGTGCCACCTCAGATTTTGAAGCATGACCGAGCACCTTTTAGCTCCAACAGAACGAGCACCAAGTGAAGCCAGATCAGCCAAGGTCTCACATCAAGCTTCTAGCTCACCTGCCAAGAGCTTTCAGGCTTAAATCAAGATTAACTCCTGGCAAAATTAGGATGCTAAGGCAAAGAAACTAGTAATAGATAAAACGCCTGCAGAGGCGCAGAGGCTGCATGACAGATTGGCAACTCAGAGCAGAAATTAAGTGCTGAAGTATGGAGAAACAAACTCTTTACCTAATCTATGTAGTCTCAAAGAGCTAAGTAATTAAGCACGGATTTCCACCGCAACATTTTCAAAAAGCACTGTAAAGAAAAAAGCTTCTGATTCTGCTTTGCTGTGTATTGGTATGAATGGCAGCTCAAAAGGCATACGATTAAAGCTGACGGCAATGGTAAACACAATGGCAGCTAAGCAACTTTTAATAGATTCTGAAGCGTTCCAGCTAGAATGAATTAATAATGAAATCTGGCCGTTCCAGTCTGCCCCGGTCCTCTTCACTAACAACTAACAACTTCCATGGCTTTAACTGAAATCCATTCAGCAATTTCCCAAATAGATGTGCAGAACACAAAGGGAGGATTTAAGTAAAACATACAAAAACAAATAAATACAAGTACAAACGAAACACTGACCAGCTGCCTTATGTGATGTCACCATAGAAGTGAAACCCTGTTTTTGGGAGAGAACATTTCATCTTTCTTAAATAAAAAGAAAACAAATAGAAAAACTGACCATGTCATGTTTTTCTTCTAGTTTGACAAAGTTTATTGAAAAGTAAAGTTAGTAGCTCAACCAGACAGACAAATGTAGTCAAATGTCACCAATTTTATTCTCTATATTCTTATCTAAGACTATTGCTTTTACAGCTCAGATTTACAGCTTGTCTAAGACTGTCTCCTTTATACCGAGTCACCCTGTACAAATCTGTTTGAAAAACTGAAGCCCCAAATGATGCGTGCTAAATATATTTAATCTCAAACTCTGAACAGGAACAGCTCTGAATTTGGCATCTCCTTTCATTACAGGCTTCAAATGCCAATTCTATAAAAGCCTTTTCTCAATAGACAGAAAAGTTATTTTTACATGAAGTCTGGATTGTAACAAATATGCCTGCCTGCCCTCTCCAAAGATGAAGATGATCTCCATCCTTTAAGAGAAAGCTATACTATCAATATTACATGCATGGTATGTTATTATTTCCCACAGTTCCTGAAAGTGTGCTCTAACAGGGATGCAAGCGCTACATTCCACATCCATGTACGACCTCTGAATGTGATTATGTGACTGGCTCCGCCTTGCCTCCACCTCCACTGCTTCTCCCAAAGGCCCATCCAATCTCCTCAACATGAGCCCTGACCGTTTGTGCTTATCTTAGATTAAAAGGTGCAGACAAATGCTTCAGCTGGTAAAAAAAAAACTGAAAGCTGTAAACATATGCAAATCTACGGATTTACCCGTAGCCCTAAACCATGTGGTTTTTTTTTTTAAATCACATTACAAAACTTTAATGCATTTTATTGGGAGTTTATGTTATAGACCAACACAAAGTATAGAGTGGAAAGAAGAGAATACATCGGTTTCAATTTCTTTGACAAATAAAAATTTTTTAGGTTTGCTATTCAACCTCCTTTACCCTGATACCCCTAAAATAATTCAAACACAACTAATTGCCCTTAGGAAACTGCTTAATTAGTGAATAACGTCCACCTATGTGCAATTTCTTCTCAGTATAAATCCAATCATTCTATGTGGGCCTCAGCTGAGCCGTAATCAAAAAAGCACCCAACAGACTCACGGCAACTCTGGGGTAGCTGCAGAGAGCCACAGCTCAGGTGGGAGAATCTGTTGAAAACTCTTAGTAGTGTACTTTACAAATCTGGCATTAATCCAATAGTCACTGTTGAAAACAGATTGAAGACCACCACAAGCAGTGCAGGGTGCACAGAAAACATGAAAAAGAATTGCCTACATGTGTGTCTAGCGGAAACTATCTCTGTACGTAACAAAACATTTAAAAGTTCAAGGAGTATAAATACTTTCACAAGGTGCTGTATAGACACCATAAAAGACAAAAAAAAAGAGTCTGTATAATTTTCCTGTCAAATAAAATTTTTGAACAACTGCAAACTGGAGTAAGATAACCAAGCTTGCTCTTTGAATGACTGTTTTGTAAGCATCCATGTTCACGTTCCCATAACTGTGTTTTTATTCCAATTTTACAATGTGCTGGGTGAGCGGAAAAAGAGACCCATGTGGGCTATGTGGGACAAAATGTTTGAAAGGCCTCAGAAAGACTTTGGAGGGGATCTAATATGGCAGAAGAATGAATATTCCTTTCCACAGCCGCTTCTTTCTCTACTCCGAAAGGATTTCACAAGCGTTAATGAGAAGCTGAGTCTCTGCCGCTTGGCTCTGTCGTCTCCATTCCTGCACAGAGCCCATGGTGACCACACATCGCCCTCCAAAACCCGCCTGCCTACTCTGTATTCTCACTGACAACAAAACAATGCTGTTGCCGCCACAACTCTCCAATCCACTTTCTCAGAGTTCTTTTCATACAAAAAACAGACAACTGTAATGATTGGACGCGTTTCTCCCGATCCTTATTGTTTTCTCGGCTTTACTACTGAGAGAACGTTGAAGTGAGGAGCATTGCTTCCTGAGGTAAATCAATAAATCCAGAGAGGAAGTTGGGAACAACTGCTTTGTGATGCATGGGTACATACATTACCCTGCGAACAGCATGCCAGGCTTGGGCACAACTGCTTTTTAAAAGCTTACAAAGCAGTGTTAGCACAGTGCTGGCTCAGTCCCACACAGACGCTCTATAAGATCTTAAGAAGTGTTGAGATCATTAGAAGAACCACAAAGTAAATTAAAGTCTATGCAGTGCTATTTTGCGTTCCCCCCCCCCCCCAAAAATGAAGTTTGCTCAACCTGTAGCGCAGTAAAATATGTAAAATGTTTATTGGGAAGGACTATGTACAATAGAGCTTACATTTTTGACCTTGTTTAGGCTGGTAGACTGCCACAGTTACCTATTGACAGGACGAGCCCATGTGACGGGAGTATGAATGGAGGGAGGATAGCTGTTGCCCAATTCACACTCACTCGAAGCTGCTATGGCCAAGGGTGTGTGTAGGGTAGGAGGAACCGCTCACAGAGGTAAAAAGCAACACATTATGGAAACATAAGATTTTATTATCTAACTAGAACAAAGTATGAAATGAAAGAAATAAACTTGATTAAACCTTATTCTTCCTATTTTTAACAGTATGATAAGCACAAGCAAAAATACCACGGTTTCAGTCTATTGTTTTCACAGAAACATTAAAAATAAAATAGCATGTTTATGATCTAGCTTTTATGTAAAACAGATTTTTATACAATAGCTTAACAAACAATATAGAATAACACATGCCAAATTTTGTTTTCGAGTCAACATGTTTATTTCACAGAATATTATACTTTTTCCCCTTCTGCTCTTTAATAAGAAACACTGGGAGTTTAGAAAGCTGATATTAGCTTCAAAGCAGCATTACTTGGGCTGTCGTGAGCAAAAATATTTTTAATCAGCGAAATCTGCCCATCCTGTAAGCAGGCAATGGTGGTAGCCATTGGGTGGCTGTGTGCAGCAACTAGTAAGGGAAGGGCTAGTCTCTGACACTTTATCTGGCATCTAATTAAAAGGTCTTTAAAATAAAGGGACAACATGATGAATCATTTAGGCAGTTTTTAAATCCTAGCTGCTTTACTGAACACTGTAAAGACCTGTAAAGCAAAACCTGGTGTAGCTACATTGCTAGACACACTTGGGTGATATCTGAAGAAACAGGAATGATGCTGGGGAAGATCTAAACTAGTTTTGCTCCATCCCACGCTGTTGTTTACCTCACAACTCAGGTCACAAGATAGTTTTACCATGACTCATTCCTCGCTGGAAGATCAAGGCTCTTAACTTGGTCAGAAACCGTAGCTATGTTTACTTTCGCAAAATTTCTTGATCGGATTCAAATACGGTTGGATTGAACAGAAACAAATAAATCCGAACACAAAGTTTATATGGGCGACAAATCTAATAATCTGATCGTGACGTGCGCTTACATGCACCACTTTTATTTCAGAATATAGGCACTTTGACATGCGCAGAGTTGTCAGATTTCACTATAACAACCACAGAAGAAGAAACTGTACTTCCGCCTGTGATGAAAAAGGATAACAAAAAACGTGGAAGTGCGTTGGCTCTGAGTGTTCTGAGCGCCCATAAAGGATCAACACCAGGTTCTCGGAGCAGCTGAGGCGTTACTGCTTTCCATAATTAAGCTACAGGCTCAGCAACACATGATGTTGCTGTTTGTTGCTGAACATTGCTGGTCAACTGGCTGATAGGCAAGCTCCTACGATTTTCTCGTACTCACAGAAACGAGCAATTCGATGGTTTGGTTAAATTTCTCCTCCATTGATGGCATTGCATAAAGTTACCGTGACTTCAGGAAACACTGCACACAAGAAACAAGCTTCAAGCTGATTGGCCATCATTTGGATTTTAAACTTTTAGCTTAGCAGTGGTTCTGGGGTGTTTTTACTCTAGGTTTTCGTACCGTAAACCCCCCATAGCAACCCATGCCTAATGCTGATGCAGATACGTGCTGCACTACAGAACAAAAGCTATGCCTAATCCAAGCCTATCAAATCCAACAGTGATAACAGTATTGCTTCCAATAAGTTGTACAAAGGTGAGTGTTGTAGGGCTTCCATGAAATCAACAGGGCCACATGGGCGAGGCCTAATAATTCAGGGAAAAGATAAGCAAGGTGCAGAACCTTCAGGCTTATGGTTATATAAGAAGGGTAGGGCCAAAGAAACCCGTCTTGAAAGAGGCATCTGCCCTCCAGGTGACACTCCAACAGAGTGCATCAACCTGATTTTAACTGGTTACTGTTTTGACACACATCTACACCATCACACCCAATTAGCTCTATTTACAGGTGTAAGACTCCAGGAAAAAAAACAAAAAACATTTCAAAGAAAATCACAAATACTTCTTATTTTCTGTTTTTATATTTCTACTTTTGTGTGAATGTGCATGCTTCAACTTGCCTGTCACTTTGCTGCTGGTACACCTGATTTCCCCCACAGATGGACAATAAAGGTTATTTCCATGTCTTCTATATCTATTTACAGTCTACCAACACTATAAAGAGCAATATGGCATATTTGTGTAGTAAATGTGTAATATTAGAACAACTTTAGCTTTGTTTTGGTAACAAATACAACCTAAAACCTTGTTTGGCAAAACAGTTTAGCTTTTAGAAAAGATTTTAAAAACCCAGTACAGTCAGTGATGTTTTCTGCTTTAATCATAGGCTTCTGCTTGGTTTTTGCATCTTTCTAAAAAAGGAGGACAAAACAGAAAAAGTATTGAAAGAAACACTGAAGATGCATGAGTGTCCTGCTGAGGAAGATCCAGCAAAGGAGTCTGTTGTGATAAACTGGATCATCTGCAGCCATAAAACTTGTTTCAAAACTACATCCCTTAATTTATTTGGTATTGATCCATCTGAGCCTATCATTCTTAAATCAACATTTATGCAGATGATTCTGGACTGAGAGATGGTAAATACATGCTATTATCCAGTTCTTTCTGAATTGTTAACTTACGATTATGCAGATATGCTGTACATCCATTTGATTAATAAAATATAACTTGTCAAATAGTGTCTGTTGTGGCAAAACGTTAATGTCATTATCAAACAGAACAACTAGAACCACACCTATTTGAGTGATTAAATTGATGATTTTGAATAGCATGATCTTAAAACAAACTAATTAGAATTTGACTAATTTTGTTTACTGTGTACATTAGAAATAATTGTATGAATTTAGCAACTTTATTTACATTTATTTTACTGCTAAGCTTACAGACTACCTGCCCCTAAGTGACGAACTGAATTAAAAAGTATGTGAAGTCCTACATCAGTTTGTTTTACCAGTAAAGTAGGTATCATCTTAAGTTCTGTATTATTGGGGAACTCTGTTGCTGCTAACACTGATTTCTGGCAGTCCTATGAGAAGATCACCTGAAGGAACGACACTGATAATAGAGGTGATGACATTTTATGGGTGGAATGAGCAATGGTAAATGATATGGCTACATAAGAATTATTATTGCCTCTTACAACATATAGAAATGTGAGACATATAGTATCATTAGTTTGTGAAACTGCAGCACGGGAATATCTGTCTCCTCTGATTTAACTGTTAGTGTGTTAAATAACATATGTAATGACAAACTAACGGATTTATTTTAGCAATTTTCTTTTATTAATTTGCTAAACCCTGTAGGGTTTGCCTAACATTTCCAATTAACAAACCTAGAGCGTTGTTATCACTCCTGGATAACGACTTTGTAACAAGCTGTAACACAGCTTGAACAGTAAAGCTAATGTTAGCTAGCCGTTAACGTTAGTTAGCAGGAATGTTGTTGCTCTGACAACACTCAATTTTCCTATTTTTTTTAAACATTCCTCTAAACGATACAGCCTACCTCAATTTTGTCGACATTCCTGGCACAGCCAACAACCCTCATGCCCTGCTGGACCAGAGCCCGGGTTACAGCCGCTCCAATCCCCACCGAGGCTCCGGTCACTAGGGCCACTCTGCCTTTCCACCGCTCCATCTAGACCAGCGTCTTCACCGGGACCGTTTCTGACGCGAACCTACAGCTCCCCGCGCTGCACTTCTGCCAAGCCGTAAATCAGGCTGCAGCGCTAAAAGATGTTACGTACGGGTTACGTACAGTATTTGAAATATGGGATGCACCCGTTACACAGTCCCGTATCAGTCTGTGCAGCATCCAGGACTACGGCAGCAATAAGGGGACGTAAAGATCGACCCATGCGCCTCTCGGACCGATGTATGAAGAGCTGCGTAAAAATGTTTGGTTCACTTCACCTCCTACTTTCATTTCGAGCCACAGGGCTAGTGAGTGTTAAGGGTAGCTTAATAGCACCACCTAGTGGAGAAGATCAAATACTAATCAGAAGCCCAGGTTTTCAAACTGTGGTAAAAGTAGCATTGGTTGGACTGGGTCTGCTTTCAAGGGTACTCCAGAGGTGCCCCAATAAAGTTTTTAAAGAGGCAGCCATATTTTCACAAAGACTAGATTGTGTTTAGTCTAGAGACTTACTGCAGAACATCAGCAGTCTTCTCTGTGTGTTTCTGTTCATATTACTAGATAGGCAACTTTATCTTATTAATTAAAAATCAAATATTAAAAAATGTGGGAGTAGGATAGGTTGAAAAATGAACTTAATGCTTTATCAGCTATTAATAAATCTAAATGTTATACTTCAAACACCCATCAGTGATCATTAGTGAGACTTTTTGATCAAACAATAAACAACTGTTTCATCACATCTCAGGGAGTTTGTTCTTGAGCTGAGAAACACAGAAACTAACATCTTGTTTAGTTTTGGTCCTAGGAACACTGAGTAAGCGGGTCTCTGATGACCTGAGGAGTCTAGGTGGTCCATATTTGTCTAGCAACTCAGAAATGTATTTGGACCTAAGACCATTTAGTGCTTTATAGATAAATGTTTTTTTTTTAAGTCTATACTTTTACAAACAAGAAGCTGCTGCACCGATTCATGAATTGGTGTATACAGCTAGATCAGCTATGCAATTAGCTGAAGCGTTAATAGGTTACTTTATTTACCAAGGTGTCCACTTTAAGCCTAAGGCTAATGTCAAGATCCCTGTAGTCGCTCTTGTTGTATCCATCAGAGAAACAGAGGGACAGAGTGACATTTGATGCTGATTGTTAGAACTGTATTGTATTTTTCTGTCATTTTAGTCTGAACCTGGACTTATGTCAGTCCAGTAATTCTGTTTATCTCTCTCTTTATACATTTATGAACATGGCTGAAGTGGAGTTGATATTGCTACCAACAAGTTTTTAATTGCCATTGTTACAGCTGCTTTGACAGACGCAGTAAAGACTTCAAATGTAACAATAGAGTCCAGAAGTGGATTTGTGTGACTGCAGATTTATTCAGAGCATTCTTCTGTCTTCAAGGGTCGGTGTCGTGCAACGTTTTAAGCCATCCCCGGTCAAAGACACCTAAAAATAAATAGCTGAATTGCCTCCCCTGCATGAAATCCATTTCTACAGCGTCCTGCTAATGACCTAAAACTTTCTTTTAGGTTTACTGAAGCAGACTCGCCTTAAAAGTTGTAAGACACCAGCCTACAAGGTCCAGAGCTTGAGATTCCTGCTGTATGGGACACTCAAACCCAGCCTTTGTGTAACATCTTGTGAAATAAAATAGGAACTTTTACTTTTCTAATGGATGGCACATAACTGAATTATTACTATAAATGTATTTATGAATATTGATCTCTCTGATTCCTCACACAATTCCCAAAATGCTGCCCTATACTCCTTATCCCATTGCATCTGACAGTTCCTTAGTTTTCCACAGCCGTAAAACAAGTTGTGCTGGAATTGAGAATGTTTTATTTCTTCTAACCAAAGTTAATTATAACGGAAATGTGGTTCTGTTGCACAAAACAGGCTAATTCTTTAAAACGTTCTTGTCAATTGTCAGGACCTGGATCAACAGCCATGACCAAAAATGGAGAAACACATTTAATTGAAATAAAACACACATGAGATTAGGCAATTGGAAATAAAGATGCTTATGAATGGATGTGTGAAAAATATTCTGATGTATGCACTAAACAGCAGGGGAGAGAAGAGCTGTTTTAAAGTGAGGCAGAGCTTTTAAAAGCACAGGCCCAGGTTTACCAACTAATCTCAGTCTGCACGTTAGTCTGAGAAAAATGCATATTATCATGGGAACTGACCATCAAATCCATAAGTAAGACAGCTGATAAACCTACTTAAAATTATTAAATGATGTGTTTGGTAGGTAAAAAAACAAATATTAAGCAAAGTTTCACGAGGAATACGCCTGTATTTCCTGTCAAAGACTTAACTCTTAAAAAAGAAAAGCCAGCAGAGACCCCAATGTCAATCAATGTGGCTGTGGCTCAGGAATTTGTCCTATAACCGGTAGGTTGCTGGTTCGAACCCCCGCTCTGTTCATCTCAGTCGTTGTGTCCTTGGGCAGGACACTTCACCCGTCTTGCCCGCTGTTGGGGTTCAGAGGGCTCAGTGGCACCGATTGTATGACAATTGTATTGGGGCAGCTTCTCTTCTGTCAATCTGCCCCAGGGCTCAACACTGTCAGCGTACAAATGGGTTAATTGTAATGTAAAGCGCTTTGCGGTCTCTGGGGACTTGATAAAGCGCTATAAAAATTCAGGCCATTTAATATCACTACAAATTATGATATGAAGCAGCATTGGCCCTCGCAGCTCAGCGCTGGCCTGTGTAGTGACTGCGGGAGCCTGGCATCGCCACTTCCAGGCGACCCCCCTGCTGGATTCCACATGTCGCCACTAGGCGGTATCATGAGCAAGCTTTCATTCGACCTTCGTTCATGCTGAGTTCTGCTCCGGCGAGAAGCGTTCAAAATTTGGGCGAAATCCGAGCATCCTAATTGAAGCCGCACAAAATGTCATAAAAACTATTATGCATTTTTTAACTTCTGGAGACTGTCAAGGAAGTTCAATTAGATAAGAAACTGCCATTTTGTTGTTAGTGGCCAGGGACAAAATTACGTCATCAATTGACTGTGCCAGCGTGTTCAGCATTCGTCCACAATGATGCATACCAAATTTGAAGTGTATCCTATGATGTATATGGGAGATATAGCAGTTGAAATTTACTAGGTGGTGCCGTTGATCCAAATTCCAATTTAATTCAATAGAACTGTTTGGGGTTGACAAAGATCGACCATATTCGGTTTGGAGTAAATCGGATTATGCATGTGTAATTTACAGCCAATCGTAAGGCGTAAGGGGCCTCAATGACGTCAGCATTTGACCATTGAATATTGTTCAGGGCCGAATGTTGATCTATCCTACAAGGGTCTGTGTCACTGTGACATTCCTTGTAGGAGCTATAACAATTTCCTCGTTTATGGCGAGAAGTCAGATTTTGAGGCTAGGCCACGTCCACATACTTTCATGTAGCAAAAAGCTTTTAATAACTTTTGATCCCAAATAGTTTGCAAGTAAACTGAGTTATTCTGAAGTCTGTAAGTCAAAAGCTGTAGGGGTTTGATCAAATACACAGGTTAGAGATGGCCAAAATAGGATCAAAATTGCAAATTCATTCCAAAATGGCCAGCCTTCTGTGGGGTTTGGACCAAGACTTTTTGTAGGTCTGGAAAAGTTACTTATGTGTACCAAATTTCATAATCCTCGGTCAAAGCATGGCTTGGGGCTGATTTTTTGACATTTTCTAGAGAGGCTGTGGAGAAATTAGGTCACGGCCACCAAATATTTCACTGGACATGTTTTGGGGGCTGGACTAAGATTGATCATAAAGAATTTGGTGCAGCTCAGACTTTTTATATGTGTAAATTAGAGCCAAACCCATGGTCACGGCGAGACGTGGCCACACCCTCCAGTGTACAGGGTCTGTGTTCCAAACGAAGTCAGATCAACTTATCTGTTTTCTGACACACTTTCAAGTTGATTGGGTCAAGAGGGTCAGAGAGGGACCTTTCCAAGCGAAAACGTGACTTCCTGTTTTTTAGGGGGCGTGGCTTTTATAATGCCATCATTTGACCACATAAGATTGTTGGTCACCTGAGAAGAATCATTCATACCAGGTTTGATCTAATTTAGCCGATCTACATGAAAGTTGTAGCTGTTTGAAATGTTTGGCGAGAAGGCAAAGTTTGAGGCATGGCTCCGCCCCTTCAGCATGCTCAGAAACTCAGGATTTTGATAACTTTTAATCCCCCATGCCTTAAAGGCGTATTGACCAAATATGAAGCAGATTGCTTCATATAGTGCTGCTGACACTATTTCATTTCTCCTTAGGGGGATTATAATGTTTATCTTATCTCTACTGTATATTAATAATTGTATGATTGTTATAGAAGTTTATGTGTTCATTTACTCAACTGTTTAGGGGGTGGATCCATGCACAATTGAGCCAATGGTGTTTTATCAATTCACTGGTATTCATTGTGTGGGGAATATCTCTCCTTTCTCTCTGTCTTTCTGCCATCTTCTCTGCTTAAGACACTCTTAGGCTCATTGAAAGTTCTCCTCACTACTCTTAACATTTGTTCACTTTAGGAGCTCTCTTAAGGCCTAAGGTGCTCTGTGAATAACTTTTATTTTACCGAGGTAAAATTCTGAAAAAAATCATAGAATTCAAGAAAGTCTAAGATTTTTCTTAAAAATACATCACTAGGAGCTGCTTTTAGTCTAAGGATTCTTTGTCAATACAGGCCCTTGTCCTTTAGTTGAGTCAAAATCAAAGCATTTAATGCACGTAGCTAAACACATTAAAAGACCTTTCAGATCAGGACATTGCATCTCATTGCTGCAGCGAGTCCTATAGTCCAGTTCTACATGTAGACAGAAAAAAGTGTTGGCAAATAAACCAGGAAAATATCTCCTGATGCCTGTGAGACAAGGTAGAAAGTGTAAAAGTAAGCCTCTCTCTTCTGTTTTATACCTTCTGTGCTGATTCTAAACATACAACCAGGGGTAGTTTAAAGGTGCAGGATTAATAAGAAATAACTTATAGCAATCAATTACAGGTTGACCACTGACTAGTCAAATGTTTTATTTCTCTCAATACTACATGTAATATGTAATATTATATAAACTAAACTAATTAAACACAAGGATACAGTTTTACTCAAGGCAATAGATTCAAACATGCCATATGTCTGCAGTTATTAATAACTGAAATCCCGGATAAAGCGGAAGACGACGACGACGACTTCGATCAATCACCAGCCTTCACTTAACACTTGTACTTATTCAGCACACATACACTCACTGGCCACTTTATTAGGTGCACCTTGCTAGCACCGGGTTGGACCCCCTTTTGCCTTCAGAACTGCCTTAATCCTTCGTGGCATAGATTCAACAAGGTACTGGTAACATTCCTCAGAGAGTTTGGTCCATATTGACATGATTGCATCACACAGATGCTGCAGATTTGTCGGCTGCACATCCATGATGCGAATCTCCCTTTCCACCACATCCCAAAGGTGCTCTATTGGATTGAGATCTGGTGACTGTGGAGGCAATTTGAGTCCAGTGAACTCATTGTCATGTTCAAGAAACCAGTCTGAGATGATTTGTGCTTTATAACATGGCGCGTTATCCTGCTGGAAGTAACAATCAGAAGATGGATACACTGTGGTTATAAAGGGATGGACATAGTCAGCAACAATACTCAGGTAGGCTGTGGCAATGACACGATGCTCAATTGGTACTAAGGGGCCCAAAGTGTACCAAGAAAATATTCCCCACACCATTACACCACCACCAGCCTGAACCATTGATCCAAGGCAGGATGGATCCATGCTTTCATGTTGTTGATGCCAAATTCTGACCCTACCATCCGAATGTCGCAGCAGAAATCGAGACTCATCAGACCAGGCAATGTTTTCCAATCTTCTATTGTCCAATCTTTGTGAGCCTATGTGAATTGTAGCCTCAGTTTCCTGTTCTTAGCTGGCAGGAGTGGCACCCGGTGTGGTCTTCTGCTGCTGTAGCCCAACCGCCTCAAAGTTCGACATGTTGTGCGTTCAGAGATGCTCTTGGTTGTAACGAGTGGTTATTTGAGTTACTGTTGCCTTTCTATAAGCTCGAACCAGTCTGGCCATTTCTTCTGACCTCTGGCATCAACAAGGCATTTGCGCCCACAGAACTGCCGCTCACTGGATATTTTCTCTTTTTCGTACCATTCTCTGTAAACCCTAGAGATGGTAGTGCGTGAAATCCCAGTAGATCAGCAGTTTCTGAAATGCTCAGACCAGCCTGTCTGGCACCAACAACCATGCCACGTTCAAAGTCACTTAAATCACCTTTCTTCCCCATTCTGATGCTCGGTTTGAACTGCAGCAGATCATCTTGACCATGTCTACATGCCTAAATGCATTGAGTTGCTGCCATGTGATTGGCTGATTATAAATTTGTGTTAACGAGCAGTTGGACAGGTGTAGCTAATAAAGTGGCCGGTGACTGTATACTTGGCAGGAAACATTTAATTCCTAAAATGTTGCTCTTATAAAAACGTACTGTTAAATTATACATATTTATTAATGTTAAATTGTACATATTTATTAAGACTTTTTGTAGATAAATGGCCTTAAATTACCAATGCCAGATTATGTCAACCTTGAATCTAGTTGTAGACCTGGCAATTGGCATGTTTTGGCCTTATGCTTCAGCATGTAGCCATAGATATTTATGAATGACCAAGATCTCAGTACAGAAGAAATACAAAATGGAATTATACAAATCATTCATGAAGCCTTTATAATAACCCAAAAGTGAACGAAAAAACAAACAAACCACAAGCTTCAAAAGGTATTGTTTTTTTGTATTTCACTGATCCACCATCCATTTAAAAATATGGTAGTATGGACCCAATCAAAAAGAGAATACTTTGTCATTTGATTTTTACTAATTCTAGATCAGACACGTGTCGTTGTGTCAACAGATAATCACTATCAGCTGAATGGCAAGATATCAATATCAATTTTGTGGCATTTAAAAGCTGGAGCATGCAACAAGTGACCGACATCGACCATAACATTTTATTAGGGTGAAATGATTACAATAATATACACCTCTTAAAACTCCTCTTGCTGCTGACTGAGACATAAAGACACACAATAATCCACTTGCCAGATTATGTCAAATCAAAGATTTGACATTCTTATCTTTTTAAGCTTCAGAAAATGTCAGCTTTGATACAAAACCAGTTTAGTTTAAAATATGACATATATAACAAATAACAAAATGTTTTTGTAATTAAACTGTCTCCTCTTTTTGACACACGTGTCCAGAATTGTATTCCAGATTAATCCCTCCAATGCTTATGAGTTCTAAAGAGCTGGGATTTTTAGGCACAAAGTTAATTCCCGGAATATTGTCCTACTTCACTTTGTTAGGAAAAAAACATATGGAAAGGTTAAGAAGAGGTCATAGACATGGCTGTCCAGATATCTGGACATAGTCAGGGGGTGAGGAAAAGATAGTTGCAGAACTGTCAGCATGTGGACATTTAAGAAAGAAAATACATTGGAACAGCCCTATATGGAAAGACCTGACAGGAAAACTATTTGATGACATAGTAGTAATAAGTGGCTTCAAACTGTATGGAACCGTGACAGAAAGTCTGCTAGAACAAGACTTCTTGAAGCAGAGGAAAAACCCTGTTTGTATTGTTCAGCATAATATGAGGGAAAATGATAATAAGAGGGTGAGTGACAGACAAGAAGCGAAAAAGGAAAGAAAAAACTTAGGAGAAGGAAAATAATGACAATAATAATGACACCATCCTCAACATCTGTAAATTTAAATGAGGCAAAAGAAATGAAGGTGACAGGAAAGGGATCGCCTAAGCAAAATGCAGAGGCTATATCTTGAGGAATCCCAAAACTTGCAATGAGAAAAACAGAGATACAGTGTTTAGGAACAAGGATGCATGTAAAGAGAAGAGACAAGTTTGCTATGATCTAATTGGAGAGAAGACAGCAGTTCTTCAGAGAAACCAAGTCCTCAGTGCAGATAGTTGATGCACTGAGAATAATTCACACCAAGAAATTGGATCAAAGTCCAGAGTATCATGTTGACACTTTATTTTGCATTTGTAAACAACCCAATCCAACAGAACCATGTGGTCAGTGTAGTCTGTGTAAATACTGGTTTCACCCTGTGCGCATTGGCTTTCTAAGTATAGAAGACATTGTGATAATGTACCCTTTCTGTGACTTTCTGTTAAATCTGTAGCAGTTCTACAGAAAATATCCAGTGAAAAGAGCATACAAAATCGCCTTGACAGAGATGCTTTCATGGAGTGCTTAGAAATTCAGCAAAAACAAGACAAGAAACAACGAAGTTCAAAAATGAAACCCGTCAGTATCCAGTAGATTGCACTTTGATACACACGTATTCAGAATCTCAGCTGAATATTCTTCATGAGCTACAGAAGACCAACAGTTGCCTAATTTATTTGGATGCCACTGGCAATGTAGATGCCAAGCACCAGCCAGTAAGTCAGTCTGGACTTTACTATGTAATATGTGTTTCGTTTCGGTATACAACTGCAACGGTTTCCTGCTTGTGAAATGCTTACATGGGATCAGACAATAGCAACTGTTTTGCACTGGTTGACTTGCTTGTGTCTTAACTACTTTGGGGTTTTTCTGAAGCATCTTAAGCCCCAACTGAAGCTGAATTCAGTTGGTCTATGATTAATGCTGTAGTTCAGGACTTTTATAATATCAGTGTCCAAGAATACCTGAAGATTTGCTTTGAAGCTTACAAAAAAGAATCCGCACAAGTGACAATAGTACATCTGTGGGCTGCTCACATGCTGAAGCTGGTCAGCATGAAGCTTTCGACAGTGCAGTAAGGTCACCAAACAGCTTTTTTTGTCCTATTTGTTCAACAGTGGGTTTCTTAACAATAACAAGGTGAATTGTGTATGTATTTTCATCAAGAAAATAAACTAAAAGTGTCAAGAACATCTGTCCCTGCTAAAAGAAGCACACTCAAATAACAGACTAACTCAATTAACTCAGTAAACTAACGCAGTAAAGAATGAAGATGAGGATGAGGATCATAAGCAATTTGCTACAGAAAATTTGCCAAAATCCTGAACAAAATCCTTGCTTTTTTGTTCTCCATTTGAAGGGTTGTAAAGCAAGCAAAAGTGGAGCAGGGAGTGAGGATGACAAGCCTGGCAGTATGCCTCTGGTTGGGCATTATGCTAACTAGACTTGGTAAAACTTGAGACAGCAAAGCAGTTGTGGAGCACGGGTTCTGCACAACAACATCGGTCCTTCTGGTGTCACAACTGCACCGAAGAGCAGGTAATTTTTTTTTAGGTCCAACATGAATTTGTCACTGGGAGACTGAAAGGACTCCCTTTTTTTTTTTAAAGTTCATGGAATAAAATCATACTTTGAAGACATACAGAAATCAGAATCAAATTTATTGGCCAGGTTTGTGAGTACAAACAAGGAATTTGACTTTGCTTCAGAGGGCCCAGAGACAATCCCATTATTCCAAGAAGAACACTGGAGAAAGAGAAGTATTTCTGACAAGTACTTCAGTTCACCATCTCTAACCAAAAAAGTTAAATTACTTCTAAAACAAAAGAGGATGTCGTCCATACTGGGGAGTACATAGCCTCTAGGATCATTCGAGCACTCAAACCCCTCCACCACGTTAAGGTGGCGGTTCAAGGAGGGTTTTTTTCTTTTTTTTTGTTTCCTTTTTATTGTTGTTTCACTTTGTCTCAGGGTTACCAAAACTGATGACCAAAGGAATGTGATGATGATGTGAATGTATTGTTTTTGTATTTTCTCACTGAATGACATAGACAGGTATGAGTTATTCAGAGTTTAGTCCTTCCCAGGCTAACCTTGTCCTGCCCACTCATAGGCCTTTGAGAAGCGAACTGAATTGTGAACTCCCGTTCCTGCCAAGAGGAACACAGGGACAGTATTTTTGTTTTGTTATTTATTTTTGCCTCTTCATGGATCATTGAGTTTCAGCTCCTATAATGGATGGACCCGGTAGCTTCAAAGACTACGCTTAATCACACCCTTCGAACCAAGGGAGAATGTTGGAGTCATCCATTTTGGCTGCGGAGTTCAACATGCACATCTCAACAGATGTCACAGCTCTGACGTCACCCGGAATTATAAAACCCGCGGAAAATAAACTTTTGCTGCCATTTGCAGCATTTCTCACGGGACGACGCAACGGAGGCGCATATCTGGAGAGACAAAAGCTCGCAGGCGAACTTTTTCTCCACAAGGCCATTCCCGGAAGAGCTTGAAAGCTGGAATTCTGTCTGAAGCAAGAAGGTCAGAAGATTCATAATCGTTCAAAGACCACGCCGACAACCAGCGCAGGCGAAAACCCACAGAAGTTTTACTTCCAAGTAGATGAGTTTCCTCCTTGTTGATTCAGTCGACTAAAGAAAGTTGTTTTAGAAAGGAGTATAGTTCATGTTATGAAAGGAAGTGACAGGCAGGTGGACAACTGACTGATAATATTTCTTTGTGCAAAATCTGAACCTATACTAAACTTTTTCTTCTGCCTCTCTCACACACAAATACACACATATATGGGATTTGAGTTCAACATCTGCGTTTTTGAGTCTGGATTTTAGAAACCTGCCCTTCTCCATGGCTACTCCACCAGAGACGCTTCTCCAGCACGGCCTGAAAGAGAGAGATCTGCTTTCCTGTCTGCCTGCTTGTTGCAAATCGCAGTGTGAGTTTCCACCAAAACGAAACTCAGAAGAAGTCTGGCCCGAACCCACTGAGATGGACAAAGATCCATGCTGTTTGCCAGAGCCAGAAGAGTGATACACTGGATTTATATTGAAAGCATATGCGGGCAGAAGAGAAACAGGACGGAGCAAAGTTCTTTCTCCCTCCTGGAGAAGTTAAAGTGGACAAAGAAGGAGTGAATGTCTCACCAAAAAACCTGGGAAGGGCCTGGGTTGTTTTTTTGGACTGATAGAGGATTGTGTGCCTGACAGTCTGACTCTGGAGCGATTAAGAAACTGATGGGGGTAACGTACAAACACACACACATTTGCATAAATCTTTTCCTATTTTCTGCAACGAAGAACGCTTATTAACCGCTGCTCATGTGACGCTTGCTTGACGTTGAGAGATATAGCGGGTTAAAATATTATTTTAGGGTTAGAAAAGTATCTTTAAAAGGGTGATAACTTAGCTCATTTGATACTTTCCAGTTAATTCTTTTAGAGAAACAAGTTATTTTTCGTCATGGAATATTCAGGGTCAATTATTCTAGTTATTAAAAGTTATTAAAAAGCAGAGGAAGTTACAACATCTCCAAAATTCAGCAGTAACCAAGTGTTTCTATGTTATTCTCAGGACAGATCTCATGAAGGAGCATTTTTATAAAACCCAGCGCATGCGTAAAACCTGATGGGCTTCTCCTTCAGGTATTATTTTCTGTTGTCAGAGTTTGTATCCCATAAATCTAATGGGTAGAGACCTCATTAAAACAGACTTAGTTCTACTGCAGATGGTCTTCATACAGTTTCTGACACAATATTTACAGTTTGGTGCAGTTTTTGTCCGCAAGCGCTTACTGACGCTTATGGAAAGTACAAATTCATTGTTTTTCACAGCAGCTGCTGGGAAGAGGTTATATTAGCTTTTTTATTCCCTCTTCTGATTCATGCAGCGTGTTTATTTACACTGTACCTTATATCAGGTCCTGACAAAAACTATGAAAGGCTAGGTTCTGCAGTTTCTTTTTTCTCCCTTTGGAGAAGGAAAGGAAACTTAATCAGTTCTGTGCTGCACAGAAATATTAAAACACTTGTTGTTTTCTAAGAAATCACCAGCTAAAACGTTTAAAACTTTTGAGAGTAATTGGTTTTGTTCCTTGGTAAAACAAACCTTTAAAATGAGAATGGAAAAAAATTGGGTTATTTTTGAAGGTAAGAAAGATTCTGATTGGACAGTGGTACCACACAAAAATTAAACTAATCTCATGTTTCCTAAAAGACTCTGCATGAAAAGGCCTTCAGAACCGTGGAGTTATTTTCCACCACAGTACCAAGTTTTTTAAGCATGCTTTTTCTTTATTTTAAAACAGATCTGGTTTTTGTTTTGTTTTGTTTTTGGCTTTTTAGCATAATGTTTGTCTGAAGCTTCTTATGAACTGGGTTAGGAGCAAATATGATCTGAGGTAAATTAGGAGCTGTGAACTAATAATTTTAAATCTGATTATTGTCCAAGCAGAAACAATATATTTAGCCAATCCTTCAATCTCTGCAGAAAGTTAACACCATTGTTCAATGCAGTAGTACTCAACTTGTGGTTCCTGGACTCCTGAAGCCCGTGAGCCATAGATTTCAGGTCCATAAAATTATAATATTTAATTAAAGGTAGGCTGATTACCTATTAAAATAGATCTAAGCCAATGATGAGTTCCAGTCATTTGGTGGCTTTGAAATGCAATAATACTCCAAATTTCTACTCTGGGGAACACAGATTGGGGTTGAAGAGTTTTGTTTTGGAACCAAGGTTAGGATTTTTATAACAGAATCCAGACAAGTAAAATCCTTCATTTTAGGAAAAGAAAAGAAATAAAGGCCCTCTTAACAGTAAGAGGATGGTCGGCTCAAACTCCAGTCTCCTTGTTTGATTTCTTGGGGTTTAAAGATTAAAAAAATACATAGGAGTACAAAGGTACACAAGGTGATTTCAGATTACTAAGAGATAAATTATTGGAACATTTATCAGCATTTGGATTATTAAAGAGGGGTTCTATTAATTTTTCTAATGTTTCTCCCCAATTCTCAAAATTTAAATAGCCCAAATTAAAGAAAATGATGTTTGTTCTCTTTTTGAAACACTATGTTGGAACAAAGTCCAGTTTGGAGTCAAGCTTCTTAGCCTAATTCCTGGTTAAGTTTAACACTGCATAAAAATGTCAATGCCGGCTTAAAATACTTCTTTGCATTTAACCTGAGCAGAGAAATTCTTGAATGCAGCTGTAATCAAATTGAGCCAAACAAAAAGAAAATTATAACAATAACTCTCAGGATTGTAGTTATTATTATTATAGAGTTACAGCACAAAGAATTAGCAAAAGGTTTCAGCATAAGTAAATTTGGATACATTTAAGAGAAAACTGTTGCTGTGCTTCTAAATACTTTGAGATCTTTTTGGATTATGTGCACTCATCTTAAAAAGGATCCTGAAGATTGTCATAACAAAATTGATCAATTATAGCATTAAAAGATATGGCTGAGAAAACATATTTTGAAAAGAGATTGTTAAAAATTTATTTTAATTCTTGAAGCTTCAAATTTGGTCATTTGTCTGTCTTTGATGTTTTGTCTTTGTTTGTTGGAATGAATGTTTGTTTATTTGTTGCATGACAATAATCCATGTTTAGAATAATGTTTCTAAATCCCAGATTGATTAAAACTTTGAATTTTCATGGGAGTTAAGAAGCAGCTTGTTTCTGAGGTAGATGCATGTTAACAGTTTTGCAGTTTAAGGTTCACTAAGATGGGTTGGAATGAAGAAACTGTGGGTCCGCCCATAGGCTGCCAATCAAAGGTTAGTTCTGCCTGACTCCGCCCACCTACCAGGTTGGTTCATGCCTTCACTTTTATGGTAACACTCAGCACCTCCCTTCCTGAGTTTTAACACTGTTTATGAGACAATGCTTGTAGTGATTGTTGCTTTATAACATGTTTTTTTGGATGTAGCATGGCATTTAGATTTATGTGTTTTACTATTAAAAGGTTAATGAAATAGTTTAAACTAGTTTGAAGAATTTGTTTTGCATGCAGCATCATTGGTGATTTATTGAAAGTTTTCCCTGGTGCCATTAAGTTAGCTGACAGTTCAAGATATGCCAAAAGTAAGGAATATATTTGTGATACAGAATCTGAGTCATGACTTTATACTTGGTGGGAATTATTTATTAGATTCAATTTGTAGGGTTTATGGATCCGAATTACATTAGATGTTGTTGAAGTTTCCCTTTAATGGGTAACTCCTGCGTGTTCGTTTATTCACTGTAAGCTGAAAGAATCACACACATTAGAATAAATCACACGGAGACAGCTGTATTCAAAAATACCTGGGCCCAGGGGAAGAGCTCACGCAGAGATGTCTTCTGAGCTTTTTACTGGGCTCATGTCTTTTATTGAAACACACATGAAGAATGGGCAATGCCCCTGTTTACAGTTTTTTTTCGCACATATAGTTACGTACACACTTTTCCAGCTGACCATATTTAGAAAGTTATTATTCTGCATATTTTGCACCTGCACTCTGCTTTTCTGTTGATATGAGAAGGGAGTACTTGGCCCGTTAATCTGTTCTCATCCTTTTCTCACCCCTACAGTTCTTCAGTATTTTTCTGCTTCACCACACTCAAGGCCATGTTTGTGCAATACTATTCTGCAGGCCACTAACACATGTTATAAATTTTATTTAACACACTGGTTATGAACATAATAATAATAATGCGCACACATAATATATCTCCACAATGTCCATTAATCTAATACTCATCTTCATACAAGACAAAATCAGGATGATATGTGACTAATTTCTAAGTGAGACATTAATGGTACTGAGTTGCAGTTAAAAACATCTGGATTTTCTGTATGTTGCTTTCGTTAAATTCATAGGGACACATAGTTATGTCAGAATTCATTTCTTTGGTTCTATGTAATGTGATCTTGGTTACTAGAACATTTTTGTACAAACTTTTTGCTGGATTGTCACATGGGTTGGACCCTGCGCCAGGAGAGGGGAATGTCAGAATAAAGTAACGTGGGGTTCCAAACGTTTTAGCACTCATGGGAAAAAAGGGTAGCTCATACCTCCAGTGAGGACTTAGTGACAATGCGAAAGAGACGTACTTTGTTTATATAAATGGTGCATAGCTCCCTAAGACCACATTCTGAAAACCTCTCTGAAATTATGGTGTTGATTCTTTTGTGAAATTTTATATCTCCACAGATTAGACCATTTTTGAAATTCTCTTTGGGTTTTCTGAAACTATGGAAATAATTATCTGTAATCAGGACTTCCTCAAACATCATGTCACATTTTTGATATTCAGAATATTTAGCTGATGGTCACTGCTAGTATATCAGGTGAAGTCAGAAGATCAATTCTTTGGATTTTGTTGGATGTTTTGATGAAGTTCATGTAGTTAAGCACTTAGGTTTGAGAATGGGACTTTGAATTGAAAATTAGCCAAGTGTTGTGAAGGCCCTGCCTATTGTTCTCACTTATATGAGATTGAGACAAAGGACACAGGCAAATCTCAGTCCTTTTGAAGTGCTGTGTGGCAGGTCTCCTAATTTGGACATGGGGATATTGCCAAGATCATTTTCTTCCACATCTTTGTGTGAAGATAGGATGTTGTTTTACTGTCAAAACCTGTCCACTGTGTTTTCTCAAGTTTCACAGATGGTGAAAGCTGCATTACCAGAAACAGCCACTTCCACCCTCCAGTCCTTTATTCCTGGCAACTGGATTCTGCTCAGAGAATTTAGGAGAAAACACAGGAAGTCCAGGGCTGGAATGGCCCATATCCGATCCTACTAGACACCCAGGAAAGCTGCAGGAAATCTCTAGCTCCTCCAGCTTCATCTGGCTTCCAGGACACAAGTCATCTTCCAACTGGATCATCCACGGCCTGAAAGGTGTGAGGACAGCGGACCACCACAAGACAAAGAACTGTAAGCTGATCACTGGCGAGTGATTGAAGAGGTGGTTGAAGAACACTGTTCTTACAAGGGCACAATAATCCCTTGGGCAGTGCAACGTTATTTCAGAATCTACTTAAGGCCATCGCATTGCCTGAAAGTTAGAAATCATAAGGTCATTTGCCTCACTGCACACACACCACAGTGAGAGACACATAGGAAACATACAGGGAAGACCTCTACACATTTGCACATAACCTTTCTCTGGATGATGGACTGGTGACGTCTGCAACAGAGAGATAGTCAAACATGCGCCATGATGCTTATTCTCCTTAACGTCTTAACATTTGGTGGCTACTAGGGGCTCCTTTGCCTGGACAGCAAGGATCAGCCAAATTCTTTTCTCCCACTTTGACAGCGAGACTGACTCTGAGGAGGAAATCTCGGATGCTTTTATCTAACTTTTATGTTTATTGCTTGTTATCTATCATTATGGTATTATTACAAATTTGAATGTGTTAATTTCCACTGTTGTTTAGTTGGACTATGGAAGCCTAACGTCCAGCAGGTTAGAGTTCCTGTTTCTAAATATATTTCTAGAGGAGGTTCCTACGACCGCCCACCTGTACCAGACTGGTAACAGGGCAGCTTGAAGCGCAGTAGCCACTCAGGAGAGGCAGCAAGATTTTTGAGTTTGTTTATAATTTGTTTTCTTTGAAAAAAAACTGTTTGCTTTCAGTACCAGAAGAAAGGACATTCCACGTCACGGTCGCGATGCAGCTATATGGAAGATGGTTTGTTCTGATACTAATGATTGGTATTGCAAGTCTTTTTATAACTCTTGTGTTCATTTGAGGAAAGGTACAGCAAAAATGTAAGGCTAATCTGAGGAATTATGCCAATAATACTCATCAGCTGATTCGAAGAGAGATTCATCACTTTTCTGACTACTATGATCATACTGATAATGTCTGGTGGCAACTGATGCATCAAACTGTGAGGAATTATATTGTAAGGCAAAGCAGAAATGTTTGTAGATTTTCTAGTGAGACTAATTTAATATGAGCTACTACAGGAATTCTTTATGGATTTGGGGGTAATAGGAATCAATTGGATATCCAGATATAGGTACAGATATTTGTATTGCACAGGAGGGAAACACACCTTATTTTCTTGGGGAGACAGAATGTTACAAAGCTATTATATCTGTTTTATGTGCTTTAATCAACAGACATAAATTTGAGTGATGTCCTATCAGAACTGCTGCTTATACTATTTCAGGATCTTTGGTCTCAGATCCCTTTGTGTTAACTCTTAATCTGACAGCCGTACCGCATGGAAGTAAAGTTGTATGACCAGGCAGGTAAATTAACCAGGGTTCTTGTTACTTTTCCTAGTAGAGATGGGAACTCATGTCCTAAGAACATGGTTTGGATGTGTGGAAATAGATTGTCAGGGTTAACCAACCTAACAATACTTATAACAACACAAAAAGAAAAGAGAGACAAAGTATTAGTTCCTTTTACTCGCTTTGCGAGGAGAAACGGTCAAGATTTGCTCAGTTACAGATCTCGCACCGCTCTGAACAGCATCTGTCCGCCTCCTCTTTTTATTGTCTTTCGGGGGTCCCTAGTTTACAAAAACATTGTTCTCTAAAGGATGGGGGAAAACAACAACTGCATCGTAAACAGGTCATAAACAGCTTTATACATTAACAACACATTTCCCACAGTCTCCTCCAACTTGTAGGGTCAGCTGTGCCTTTTTGTTGAGTGTAATCAGCCTTCATCTTTATGACCTCCTTCATCTTTATGACCTCCTCAACTGGACTGCTTCCTTCTCTGCTAGTTCAGCTCCATTTATTATCTTGCAGACAAACTCATCACATCCTTTCTCACACATACATTATGAAAGGTTATGAGATCAAATAGTCAAGTTAATAAATAGGAGAAACTATAAGATAAATCTTTATTCAATTATTCCAACATTTCCCCCCTGTTTGTCTTATATGTGCTCATATTCTCATATCACTTAACAGCCACTTCTGTCAAATTTTTTAACTGTAAGTTTATCTTCATGAGTACAAAGACAAGAGGTACTTACTGACATTTAAATCACAGAATCATATAGAAATGGATCTGCATACAGGTCAGAAAAGTGGTCAATACCATCCCCGTCATCTTCATCATCCTGATGTTTAAATAACGGATAGAGTTGTGTAACTCTGCTTTCCATAGGAGAAATAGCTGTGGTGATAAGACGGTTAAGCAGAGTACAAAAGCAGGGCATTCAACAATATCCACACAATGTCAAAAGTTCAGCAAACACTGCAAAGGAAATTATTACTCATGATACTAAAATGTTATACTTCCCAAACACATCCAGCCAGGAGTCCCACATCGAGGCGTCTACTCCATAATGCTCTTTCATTTTGCCATTTAGAGATCTCAAACCTTCTATGGCTTTCGTTAGGCTGCCATCAGCCAGCAGCAGTGTTGTTAGGTGTGAATGTGCAAAATTGTTCGCCAAAAATGGCACAAACTTCTCCTTTTTCAGCTAACAACATGTGCAAAGCAATTCTATTCTGGAATGCCATCAGGGAAGTTGAAGCCAATTAGTCATGGACAGTTCAAACCCGCTTTGTGTCCAATTTCCTCGTTTTTGTACATTGTAGTGGATATAGTTGATCCTGTCTACGTTTCTGTTCAACGTACATCACCAACAGATACTTGATTCAAATCTTGCAGCTACTTGATCAGTTAATTTATATTCATCTATAGCTTCTATGTATGTAGAGTCTTCCTCAATCTGCCAAGCTGCTTCTCTGCACTTCCTATCACACCAATCATGTGGATTTAACACTAAACAGTCCATCTGTTACTTCATCTACTAACATAGGATATAACCATAAAGTAATTAAGCACAGAGTCCTGTTACTTTTGAAGGTGATCAATCAAACAACCACCACCAAATGTCTCCTCTAGAGACTAGTTTAAAACACTTATTTACTTTTACAATTGTAATACACCATACTGCAATGAGATTTACCAATTTATTACCTCTCTCTGTCATATTTATACATGTATAGTGTCCAGTGGTGATTCGCTTATGGAAAACTGATTTATCCTTATCTGCTCTAATTACAGGAAAAACAGAATCCCAGTGTTGACACATTTCATTAGGATTAGTTTGATTCATTACTTCCATCACACAGAGTTGTGGTATCACAGCTGGAATTATTTATAATAAAAGCCTTGAACCCAAACACACAACACAATCTCTTTTAGTCATGTTAGCCGCTTGCTCTACCATCAATAATCAGTTATTATTTGTTCCTGATACTCCAGTAATAACCTGGAACTTAGTCATCTGTGGTTAACTTTTCTAACATAATTTTCACTCTCTTCGCTCTGTTACCTGGATTACATTATCAGCTTTATGGAACTTCAACAACTTATTTTAATAACTAGCATAAGCAGTGGTGCCCCACTCTGGTGTCCAATTATTTCCTTCATCAGCTACCATCGTGGACCATGAGGTGTCTCTTCTATCATTAGTTAAGTACCATTTATAACTTCTATAATCCTGTCCTTTCCTTCCTCATTTGGTCAAGCTAATGAGTGGGATCAGCACCACAGCTGTGGTTTTAGATTTCACGCACACTTGAATACCATAAGTATAAGAAGTTTATTTAGTGCACATAGTTAGGTTATCTTTCCTACCTTGATTTAGCGCTACTTGTTTCATATAACTCATAACAGATGTTGTTACATTCTAATTAATCTTGACTGGTTTCCAGAAATACCAGAAAAATAAAAATCAATATAAGAAAAAAATATATATAACCACCCAGCATCGAAAAGCATTGCTCATCCATCTAGAAATCATTTTGGCTGAAATTTTGACTCCTCTAAATGGTTCCAGTGTCTTAATTGTCTTCACTGACTTTCGGATCTCTCCAGCCTCTAAATGTCTGGGTCCACCCTATTATCAGTCTATAAATCACTTCCCCTGACGGAGCTTTCAACCGAAATGATCTTTTTACAATGTGTAAGGTGAATCCAGGTTGATCTCTCAGTTATTTTACTGCCCTTGCAGTGGTTAATAATAACTAATATGGATCCTCTCACTTAGGTGAAATACCAATGCTTCTTCTTTACACTCCTTATTAACACCCAGTCTCCTGGTTTCACTAGTTAGTTTTCCTGCTGGGAAATAGAACATTTCTCATTGTTTAAATTTATTTCTGTTGCTTTTCTAACATACTCCTCATATAATCAACTAGGTTAGCTTCTTTATTTAACTCCCACTTATTTTTTAACTGTGGTAATCTGTATGGTCTTCCAAATAACGTTTCATAGGGTGTTAACCCTGAGGTGCTTGTATTGTTTAATTGGAAGTAGTTCTATCCGTTTAGAAAATGCATCTATAATGACTAAACAGAACTTTTTCCCTTCACTGTGGTTTAACTCAATAAAATCCATATGAATTGTTTGAAAAGGGTATCTTAGTTTTGCAAATTGTCCCCTTCGTTGTCTTAAATTCCCTTGTGGATAATGTTTTAAACATGCTAAACATGTTTTACAAAAATTTTTAATAAGACTTTTTTAGAATTTAATCAATATGTTATATTGATTAAATGTAATATTAATTGTAATATTAATATATCTGTCCTACTATTCCCCCCTGTTGAGACATTATGAAACACGATGGCTCAAATATTGCTTCCATTTATAGGTTCTTTGGTAGGACAGGTTTATTATCTGGTCAAATATAGTTTTCATCTTTTAATTCAGCTCCATGTTTTTTCCACATTTCTATCTCCTGTAGTGAGCTTTGTTGTTGCATCTTTTCTAACACTATATCCATTGTCACCAATGCATATCCTGTTTGTGTCTTCTCCCTCTCATCTTTTTAGAGAAATCATTCACATAAACTATTTCGTGATCCTGCAAATCACTTCAAATTTTTTTTTTTCTTCTTTTTTTTTTTCCTAATTCTGCAGTATTAATGCTAAAACTGAATGGGAAACTCTTAAGGTTAAAAGGTGAAACAACACTATTGCAGCACTGCAACTATCATTTTAGGCAGCAATTACAGCTCTCACACAATATAGTTGCACACACGCAACACTATCTAGTTTTGAAAAGAAATAGGCTTTTATTTTCATTTTATCTCCATGTTGTTGAACCAGAACTGAAGTCATAAAATGTCCCTTGCAATCTACCATCTGAACAAACGGTTTACTATAATCTGGTAATGCTAAAGCAGTACTGGAAACTAGAACTTGTTTTATGTTGGTAAATGCTTCTTCAGCTTCTACACTCCATTTCAGTTCAGACGTCATTTTCAGCTCTTCCTCATACATTAATTTGTTGAATGGAGCTACTATTTCTGCATAATTTGGCACCCAGTTTCTACAATAATTAGTTAGTCCAAGGAAGGACATAATTTGCTTTTTTGTTACTGGTTTTAGAACTTGTAATATTGCAGTCTTTCTTTCTTCTACAATTGTGCGTCCCCCTGCGCTAAGATTATGACCTAAGTATTTAACCTCATTTTTACACAACTGAAGTTTGTTTTTACTAACTTTGTCCTTCTTCTGCTAAATGTTTTAATAATGCTATTGTATCATTTTTACAAATCTCCTCATCAGGAGAGGCTAATAGCACATCATCAACATATAATCAACCCTGACTACCTCCTGGAGGGTCAAACTTGGCCATACTTGCACTCATTTCCTGAAAGTATATAGTTGGACTTTCACAGTAGGTTTGAGGTAGTCTAGTATAAGTATATCTTTATCCCTCAAAGGTAAATGCAAACCAGAACTGACTATCTTTCCTGTTGATGGAGCTTGTTTTTTAACTGGAAAAATGGGGGTGTTACATGGTGAATCCTCACATTTTATTATCACCCCTGCAGTTATTAAATCCTTTATTACTGGTTTTATTCCTTCACGAGCATCATATTTCAAAGGGTATTATTTATTCTGGGCCTGTATTCTGTTTTTGCTCTAATCTGAACAGGTACTGCTCCTTTACTAAACCCACATCAGTAGGATCTGTTGACCATAATTTATCAGGGACTTCATTCAAAAACTGTTCCTCCTGTTCAGTAAGGAATATTTCTCATTGTTGTTTTGTATGCAAATGTATCCCTTCCTGCACTGTCACTGTCCAAAATAATAATTTTCTAATTAATCCTGTGGGTGCGCTAGTTTCTTTATTCATTATTGTTACAAACCAGTCTGTGACATCTTTTACCCTCTGCACTATTCTCCTCATATCATGCTACTTGAGTTCTTTACCCTTGAATAAAGATATTTGTGGAGGTGACCACATGTTGCAGAGCTTCCTAGTGTCTTCCTCTAACACTACTTCAGCAACTGAGGTACTCTTCCTATCTGTATAAACATAAGTTACCATGACTTTTATAGGGGTTACTTTATTTAATACTATCTAGGGAGAGAAGGTCCTGGAAACTTAAGAGAATATCCTGCCCCTGTGTTTTTGATTTTTTTGTTTTCATTGGTATCTGAGGTACTAGGAACAATTTCACTTGTTTTCTGTCCTAGTCATGCTAAATCATTATTTTCTCTTATCAGGACAGTCTCTTGCCAGATGTCCTCCTTTTCCACAACACCAACACCCTGAGGTGCATTGTCTGTAATTTCCTCTGCTCACTCCTCCTCTCTGACACCTGTGGTTTTTGTCCTCTGCCTCTAAGTTTTTCTCTTCCTCTGTTGCTTTAATAAATCTGCTCTTCTTCTTCTTGCTGAAAAAAGGTGTTGCCTATTTATTTATTTATTTATGTTTCCTTCATAACTTTTTCTGCATGGAGGGCATGATTTACATAGTCTTCTAGATTTGCTGTGGGGAACCCTATAAAATATCTCCTTACCCAGGTATTAATTGCATCCCTGGAACCAGCATGTAGTGCATTTTTTAACTGCTGTTAATAAGCTCCTTGCTTATTGTAGACCACTATGTATTTTAAACACTTTTGTCAGTCTAATCCTATATTCTTCAAAAGGTTATTCCTCTTTTTGTTTCACTCTGGCTATTAAAAAGAGTAAAATATTTTCTAAGGTTACACAGAAAAAACCCATGTCATGCCATTAACCTCCGTGACACACTATATCAACAGCCTTCAGCATCTCAAAACAATAATAATAAAAAATAAACACAAATAAAACATACATGAGGTACAGCCATGGTGGGGATGGATTTATTCACCAAAAGGACTCATTTTAGCCCATCTTATCCTGTCAAACCTCATCAGATCTTTGGTACAAAACAAAAACTTTCCACCTGCTCTTTTACTCCCTTTCTTCTGTCCTGCTATTCCACTTTGCAAGTCTATCAAAAATTACTTCTTAGCCCTCTGACCTTTTCTGCTTTCCACAAAAACGTCCATTCTTGTCTCCTGAATCACATCTCTCTCTTTTTAGTTATTTTTAAGCAATAATCTACATCCTCATCTACATTACTGCTTTGTCCATTTTTCTTAAATCACGTTTACTTTTAATGTACTTTTAATTATTGCATCCTATAGATCACCTAATTGTTTAGAGTTTAAACGACCATCATAATGATATGTGGTTATCCATTTATCTAAATATTTTTATTTTAATATTTTCATTTGATCCTGTGCTTCCATAAATTTCCAATCTTTACATTATTATTCATTTTAGTGTATTTAAATCACCCTTTTCCCATTTTTTGATTTAAATTTGGTCCAGCATATAAATACCTAAGGTATTCTAAATACTGGATTTTTCTCTTCAGTAGGGTGACAGAAAAATCTCCTTTTGTGGTAATTCTCACTTCAACTCTTTCGAGTGGAGAATTCTTGCCTTTGCTTCCACAAAAGTTAGTCACTAACAATCCTACTGTTTTTGGTATGAGGTAAAACCTAGTGGTTTAAATCCTCCATTTATTTCTCACATACACACATTTAAACGTAGATTTTTTCTTAGTATTTTTGTTGTTTAAAATACTTAAACGCAGATTTTACTTAGTATTTTTTTGTTGTTTAAAATACTTAAACGCAGATTTTACTTAGTATTTTTTTGTTGTTTAAAATACTTAAACGCAGACTCCGCCGTTCTGGAAACACGGAATTTTAGTATTACTTTCTTAATACTTAAGAGGACTCTGTCGTCCCCTATAACCTCGGAATTTTCAGTATTTTTACTAATACTTTAAGCAGAACTCCGGCGCACTGCTGTTACCTGTTAGTGCCTAGGTTTACAGGGTTTGTTTCCTTTACGCAATGACCCCCAGTCATTCGTCACACTTTTGTTTTAAATCCAGATTCAACTCACCACTTTGTCCTCTCCTCTCTCTCTCAGAGTTTCGTCAGCCGTCAGACTCCAGCGGGCGGGCCGAAATCCAGTCCCGGAAAGGGTCTGTGTGTCTTCCTGATGAAAACAGCCGTGCGCACGGTCTTTTCCTGGAGTCTACCGACCCGCTGGAATCATCAGGCGTAGTTGGAATCCGGCTCTCGAAGGACCAAATTAATGTCAGGTTTAACCAACCTAACAATACTTATAACAACACAAAAAGAAAAGAGAGACAAAGTATTAGTTCCTTTTACTCGCTTTGCGAGGAGAAACGGTCAAGATTTGCTCAGTTACAGATCTCGCACCGCTCTGAACAGCATCTGTCCGCCTCCTCTTTTTATTGTCTTTCGGGGGTCCCTAGTTTACAAAAACATTGTTCTCTAAAGGATGGGGGAAAACAACAACTGCATCGTAAACAGGTCATAAACAGCTTTATACATTAACAACACATTTCCCATAGTCTCCTCCAACTTGTAGGGTCAGCTGTGACTTTTGTTGAGTGTAATCAGCCTTCATATTTATGACCTCCTTCATCTTTATAACCTCCTCAACTGGACTGCTTCCTTCTCTGCTAGTTCAGCTCCATTTATTATCCTGCAGACAAACTCATCACATCCTTTCTCACACATACATTATGAAAGGTTATGAGATCAAATAGTCAAGTTAATAAATAGGAGAAACTATAAGACAAATCTTTATTCAATTATTCCAACATAGATCATATCTGTATCTGCCTGCTAATTGGTCTGGAGTATGTTATCTAGCTCACTTACTACTTACAGTCACAGCTTATAATTCAATCAGCCCATTATTTGAGAGGAAGGGTTCACTGTTCTGACCACAGAGCAGCAAGCTCTTAGAACGATGAGTTTGCAAAGTAGAATGGCTTTGGATTATCTGTTAGCTGAGAGGGGTGTTGGTTTTGAAGAATTTTCCTTTAGTTGTGATTATCTTGTAATCAGAAGAAAGGAGTTGTAATGGAAATTCTTTTATTAAGTGTTCCAAAGTGTATGACCTTTAGGTTACCTCACTCCTCAGAACATCTGTGTTACAGGAGGAGGCTGTAAAAGCCATTACCAGCAGTTTAATGGTTAAAACCCATTCTTTAGGGTGATATCTCAGGAAGTGCAGATGGGTCTGTTCCTAGATAACTTTGTCACCTCTGAACCCGAGAAGGGTCTGGGGTCATAAAACAAAGACTCTTTGAAGTTGAGATAACACTGTCATGTTTGGTATAAATACGCTTAATGCCTTTGAATAAAACTTATAAAGACAAAGTCCAGATTTTCTCTTGACGTGAGTCAACGTCTATCCACTTTGATAAGAAAATTCCACTAGACCTCACACATCCTCGGTGGAGAGAAGAAATCAACGTCAAAGTAATTTTGTTCTTTTTTTATATACAGGTCCTTCTCAAAATATTAGCATATTGTGATAAAGTTCATTATTTTCCATAATGTAATGATGAAAATTTAACATTCATATATTTTAGATTCATTGCACATTAACTGAAATATTTCAGGTCTTTTATTATCTTAATACGGATGATTTTGGCATACAGCTCATGAAAACCGAAAATTCCTATCTCACAAAATTAGCATATTTCATCCGACTAATAAAAGAAAAATGTTTTTAATACAAAAAATGTCAACCTTCAAATAATCATGTACAGTTATGCACTCAATATTTGGTCGGGAATCCTTTGGCAGAAATGACTGCTTCAATGCAGCGTGGCATGGAGGCAATCAGCCTGTGGCACTGCTGAGGTCTTATGGAGGCCCAGGATGCTTCGATAGCGGCCTTTAGCTCATCCAGAGTGTTGGGTCTTGAGTCTCTCAACGTTCTCTTCACAATATCCCACAGATTCTCTATGGGGTTCAGGTCAGGAGAGTTGGCAGGCCAATTGAGCACAGTGATACCATGGTCAGTGAACCATTTACCAGTGGTTTTGGCACTGTGAGCAGGTGCCAGGTCGTGCTGAAAAATGAAATCTTCATCTCCATAAAGCTTTTCAGCAGATGGAAGCATGAAGTGCTCCAAAATCTCCTGATAGCTAGCTGCATTGACCCTGCCCTTGATAAAACACAGTGGACCAACACCAGCAGCTGACACGGCACCCCAGACCATCACTGACTGTGGGTACTTGACACTGGACTTCTGGCATTTTGGCATTTCCTTCTCCCCAGTCTTCCTCCAGACTCTGGCACCTTGATTTCTGAATGACATGCAGAATTTGCTTTCATCCAAAAAAAGTACTTTGGATAACTGAGCAACAGTCCAGTGCTGCTTCTCTGTAGCCCAGGTCAGGCGCTTCTGCCGCTGTTTCTGGTTCAAAAGTGGCTTGACCTGGGGAATGCGGCACCTGTAGCCCATTTCCTGCACACGCCTGTGCACGGTGGCTCTGGATGTTTCTACTCCAGACTCAGTCCACTGCTTCCACAGGTCCCCCAAGGTCTGGAATCGGCCCTTCTCCACAATCTTCCTCAGGGTCCGGTCACCTCTTCTCGTTGTGCAGCGTTTTCTGCCACACTTTTTCCTTCCCACAGACATCCCACTGAAGTGCCTTGATACAGCACTCTGGGAACAGCCTATTCATTCAGAAATTTCTTTCTGTGTCTTACCCTCTTGCTTGAGGGTGTCAATAGTGACCTTCTGGACAGCAGTCAGGTCGGCAGTCTTACCCATGATTGGGGTTTTGAGTGATGAACCAGGCTGGGAGTTTTAAAGGCCTCAGGAATCTTTTGCAGGTGTTTAGAGTTAACTCGTTGATTCAGATGATTAGGTTCATAGCTCGTTTAGAGACCCTTTTAATGATATGCTAATTTTGTGAGATAGATATTTTGGGTTTTCATGAGCTGTATGCCAAAATCATCCGTATTAAGACAATAAAAGACCTGAAATATTTCAGTTAGTGTGCAATGAATCTAAAATAGATGAATGTTAAATTTTCATCATGACATTATGGAAAATAATGAACTTTATCACAATATGCTAATATTTTGAGAAGGACCTGTAAAATGGGTACATTTAGAAGTCTGGGCAGGATGAGTCATAGTTAAGGTGATTTATAATGACCAGTAATTAATCCAAGGTATCAACTTGCTATATGCAATCCTCACTGAAGTGTTTTATGCTGAGCTGTTTTGATTTGCTGTGCAAGGTGCGTGTTCATGTTTTTTTTTTTTTTTTTAGAACTTAAATTTTTTATTGATTTTAAAACAGAGCAATTACGCAGCCATACAACAGCAATAATAAACAGTTTAAACAGTGTGAAATTTTACCATACATTAAACGTCTAGGCATGACGTTTTACAATTTTCATAATTGTACTCTCAGCATCACCATGCAAACCTAACACAAGAATCCACCTTGGGCAGCAGGTCTAAGTACCATAATCCAAAAGCCTAAGTTGTAATACTTGTTTACCTGAGTAGATCTTCCACTGGACCCCAGCGTTGGCTGGAAGTGGCTTTTTGAAGTCTTAACAAGTATGTTATCTTTTCCATTTGGTACAATTTCCTTACCATTTGGATCCATGAGTTGTAGGAAGGTGGTTCTAATTGCATCCACTTAATTGTAATATATTTCAGGGCTGCTGTAAGAAGAACATTTAAAAGATAGGAGTTGGCTCGTCCTTGTAACCCAACTGGAGTAATACCGAGTAATGTGACCGTTACATCCTTCGGAATAACCTCCTGAAAGATCTGGTTTATAGCCTTGTACACATCATCCGAAAAGTTTTGTAATTTGGGGTATGACCAAAACATGTTGAGGATTGCTGAACCACAGTTTCTCCAACACAAACGTGGTACTTTAGGATCTATCTTAGCTACTACGTCTGGGGTCCTGAAATATCTGCTGATAATTTTCCATTTACATTCCCGCCACGTATTTGAGCTTGTAACTCGATGCGCCTCAGTCCAGACTCCTTCCCATATTTCATTAGAAATACTTTTGGCCGTCTCTGCCTCCCATCTTTGTTTTGTCCAAGTAGGTCTACTAAGGTTCATGGACAAAAACACCTTGTATAATTTGGTTATCAACTTCTTATCCCTTTCCCCTGTTTGGAATCGAATTAGTAGGTTCTTTATTGGCGTGGGGTTTAGGACTCTTTCCCAGTTCCGGTGTGTAGACAAAAAAGAACGCAACTGTAAATATCGGAAAAAATCATTTTTTTGAAGATGAAAATGCCCACGTAATTCTTCGAATGACATGAGGTTATTCCTGTCAATTAACTGATGTAGAAACGTGAGTCCCTGTTCAGCCCATTTTGAAACATTTTTGTCCAAGACATTAGGGGTAAAGGATTTGATATGTCCAATACTTGTTAATATTGATAAACCTCTGGGCAACTTAAAAGCAGATCTTACTTTGTACCAAATGGTAAGTGTAACTCTTGTCCACAATGGCAGTTCCTTTATTAGAATATCTAAAAATGGCAATACGTTTAACGGTTCAGAACACTTCACTTGTTCAATGCTCAACCATCTTGTGTGAGAATCTTCTTGGATCCATGAAATTATAGGCTTTAACTGTGCTGCCCAGAAATAGTATTTTAAAATAGGAAGGTTAAGACCTCGTTCTGCCTTGCTTCTCTGTAGTGTTTTATATTTTATGCGAGGGCGCTTGTTCTGCCATATGAACTTTGATATCATTTTATCCAAATCAATGAACATGGATTTTGGTATTCTAACTGGTAACATCTGGAACAAATATAATAATCTAGGTAAGAGGTTCATACGAACGGTTTCAATGCGACCTGAGAGGGACAGCGGCAACACTGACCGCAGGTCCTAGGTCTAGGTCCTTCTTAGTTATATCCAGCGTTTTACTGTAGTTAGTGTGGAATAAATCCTTTAATGAAAGGGGAATATTGATACTTAGGTATTTGATCCCCTCTCTAGCCCACCCAAAGCTGCTTTGTTGTTTTGCCCCCAGTGGAATATTGTTATTGACATCCATTGCCTCTGTCTGCTCCTAAACCTACAACCATTCTCCAGCTTGAAATTAGATGACCTAAAGCCATTAACTCTAACAGTCAGTATGCCTGTCAGGATACGCACGTCTTCGTTAAGCATTGATAACGGCCTATATGATCCAAAATCAGTGGAGTCCTTTCCTTCTTTGTGCAAAACAATTATTGCATCAGACCAGCAGGGCACCTTTTATTTTTTGTTTCTAGGGAATGGCAATATGCTTCCAATAAAAGAGGGGTGAAATATCTATGAAACATTTATAGAATTCATTTATGAAACCATCCGGGCCAGGACACTTATTATTTTTAAGGAATAACATAACTTTTCTAATTTCTCCTTCTCGAGTTGGCTCGTCTAATTGTTTAGCAACTGTATCAGACAATTCAGAAACATTTATATTTTGTACGTAATTTACTATTCTATCCTCATCTCCACAGGTGTCCGTGTCTCTGTATAGAACCTTGTAAAATTCAACAAATGCTTCGGCTATTTCTTTTGGTTTTTGAATGGATTTATTACCCAATTTTAGCTTTTGAACTACATTTGATGACTGTTGTTTTTTAAGTCGGAAGGCCAAGAGTCTTCCCGCTATGTTTCCATGTTCATAATACTGCTGTTTGGTTACTCTCAATCTTTTCTGATAGTAAATCTTGGAGCTCTCTGCGAGTTGTGTTCAAATCATTCAGGATATTGGATGCCCTATTCTTTTTATGTTGAAGTTCCAGATCTTTAATTTTATCCTCTAAATCTGTTTTAGACGATAAAATTATCCTCTAATTCACTTGGACTTTTAAAGTTTTCCGTTCAAAGTAACTGCAGTCTGGGCCTCGCCTGACCACTCCTTTGTTCCAGTTTTATTACTGCAGTTTTTCCACCGAGGTTCAGCCTCAGAGTTTTATGTCTCTTTTATCGAGATTTGGGCCAATCAGCTGCAAGTGGCTAAGGGTGCACAGCCCACCATTTACCAGCTGATCGCCGCTATCGAGACATCAGCACACCAGGAGGGTTTCTCTTTCCAAGTTAACCCAAATTGCAAATTTTGTTCATAAAACTGCTGGTTTGATCTTCATAGACACTCAATGTGCATATATTTTTCTTTTATAATTATTGTTAGGTAGTCATATTTATTCCCTTTATGTAGAATAGTGCTTGTTAGTTAGGTGAATGGTTTTTGGACCAGAATAATGGTATATCAGAATTATATGGCTTCAATAAATCTTCATATATATATATAATCAAGCATTCATGTTTATTTCGTGCAAGAGTCATTTATCCGTCAAAACAAGGTCGAAGTTCCCCCACCTTCGGTGAAGCGGTTGAATAAACAGTGACATTTTATGGTTCTGGTTAATAATTTAACAATTATTAATGATGAAAAGCTAATTGTAATTATTAAGAGCTTTGAGCCCATAATCACAACACCAGAGGACATCTCTGATTTCTATTTGTAAGTAATGATTTTGGTTAAGAAATAATTTTCCTAAATTATTATTTTTAATTATATTTTTTGATAAATATTATTTAGCCAATAATCATATTCCTTACATGATCCAACATGAGTACCAAATACAGCAGGATAATTAAAGCATTTGTATGGGTTCATGCGTGCATGTGCCAGCCAGATGAAGTGAACAGCTGAGTGCATATAATCCCAAAGCACATGTTTAAGGTGTCAAATCTCACATCAAAGTGTGTAACAGCTGTTTACAGAAGCAAATAAAATTTCCTTATTCAGCTCCTACACGTTCAAATAATAATAGTGGATCTTTTTTGTGTTTTTCTATTTTAATTGTAAAATATTAACTCAATTAATTTCAGAAGATCTTTTTTCATGTATTATTTATTCCAAAATATATATATATATATATATATATATATATATATATATATATATAGACTCATTATTTCTTTCTTTGCTTTTCCTGTTATCTTTTTTTGTTACTCTTTATTTATGTCTTTACAAAATTTGAGAAGAACATACAACAGAACACGTTCTGTGGGGTTCTACAAATAAAAACAATTTTAAAAAATATGAAAGACAAAAAGTATACATTGGACAGAGTTTTATACACAATCCATTTTGACCATCATTTCTGAAATTTTCCCCCTTTCAACCTCAGGCAGTAAGGATTTTTTTCTATCAAATAAATTTCCTCAATTATTTCAATCGACTGTTGCAATTCCAAAGCGTCAATTTTTAACCAAGTCCGTGTTATAACTTTCTTGCTGGCCATCAGCATTATTTTAAACAAATAAAAGTCTTCTGTTCGAATAACTCCCTCCGTGCACCAGGCCTAAGTACAGAACTCGTGTATCATCAGGTATTTTGTAGCCCAGTATTTCTAGAAAATAATTCTTAAAATTTGGAAGAGCCAGCCCACCCTGTTTTTTCTCAAGTTGAAGTGTTTTAAATTTCACCCAGTTTGTCCCCCACCCCAAATAAATCTATTTACAAGTTGTCTCATTTCCTTTTATCTTTTTAAACTTATATAAAACATGTTTTATATGAAATATCTTGTTGATTAACAATGATGGATGTTTGTTTCATGTTTGCCTTGGATCTTATTATTATTTTGTACACGTTTACGTTTGGACTTCTTAAAGGGCCCTTTTGTGCTCTTTGTTGGCCACAGTTGTTTAGTGTTACAGAGTACGTCTTTTTTCAACTTGTTTATGTTTATCTGAAACATTCCTTTAATTAATAATATTGGATATTTTATTTCATTTTTGAATCAGAAATGAGGGCGCTACGATGGATAAACAAGCATGTTGTTGGAAGTACCCGGAGTGAACTCGTGCATACAAGTGAGACATTTCCCACCATGCAGCCCTAGCTTTTTAATGTCTAAAATGTCCTATTAACAACAGTTTTTTCCTTCTTTTTTTTTTTTCAACTGTCGCCAATCCCCACCCACCCCCTTCTAAATCTAAAAAAGGGATATGTGAAATATCCTTTTAGTTTATAATAGTGGGTGCTCAGAATCAGAAAATATGTCCATTCTAAGGCGTAACAAAAGTTCAGAGAAGCCAGTTTATCTAATAGTCATGTTTTTGGACTTGTGGGGGAAGCCGGCGCACCCGGAGGCAACCCACGCATACATGGGGAGACATTTCCCACTGTGCAGCCCTAGCTTTTTAATGTCTAAAATATCTAATTAACAACAAGAGTACATCTTTATTTCAACTGCCGCTAGTCACCCAACCCACTTCTTTCTAAATCTAAAATAACAGTCAGGAGTTGACCGTACATCCCTAACTTTTTTTTAAAATCTTTTACATCCCATTAATGTTGGTTCATCTTTTTTTTTTCCTTTTTTATGTGATATATCCCTTTAGTTTAAAATAGTGGGTGCTCAGAAACAGAAAATGTGTCCATTCTAAGGCCTAACTGAAGTTCAGATAAGCCAATTTATCTAATATGCATGTTTTTGGACTTGTGGGGGAAGCCGGAGCACCCGGAGGCAACCCACGCATACATGGGGAGACATTACCCACCATGCAGCCCTAGCTTTTTAATGTCTAAAATATCCTATTAACAACAACAAAAGATCTTTATTTCAATCTCTGCCAAACACCCAACCCACACCCAACCCCCTCTAAATCTTAACCATCAGAGACAGGGGTTCAAGTCTACTGAGGCCGGTTTTCCTGCTTGTCTTTGTATTGGCGCCGATGTGATGGAGTCAGCTGTTTTTTTAAACGTCTCCACAATGAAACCTTTTTAACTGGGCTCTCTTTTTGTTCAGAGCTATTGTCCTCTTGTTCACAGCTATTGTCCTGCACATGTAACTCTTTTGTCGTTTGTATTTCTGATCCCTGAGGTGGAGTGGGGATGACATCTTCCACTACTTTATACTTTGTCTGTGGAGGGAATATTTCTTCTTCTTCTTCTGAAACTATAAGTTTTGTCTCGCTTTGGTCAAAACCTGTCTGAGGGTTCTCTGTTTCTGTTTTTAAAACAATTTGCTTTTTAATTCTGTTCTTACGCTTGGATTTCTTAGATGGCTTTTTCTCCCTTTGCTGATCCCCATTTTGTTGTGTTTCAGGGATATTTTCTTCTTCAGTGACCTGCTGTGGTTCAGACATAACCCTCTCATTTTTATTAATCTCATCTTTTAAGGAAGCTGTCTGATCCTCAATTATTTCCAGTAGTGAAACTTCTTGCTGTTCATAATTTTCTCCAGAAACCTTTTGATCAATGAGGGGTTCTGGGTCAGAGGCAGTTTCCTTTGATGCCTTTTTCCTGTTCTTACGCTTGGATTTCTTAGATGGCTTTTTCTCCCCTTGCTGATCCCCATTTTGTTGTGTTGCAGGGATATTTTCTTCTTCAGTGACCTGCTGTGGTTCAGATATCACTGTGTCATTTTCAGAAATCTCATCTTTTAAGGAAGCTGTTTGATCCTCAATGATTTCCATTATTGGAACTTCTTGCTGTTCATAATTTTCTCCAGAAACCTTTTGATCAATGAGGGGTTCTGGGTCAGAGGCAGTTTCCATTGATGCCTTTTTCCTGTTCTTACGCTTGGATTTCTTAGATGGCTTTTTCTCCCCTTGCTGATCCCCATTTTGTTGTGTTTCAGGGATATTTTCTTCTTCAGTGACTTGCTGTGGTTCAGATATCACTGTGTCATTTTCATAAATCTCATCTTTTAAGGAAGCTAATACACCCTCAATTATTTCCAGTAGTGAAACTTCTTGCTGTTCATAATTTTCTCCAGAAACCTTTTGATCAATGAGGGGTTCTGGGTCAGAGGCAGTTTCCATTGGTGCCTTTCTCCTGTTCTTACGCTTGGATTTCTTAGATGGCTTTTTCTTCACTTGCTGATCCCCATTTTGTTGTGTTTCAGGGATATTTTCTTCTTCAGTGACTTGCTGTGGTTCAGATATCACTGTGTCATTTTCATAAATCTCATCTTTTAAGGAAGCTAATACACCCTCAATTATTTCCAGTAGTGAAACTTCTTGCTGTTCATAATTTTCTCCAGAAACCTTTTGATCAATGAGGGGTTCTGGGTCAGAGGCAGTTTCCATTGGTGCCTTTCTCCTGTTCTTACGCTTGGATTTCTTAGATGGCTTTTTCTCCGCTTGCTGATCCCCATTTTGTTGTGTTTCAGGGATATTTTCTTCTCCAGTGACCTGCTGTAGTTCAGACATCACCGTTTCATTTTGATAAATCTCATCTTTTAAAGAAGCTAATACACCCTCAATCATTTCCAGTATTGAAACTTCTTGCTGTTCATAATTTTCTCCAGAAACCTCTTGATCATTAGGGGGTTCTGGCTCAGAGGCAGTTTCCATTGATGCCTTTCTCCTGTTCTTACGCTTGGATTTCTTAGATGGCTTTTTGTCCCCTTGCTGATCCCCATTTTGTTGTGTTTCAGGGACCTTTTCTTCTTCAGTGACCTGCTGGGGTTCAGACATAACCCTCTCATTTTTATTAATCTCATCTTTTAAGGAAGCTGTCTGATCCTCAACTAATTCCGGTCTAGAAACGTCCTGTCCTTTAATATTTTCTCCAGAAACCTTTTGATCAATGAGGGGTTCTGGCTCAGAGGCAGTTTCCATTGATGCCTTTCTCCTGTTCTTACGCTTGGATTTCTTAGATGGCTTTTTGTCCCCTTGCTGATCCCCATTTTGTTGTGTTTCAGGGACCTTTTCTTCTTCAGTGACCTGCTGTGGTTCAGACATAACCCTCTCATTTTTATTAATCTCATCTTTTAAGGAAGCTGTCTGATCCTCAACTAATTCCAGTCTAGAAACGTCCTGTCCTTTAATATTTTCTCCAGAAACCTTTTGATCAATGAGGGGTTCTGGCTCAGAGGCAGTTTCCTTTGATGCCTTTCTCCTGTTCTTACGCTTGGATTTCTTAGATAGGCTTTTCTCCCATTGCTCATCCCTTTTTTGTTGTGTTTCAGGGACCTTTTCTTTTTCAGTGACCTGCTGTGGTTCAGACATCACCGTTTCATTTTGATAAATCTCATCTTTTAAGGAAGCTGTCTGATCCTCAACTAATTTCGGCCTAGAAACGTCCTGTCCTTTAATATTTTCACCAGAAACCTTTTGATCATAAAGGGGTTCTGGCTCAGATTTGTTACATAGGCTTTTCTCCCATTGCTCATGCCTTTTTTGTTGTGTTTCAGGGACCTTTTCTTCTTCAACAATTACCAATAATTCTGTTTCTGTTTGTGTTGAAATTGTTTGATGGAGTGGTTTTAAGTTACATCTGGTTTCCTTTACATCCATCTCAGTTTGTGTTGAAACAGCTTGATAATGGACTGTTTTCAGCTTTGAGCATTCTTGTAAATCAGTCTGAATTTGTATGGAAACTATTTGATTCTTGTCTTGTCTTTGTTCTGAGACTACTCTCTTCAGCATGTCCTCTTTGTGGTTGAGTTTAGCGTTTAGCTGAAGATTGATGTCAAACATCTCATTTAGTAGTTTCATCAAGTATTCCTGTACTTCAACATTTGCCTCCTCAAATTTGGCTTGACAGCTACACTTCGTTTGATTTGTTTGCTCTTCAGGGGACTTGGGCAAACATGGAATTTCTTTTGAGTCTTTAAGTGCTACTTCATAAAGGTATAGCTGTGCCAAGCAGTTATTATATTTTTCCTCCACCAGCAGTCTCCTCTCAGTTTGTTCAGAAAGAGTTATGTTGTTTTTCCATAATTCTTGCATCAGAATTGCTAACTGTTGTTGAAGGCAGTTTATATGCTTAAGATAAAGTGGTGGTGGTGTTGGTGGCCTAGGGTAAGGCATAGGCCCAGGGCTTTCGGAATTGTGGTGTCTTTGGAAATTCTCCACCTGTGGGGTTTGATTGTTGGAGACGTTTGTGACATTTTCCTCCTGATTGCTAGCTGAAGTTTGATTGTCAGAGACCTTAGTTAAATTCTCCGCCTGTACAATTTGTGGGGTTTGATTGTCAGAGACGTCTGTGATATTTTCCTCCTGAGGGCTGGCTGAAGTTTGATTGTCAGAGACCTCACTTAAATTCTCCGCCTGTACAATTTGTGGGGTTTGATTGTCGGTAACGTGTGTGAAATTTTCCTCTTGAGTGCTGGCTGAAGTTTGATTGTCAGAGACCTTAGTTACCTTCTCCACCTGTACAATTTGTGGGGTTTGATTGTCAGAGACGTTTGTGAAACTTTCCTCCTGAGTATTGGCTGAAGTTGGACTGTCAGAGACCTCAGTTAAATTCTCCACCTGTACAATTTGTGGGGTTTGATTGTCAGAGACGTTTGTGAAACTTTCCTCTTGAGTGCTGGCTGAAGTTTGACTGTCAGAGACCTCAGTTAAATTCTCCACCTGTACAATTTGTGGGGTTTGATTGTCAGAGACATCTGTGAAACTTTCCTCCTGAGTATTGGCTGAAGTTGGACTGTCAGAGACCTCAGTTAAATTCTCCACCTGTACAATTTGTGGGGTTTGATTGTCAGAGACGTTTGTGAAACTTTCCTCCTGAGTATTGGCTGAAGTTGGACTGTCAGAGACCTCAGTTAAATTCTCCACCTGTACAATTTGTGGGATTTGATTGTCAGAGACGTTTGTGAAACTTTCCTCTTGAGTGCTGGCTGAAGTTTGACTGTCAGAGACCTCAGTTAAATTCTCCACCTGTACAATTTGTGGGGTTTGATTGTCAGAGACGTTTGTGAAACTTTCCTCCTGAGTGCTGGCTGAAGTTTGACTGTCAGAGACCTCAGTTAAATTCTCCACCTGTACAATTTGTGGGGTTTGATTGTCAGAGACGTTTGTGAAACTTTCCTCCTGAGTATTGGCTGAAGTTGGACTGTCAGAGACCTCAGTTAAATTCTCCACCTGTACAATTTGTGGGGTTTGATTGTCAGAGACGTCTGTGAAACTTTCCTCCTGAGTATTGGCTGAAGTTGGACTGTCAGAGACCTCAGTTAAATTCTCCACCTGTACAATTTGTGGGGTTTGATTGTCAGAGATGTTTGTGAAACTTTCCTCCTGAGTATTGGCTGAAGTTGGACTGTCAGAGACCTCAGTTAAATTCTCCACCTGTACAATTTGTGGGGTTTGATTGTCAGAGACGTCTGTGAAACTTTCCTCCTGAGTATTGGCTGAAGTTGGACTGTCAGAGACCTCAGTTAAATTCTCCACCTGTACAATTTGTGGGGTTTGATTGTCAGAGACGTCTGTGAAACTTTCCTCCTGAGTATTGGCTGAAGTTTGACTGTCAGAGACCTCAGTTAAATTCTCCACCTGTACAATTTGTGGGGTTCGATTGTCAGAGACGTCTGTGAAACTTTCCTCCTGAGTATTGGCTGAAGTTTGACTGTCAGAGACCTCAGTTAAATTCTCCACCTGTACAATTTGTGGGGTTCGATTGTCAGAGACGTCTGTGAAACTTTCCTCTTGAGTATTGGCTGAAGTTTGTTTATCAGAGACCTCAGTTAAATTCTCTGACTGTACAAGTTGTGGGGTTTGATTGTCATCGACATCTGTGAAATTTTCCTCTTGAATGCTGGCTAAAGTTTGATTGTCGGAGACCTCAGTTAAATTCTCCACCTGTACAATTTGTGGGATTCGATTGTCAGAGACGTCTGTGAAACTTTCCTCCTGAGTATTGGCTGAAGTTTGACTGTCAGAGACCTCAGTTAAATTCTCCACCTGTACAATTGGTGGGGTTTGATTGTCAGAGACGTCTGGGAAACTTTCCTCCTGAGTGCTGGCTGAAGTTTGATTGTCAGAGACCTCAGTTAAATTCTCCAGCAGGGGGATACCTGGCTCAATGAAAACTTCCTGTGCTATCAATGTCTCCTTCTTGCGCCTACACTTAAATGGCTTTTTCTCCCCTTGTTGCTCGACCGTCTCTTGTGTTTCACAGATGAATTTGTTTTTAGTGACTGGCTGTGGGGTAGACATCACAGTTTCCTTGCTACAACTCTGCTTGTCTGAGGAAGCCGCCTGATCGGCTTTTTCTGACACCGGAAGGGTTTTCTTTCCAATATTTTTAGCAGAAGTTCCTTGATCATTGCACTTGTCTTGCTCATAGTAATTTCCCCAATCTATCGGTGTCTTCTTTTTGCGCTTGCACTTAAAAGGCTTTTTCTCCCCTTGTTGCTCAACCGTCTCTTGTGCTTCACAGATGGATTCGTTTTTAGTGACTGGCTGTAATGTAGACATCACAGTTTCCTTGGTACAACTTTGGTTTTCTGAGAAAGCTGCCTGATCGGCTACTTCTGACACTGAAACATCTTCCTTTACAATATTTTTATTAGAAGTCTTTTGATTGATAGTTGTTTGTGGTTCAGTCAAACTTTTCCATTCTTGAAGATGGATTAAAAGCATTGGATCCTTGGAGGTGTCTCGCTCCAAGAATTCTCCATATGATATTTTCTTTTTCTTGTGCTTACCTTTAATTGGCTGCTTCTCGCCTTGTCCATCTACCTTATCCTGTGTCTTAGGGATCGATTCTTTGTTACTGACCAGTTGAGGTGTAGAAATTACAGTTTCCTTTGTAACAACCTTTCCCAGTTCTCTTCCTACAATAACTATAGGCTGGTTTGACTCCATTTCACCTTTTGCTTGTTTCAGATTTAAGACAAATTTCTTCCTAATAAATCAGTAACAATTTTACGCAAAGATCAATGTAAACTTTCAAGAGTTGTGTATCAAACAAAGTTGTAAAACTTGCTGTGAACTGCAAAACAAATTTTCTTGAGAAATGTGTCACGAACGAGCTTAAAGGTGTTGTGATAAAATTAGGTGATGTCACAGAATGCTGCCTTTGAGACCACAGTGTGATGTCACAGAATGCTGCCTTTGAGACCACAGTGTGATGTCACAGAATGCTGCCTTTGAGACCACAGTGTGATGTCACATGACTCTCTTTAACCCCGTTGCTAGGCAACATTTAAACAGGGGAACTTTTACTTTCAGTTCCATTGTCTCTGTGTGTTCTCTCTGTGTTCAATTCAATTCAATACAATTCAATTCAATTCAAAAATACTTTATTAATCCCAAAGGGAAATTAAATGTTGTTGTAGCTCATTATGAGGGTTTCCTCAAAGAGCTGTTGTAGATGCTGATGGCTGTGTGCAGGAAGGATGTTACTCAGTTTCCCTTATTTACCCTGTTAAATGGCTTTCCCAGGCTGTCAATCCTCTGATTAGCATCACCAGGTTTCAATGTTACACTCCACAAGTAATTAAGAAGATATAAAGTATATTAACAAAACATACATTTCAAGTAAAATCAGTGATATACATGAAGCACTCACAGGGAAAAAGGAAAACATTATAAAATGTTATATAAAAAAATATTCACTCTCTGCAAAATAAAAAAATCCTAAATTATTTTGACAGTAAAGCATGTATTAGTAATATTTTGTACGCAGACAATGAGACAAAGGGTTCCACAAGATGTACAATTAGGTCACAGAATAACTTCATGGTGCTTTAAAGAAAACTGGTTTTAAACTATAGTAGATGGACATTCTTGGCCTGTCTAGTTGAGGAATTATGAAGTGAATCCAACTGGTAAATCCAAAGACAAAAGTACATATTTACAAAATACTGATATCAGATACATTCAGTAATTTTAGTTTAAAAAATAGGAGAACTTCTTTTTTCTTTTCCAGAAAAAAATATGAATCTCTTCTGAAACAGCAGTACTTTATGCAGATAAGATTAAAATGTACTACCACAAACAATATTTCAATATGTTAAATAAGGATTAATTAAACCATAGGGAAGTAGTTATGTACAAAACATCTTAATTTTTTAGGAATACCAAATTATTTATTTTAAACTTTTTTGTATGCTGAACCAACCAGAGAGAGAATTTAAGTGCACCCTTTCATCAAACATTTTGACAGGTGGGCGGGACTTCCGGTGAGGGCGGGACTTCCGGTGGGGGCCATGTGGGCGCCATGTGGGCAGGAGGTCACGTGGTCAAGCAGGGGGTGTGTCCAAGGGGCGTAACAGTGGATGTTGATTGGTTGTCGTCATTAGGGGCGATACCTTAAATGAGTCAATTAAAACACAGGGGTGTGTTTAAGGGTGTTACGGGGAAGGCCTTAAATGAGCCAATTAAAACACACAGGGGTGTGTTTAAGGGTGTTATTAATAATCTGTATGTTTTTTCAGGCGTTAATACATCTAAAAAACAAAAACAAAAAAAGACATGCATCCTTTTATATTTTAAAGGTATAATCAACTTAATGTTGACCTATCACATGAAATCCTAATAAAGGAACTGTGTAACCTGACAGAATTGTAAGTTAATTTTGCTTTACAGCAGGACCTATTTGTTGAATATATGAGCCAGTCTAAATCCGTTCAAAATAGAAAAGACCTAAAAAAGTAAATAAAAAAAATTGTGCTTCACTACATCGATGGAACGAGAAAAACCTTCAGCTTCTGCGTCAACATACTGGAAAAGCAGCTGAAAGAGGTAAGACGAATATCAGATTAACAGAAAAAAAAAGAACATCAGTATACTGTTTCCAAGTTACAAATTGACTCTAGCAATGATGTGTTTGTTTTTGAATCATGAGAGACTCCATTTTAGGAAAAAGGAATGATAATTTTAGTTACCTGTAGCTTTTCTAAAACATTTTACTTTTTCATCTTAGAGTTACAGGGTTACAGTTATACCATATCCAACTGTTAGGGGCGATGTCAGGAAGGGGCAGTTACGTCTGTTTCTTAGATAACATATCACCTTTGAACTCAAGAAGGGTTTTGGTCTTAAAAACATAGTCTTTGCAGTTGAGATAACACTGTCATGTTCTGGTATAAATACTGTGTGTAAATGTTGGGGCTCTGTTTCATTGGTTAACCTCAGTGTCAGGGTCTTCAAATGCTGAATGTCTTTGAACCATAACACTTGTTACATTGAAAAATACCAGTACTGACAAGAAAAAATGTCGGTAAATATTTCAGGAAACCCGGAAATTGTGGCTTCTACTTCTGATAATTCACAAAAGCACAATGACATCTTTAAACGTAAGTAAGTAAATGTGAATGTTCTCAAATTTTGTTTATATATATTGTTTATATATATATATTTGTTTCTTTGTCATAGAACCCACCGCTGATGACCTTGATGATTTCATCTTGACACAATCAGATTATGGTAAGTAAATGTTAAATGCAATAAAATATATATATATATATATATATATATATATTATAGTTAACCCTTGACAATGTTTCAATTTATAGATTTGATGAGAGAGGTAAACCCGAATGATCAAGTTGGAGGGTTCAGTGGCTGGAATCGACAGTCAAAATTGAGAAGGCGAATTATTTCCAAACAAGAAAAACTCGCAACAACTGAACTTTCTTTTAACACAGAAATTAAAACTGATTCTTCGAATACCCCCCCCCCGTCAATTATCATCATTTCCCCTGAAGACACACCGGATAAGTTACCAGCACCACCAGAAAGTAAGTAAGTCCTAAGAACTATCTATTTTTTCTTTGAGAGTGAATGTATTTTAAACCTCAGATAAAAACTGTTTACAGATTCGACTGAGGAGTCTGTGGAAGACATAGTTGTCGAGCAGGAGCAAGGTAAGGAAATAAAAATTAAATAAAAACAATATATATATATATATATATATGTATTTTAAGCATAGTTCAATAAAATGTCATATAAACCTGTTTACAGATACATCCAAAGATGCCACATTGAATCCGCCCACCAGAAGGTCGCTTTTCAAAGATCAAGACAGCTTTCAGCAGAACGGCACCGTTTCAGTCCAACAAGAAGTGAAATCTGGAGGTTTTACCGCAAAGAATCGGAGTAAGATAAAAAAAAAAAAAACTTGTGTATTTTAAAAACTATTTTTCGTTTTATTTATGAACGCTGTGCTGCGCAGCGTAAGATAACTTTTATTGTCTTCTGTTTTTACAGAATATTTAACCCCGGCCAAAAGACAGCGACTCTCTGCGCTACAAAGCAGAGCAACACTAGTGAGTGGATTAATGAACGGTACGTTTTAATTCATACATATATACTGAATTAATTTGAATTCCTTTGTTTTTTTTCCAGCTTTAATGTGATTATTTCAATATATATATATATATATATTTATCTATTTATTTATTTTTTGTTCATTCTCCTTACAGAGGTAACGTTGATGGTAGGACAGATTGATCACAGAAACGGACAACGCAGGAAGACAGTCTCTACAGCCTCACGGGATCTTCGTAATAAGGCCTCATTGTTAACGCTTCTGGCAGCATGTCAGATTCTGTTAAAGAAGCATTTTGGTGACATCAAGGTGATTTTAAACTGAACTGATCACTGTGTTTTGTTTTTTGTTTTTTTGTTTTTTTCTGTAGGTTAGTTTTATTTTTATTTTCTTTCTTATGTTCATAGAAATGGATAACCGAATCAGACTTGCCCTGGATGAAATAAGAAATTTAGTTAATGAACTTAACGAAATTCCCGTTAATGCAGAAGTAAATAGCGCACCGTCTCCACACAGCATTGAGCAAAATTATCAGAATCCTTCTACGTCACACGCCGCAGATCGGCACGGGGGTCATTTCAATACGGACGTAGCAGTTAGTTCTGATCAAATAATCAGACTTGCCCTGGATGAAATAAGAAATTTAGTTAATGAACTTAACGAAATCCCCGTTAATGCAGAAGTAGCAGATAACATCGTTTTAAATGCATCTCCTGCTAACAATGAAAATGTAATAAATGAACATCAGCACGGTGACGTTTTAAACGTAATCAATCAGGCTCTTTCCGATTTAAATAGCGCACCGTCTCCACACAGCATTGAGCAAAATTATCCACCTGACACTCATCAGAATCCTTCTACGTCACGTGCCGCAGATCAGCACGGGGGTCATTTCAATACGGACGTAGCAGTTAGTTCTGATCAAATAGAGCGAGATCCTCCAGCTGTGGTTGAACGTGAACATTTTAATAACCATGAAATAAGGAGACCTTTTACCATACCGCCGCCCTGTCCAAGTAACGTTCCAGATTTAGCCGCATTCTATACAGACATCATGCGTATTATAATTGAATTAGCCGACGCTGCGAGATCGTTAACCAGACGTAACGACGTTGTGCAGCTGGAATTAGTGGGTGAAAATCTCAATTGTCACATCACATTTACTGTTACAGATGATGGAAATATGATCCTGCCTGCTTTCGAAAACTTCCTCGACGATTTAGTACAATCGAATGCAAATATACCTGTAGATAATAACATGGAATTTGTTCTTCAGGTTGTTAATGACCCAGCAGGAGGTTCTAAGCGTAAAGCTGCAGGAACGTTAGACTGTGAACTGTTTAATAAGAAAATGCGTCATTTGTATATTATAAACAATACCGGTAATCAGTTATGTTTTGCAATCAGCCTCGCACACGTCTCTGATCCTGAGCTCACGGATCACCGTGCTGTAGAACTGGGGAGGAGATGGCAGCATCAGGCAGGCCTCGACGAGCAAACAGCAGTTACTTTTAGTGATATTGGTAAATTTGAAACCATTCTGAAGAGAAAAATTGTAGTGTTTCACAGAACCACGGGCTCTACTGCTCTGTGTAAATTTGAGACCAGTTTCCCTGATCGTTCAAACCCTCTGTTTTTGCTGTTATTTCAAGGTCATTACTATGGGATAAAAAATCTCAAAGGTTTTATGGGTGCAGATATATTTGTAATTACTGTTACGCCAGCTATCAGAATGCCAATACACACCATTGTGAAGGTTATTGTCCAGTGTGTCAAACATATACATGTATGCAAGAGATTAGCAATCCTGTAAACTGTGCAGGCTGTCAAAGAATCTGTCGTAATTCTTCATGTTTCAGCAGACACAGGGAACCGCGCATCAGAAATAGTGCTGAAAGGCCTATGAGTGACTGTGAGTTGGTAAAACTCTGTAAAGTATGCAAACGGATATACGTTATTCCAATCAGTAAACCGAATAAACCACACGTATGTAATGTAAAATGCAGTATTTGCGGTGAAAATGTACCCCCCAGCCTAGACATTACATGCGATGATCATAAGTGTTACATTCAGCCTTGCAGTGCAATTAATCAGCTTGATGATAAACTGATTTTTTATGATTTCGAATGCCTCGTCAATGAGAGCGGCGTGCATACCCCCTTTCTGGTCTGTGCTAAAACGTTGAAAGGTGATGAATGGTACGCTTATGGACTGAATTGCACCCAAAAATTTCTCCTGCATTTCAGGAGGCCAATGTACAAAGGTTACACCTTAATAGCGCACAATGCGCGGGGGTACGATGGTTACCTGATTCTCACAGCAATGCTGCAGTTAGGGATTAAACCTCATATCGTCATGGTAGGAAGTAAACTTCTCTGTTTAACCGACCCTGATTACAGGTTAAAATACATTGATAGCCTGTCCTTCATGTGCATGAAGCTTAGTGCCATGCCGAAAGCGTTAGGCTTTACCGATCAAAGCAAGGGTTTTTTTTCCCCACCTATTTTCCTCTGAACAACATCTCCAGTATGTAGGGGCTTTTCCTCCTCCATCCTGCTACGCTGTAGAACGCATGAGTCTTCAAGAACAACAGGTGTTTAACAGCTGGTACAGAGAAGCGAGCAAAGAGGTCTTTGACTTTAACAAAGAAGCTATTCGTTATTGTAAAAATGACGTTGAAATTCTTTTTCAAGGATGCTTAAAATTCAGAGACGAGTTCTTTAAGGAGACAAGTGTGGATCCGTTTAAAAGTATCACAATAGCATCAGCCTGCATGAAAGTTTTTGTAACCAATTTCCTTCCTCCTCAAACCTTAGCCATTCCATCACCTCTGGACTACAGACGTAGCAGTAAAACGTTCTCCAGCGCGTCCATTCAATGGCTCAGCTGGATTGCAGACAGCAGAGCCATATTTATCGAGCATGCATTAAATAGGGGTGAAAAGAAAATCGGGCCATATTCAGTGGATGGATATGCAGAGATTAACGGTGTCAAAGTTGCGTTTGAATTTTACGGCTGTTTTTTCCACGGCTGTAAAAAGTGTTACATGCCTCATGACAAGTGTCCGTTGAGAGGGGTCGCATTTGAACAGTTTTACGCAGCCACTGTTGAGAGAAGCAAGGTGTTACAAACTGTGTACGGCCTTCGTCTCGAAGTCATATGGGAGCATGAGTGGATTGAAATGAAAAAATCAGACCCAGGGGTGATCAGCTTCCTTGAGAAAGTTAATGCACCCGAACCGCTATCCCCCCGGGATGCGCTGTATGGTGGACGCACCTGTCCTATGAAGTTGAGGTACACAGCGGAACCGGATGAAACTGTACACTATGTGGATTACACATCTCTGTACCCTTATGTAAACGCCAACTGCGTTTTTCCCCTCGGACACCCCACCATCATTTACAAAGAATTTGATGACCCCAGCAGCTACTTCGGTATAATCAAAGCTGTGGTCTACCCACCACATAACCTGTTGTTCCCTGTTTTACCTTACAGAACATCCCAAGGTAAACTTGTGTTCACTCTCTGCCGCACATGCGCTGAATTAAATAACCAGTCAGGTCCCTGCATGCATAATGATGAGGACAGAGCTCTGACGGGTGTTTGGGTGAGTGTAGAACTCTGTAAAGTGTTGGAGTGTAGTTATTGTCTTGCTAAAATCACAGAGGTGTGGCATTTTGAAAAGAGAAGTGATACAATTTTTAAAGGTTACATTCATTGCTTTTTAAAGGGTAAGCAGGAGGCTTCAGGCTATCCGTCTGAAGCAGTGGATCAGGAGAGTAAGTCAAAGTATATAAGCGACTACAAACTGCATCAGGGCATCCAATTAGACCCTGAGAAAATCGAGATGAATCCTGCCAAAAGGCAGGTTGCAAAATTGTGTTTAAACAATTTTTGGGGGAAATTTGCGCAAAGAAGTGATCTGTCTCAGACCACAGTCATCACTAACCCTGAAGACTTTTTCAGCTTCATGTTCTCGAGTAAATACAGGGTTAACTATTTTCATTTTTTCAACCCTGAAATGTGTGTAGTGCAGTGGAACTACAGCAAACGTGTCATATATCCACCAAGTAAGACAAATAATGTGTTTATAGCAGCATTCACCACCGCTTATGCACATTTAAAACTTCTCAGCAGCATGGAGAAGTTACAGGACAGATTGATTTATATTGACACGGACAGTTTGATTTATGTGACAAAAAGTGGTGAAACTCCTCTGGAATTGGGGAATTATCTGGGTGATCTTACTGACGAGTTAGATGGTGACAGCATTTTGGAGTTTGCATCGACAGGACCCAAGAGTTATGCATACCAGACCAAAAACCGTAAAAATGTAATGATACGTGCTAAAGGCATCACTCAGACGCATGAATGCAGCCAGAGGGTCAATTTTGACAGCATCAAAGGGCTGGTCGAGGGCTACTTACAGAGGTCAAGTGAGGGTGTCATTGAAATCCCTCAGCACACGATCAGGAGGGATAAAAAGAGATTCCGTTTGACAAACGTGACATTTCTTAAAAAGTTTCGACTGGTGTATGATAAGAGACGTCTTTTTTCTGACGGGACAACTCTGCCTTTCGGTTATTAGAGTTGAAGAAGAAATAAAATAAAAAGTCACATGGATTTACAGGAGATTGATTTTGATCCTAGATTTAGAGCCCCTTTCTCATGTATGATAGTTGGACCCAGCGGCTGCGGGAAATCTTTCTTTGTAAAAAGTATTTTACAAAACTGTAATCATGTCATGGATATTGTTCCAGAAAATATTGTATGGATTTACACATATTTTCAACCCATGTATGCTGAATTGCAGAAGATGAATAAAAATATTACCTTTGTGGAAGGATTGCCTCATTCTTTTGAAGATGAAAACCTGTTTCCTCCTGATCAGAATCATCTGATTATTCTAGACGATGTTATCGCTCAAGCCTCAGATGATGAAAACGTGATGAAGGTCTTTACCCAGTTTCGTCATCATCGAAATATGAGCATTATTATGTTGACTCAGAATATTTTTCATCAGGGAAAGTTCAGTCGCACTATTAGTTTGAACTGTAATTATATGGTGTTGTTTAAGAACCCGAGAGATAAACTCCAGCTGAATATACTGGCCCGTCAAATGTTTCCATCTCAAAAGGGTCTCTTCTTGGAGAGTTTTGAAGACGCAACGAGAGAAGCTCATGGATATTTAATCATCGATTTTACGCCTACCTGCCCAGAACATTTCAGACTGAGAACGGGGATACTTCCTCAGCAGTGGCCTGCTGTGTACGTACCCAGAACAAAGTAAGTCATCATGTCTGCGCGTATAAAAAGGAATTTACCATTATTCAGAGCTTTGTACCAGGCCTGTCCACAGAAACGTAAAGATATTCTCGCACACTGCACTCCCGACTTTATTCAGGCTCTGTGCGAGATTGCACTGAATATCCTAAAAGGTAACATTAAACTATCACCCTCTCAACACCGACAATTGAAGAAACAAAGAAATATCATCAGATTGTTGGGTGATAAAAGAACCGGGATAAAAACTAAACAGTTGGCTCTCAAAAAGCAACGAGGTGGTTTTATTCTCCCCATCTTAACGGCTCTTGCACCCTTGATCGGTGATCTAGTGGGTGGAATCATCAGCAGATAATGTCTCTCAGAACATCGCAGAAGATGTTTCTCATTTCACCTCATCAATTCAAGCGTCTGACCCAGTCAGACAAGTCCATCAGACAGACGGCGGAGGAGAATTTGGATGCTGAAATGAGAGCGATATTAAACGAGCCGGGTTTGACTTCTTATGAAAAAATCAAGAGATACGATGCTCTTCTCCAGAGGTATCTGACTTTACTTAAGCAAGGTGTCAAAGAAGAAAAACAGCGAGTCAGTTTAACGCTGCAGCGTGACACAGAGGTTCCTGAACATGAGCGGTCCCAAGAAAAACAAGGCCCAGGGCAGGACGAGGCCCCTAAGGATCAGGTTCTTACGGAAGTACTGAAAAGTCTTCCTAAACACAATCGTAAAAATGCCGAGTACATTTTGAAGAAATTATCCGAAAGAAGTGAGAGTTGGACTTCGCGAGGTGAATTTGTATTTAACGGAAATGTTATAAAGGGGTCCCACATGATTGATTTGTTGAAAAATCTCATGCTTCCGTTTAAAAAATCTGGAGCATCACAAACCCGAGGATGGTCTGATTTTCTACACTCCATGTCAGAAGTAAACATACCTATATCTTCAGTCATTAACCCTTATGCTCGTGAAGAATATAGACGTTTCAAAACAGAGGGTACATCGATTGAAAATGGGGATACACCCCCCAGCGTTAAGCAGAGAAGAAAAAGAAGAAGAAGGGAGATAACTCATTCTCCCTACTGGTCGAGATCTGAGCTGGAAGATATAAAAAATGCTGATGGGAGATCAAAAAGGTCTCTTCGTAAGACGACACTACCACCCCAATGGATTACATTTTCACCATAAACCGTTATAAGAAAATGAAACATGTAGTCTATTTCTTTTATTCAATAAAATATTTATTGATTATATTTTTCAAGTCTAACTTCGTTCTCTACTTCACACACTAACATATGATATCATTACACAAATATTAAATCATAAGAAGAAAAAGAAAAACAAACAATGAAAAAAAAAAAAAAGACATTTTAATTTCCATAACAATCCAGAAACATCTCCAAAGAGCATGTTCCGTGAGTATAAAATGTACAACTTTGATTAATGACACATTTCTGATATTTTTTCACAAAGTTAGATACCATTAAATCATTCTTAATCACATCTCCGGTGTATTTCGACAACACTTGCTGCATTGATAATCCGCACGCTCTATGACATAGATAAAAAATGCAATGGTGACCGCACACAGTGGACAGAGTGTTTTGAAGCTGATTATTATGATACAATATTTTTGAGGATCTGTCTTCTAAAAATGTTACGATGCTTGACGGGTAGAACTCGAAATCCGGAGAGAATCCATAAGAGTCAAAAAAGCTGGATTGACCATTCTCATCCAATGTCAGAGCTAGCCAGTGTTCCCCCGGCATGTGTGAAGGATGTGTTCACAATAAAGAAGCCCGGCCCTGGGAATTTGTCAGCTAGCAGCGGCAGCTGGTCGCACGGCCACACACCGCAAAACAAATCTCCCAGCAGATGACGCATCAGGCTCTCAATTTCATGATTATTCATGCCTGATTAGATTAATAATAATCCACCAGCACACGCCTCTTTGAATCAATCTCTAAAATAGAATCATAACAAGCGTAGATGATCAGCGTGGTGGTATGAGGCAACGGGTTTCTGAAGCGCATTTCCAATCTTAAATTCCCACTGGAAACTGGAGATAGAGCATCTGTGTCCTCGCCCGGGTTAAGATTAAATGCGAATAGAGAGTATCCTTGATTAAATTCCTGACGTGTTATACTCAGTGGAAGATCTTTTAGATGTCGTCCTGTAGCCGTAAACAAGTTGTAATACTCTCTCACTGAATGACCTTGGTTAAAATTGGGCTGGAAGGCTTTAGCAGGAATTTGTCTGCCATCCTTACACAAAGCTAAATATTCCATATCAAAATGATTAAAGTCAAACGGATTGAGATTGCGTGTTCTTGTAAAAGCGTCATGATCCAGTAACGCAATCACCACATACTTGGGAAAGACGCCTAAGAAAAGATTCTCTTGGTTGCATACCCTTGAATTTTCAGGGATGGAATATGTTTTTACATTCACACGTGAAAGTGGATACAGAGCATTTGCTTTCATTAAAGCTGAAGCGTGCCCCAGTCGTACAGCCGGAGAGACAGTAACTTTTTTGATAAAAAGAGATGCTCCAAATATCCTGAGTTTGTAAGTGGAGTCTCTTGCGGCCATGAGACAAAAGGCATCGTTGGCTCTTGTAAGTTTAATTTTAAGGTCAACAGAGTTTAAAAGAAGTCTCTCGCAGAAAAATATGTCTGCATGCAGGGGGCCTAGGAGATGTACCTCTCTGGAATTTGCCGTAAAGCCTGCTCTGCTGTTAAGACCTTGGTTAGGGCCGTTAGTTGTAACAATAGAGTTCAGAGCACCTGCAGTGTCTTTATAAAAAAGACCAGAGCTAAACTGGGTTTTTAAAGAATCCTCAGAAAAGTTTAACAATGTCTCAATCATGGCTCTATATGGATGTGTAGCGCTGGATTGTGAAATCATTCGATCTCCGAGAGTGACGTCACACTGACTGAAGATGGTGTTTAACGGGTAGTTGATGAGCCCTACAGGTGCATCATCTGGCAGGTTTGTTCCATTCTCGTTAGTAATTTTCACTCTGAGATGCAACAGCGTATCGTTGAGATCCAGATACTTTTCTCCGTCTCCCGGAATGAAAAACTCGATCGGCCCTCCATCAGTGATTGCTGATAAAGGCTGGATCTCGGTGTAAATTTTATCTTCGATCGATAGCTGTGTCATCGGGGCAGAAAATAAGTCCAACTCTGCCAGCGTGCACTCTGATGATTTGTTATGTAAAAGAGCCATTATTTAAATATATCAAAACTTGCGGATGACTTCCTTCCTCTTCGTTTGTCAGCTGCGACTGATCTCCTTTTTCGCGTTTGTCGTTGTTTTTTAACCGTCCTTAAACGATCACCAGGGGGTCTTGTTCTGGGTCTTTTGGATAAAACCATAATTCCTGAACCTTCTTGACCTTCGGTGCGTGTAGAACCACTCATTTTACTCACGGCTCTACCGATGACATCCGAAGCGATATTTGATGCAGCCGTTTTAAGATGGGGTTTTGCAATTGCAAATCCTTTTTTAACCAGAGGGGATACGAAGCGGAATAATTTTGAAAATAATGATCCAATTCCGCGTCCGTACATGACCGGGGCCCCATAAAACCCTGGCAGATTACCGCCTGATTGACTTACATAGTAATTTACAAAGCGATTTGGATCACGTCTCAGACTTAGCTGTGCCATGTTCTCTCTTGCCTGCTTGATGCAGTGTTGAATGACCAGCGTAATATGAATGATAACCAATCAATCTTAGAGGTTATATACATATCTCTGGAATAGTTTATACAAATAAAATTTATCTCAGGCTACGTTGTGATATCACAGGTCTGAAGTGTAGTCTTATGACGGTCTTTCCATAGACGAAATTTACAGAAACGTTTTGGTCCGATTTAATTTCTATATTGATATTTTCAATATGTCTTCTGGAGACTGGAAGGTAGTGGGCGGGGTTAAACGTCTGAGTAATCATATCACTGAATGTGCCTTGTACTTTGACGGTCCGCAGTAAAGGTGCAAAAGTGTCGCCTACTATTTGAGGGCTGACCACGTCGCTGTAACAGTATAGGTGATAGAAACCAGCCTTTATATCCGCCGGAAAAGGAGCCAGTTTTGGTTCAGAAACATGAATCCATTCCCCTGGTTTCACGCCCATCATATAAGCTAGAGTGCTGAAGAAGCGTATTTCATACGGACTGTTTGCTTGAAATGCAAATCTCTTTTGAACTTTGCTGAATTTAATGCGTAAACCCGATTTCAATTTTTTTAAAAACATTTCCATCTCTGTCTCGAGTTGAATAACGCTGTTATAGTAGCCACTTCTGATCCTTTGCGTATTGATCTCCACATCACCAACCTTCCTCCATTCAAAGTAGGCATCATAATCCGGTAAATTATGCCATGTATGAGGATATGAAATCTCGGCTAATGCAACCATCCATTGGCCTTCTAAATCAATATGTTGAGCTAAATTTACACGGAAACTTGAACTGGTATTATTTTTAAACACTTCCATGCTAGCATTAGATGGAAGAGTAACGTAAAAGCCATCATCCTCTACCTGACGGTTCATGATGCTGTGTCAACTGTGAGGTTTAGTGCAAACCTTTTTTATACGTTTCGAAGTTCATCAAACTTGATCCAACTGTTGAATTTCTCAGGCCAGTTTTTCCAACTTACAAAAACCTATTTGACTCCCTTGACCGTATGTCGTTTTAATATTTTTTCCACTTGATACATCTTGTCGTTAAATATTTTTACTTTTTGAAGTTCCTCAGCGTAAAAGGAACCCTCGATAGGTTCTCCATCCAAATCTTTGAGTTTGTATACAGGAGGAGAACGGGGTATCCGGTCATACACTGTAAACACTTCATCCGTAAAACTCTGTTCGTATTTTTTGTCAAACACTCCACGGACCATGGATATTCTGACAAGATCCCCTTGTTTAAACGTTGTCACTGAGTCCTTGCAATATCTGTTGGACTTGACATCATACAGATTCTGAAACACTTGAAAGGCATTTTCTGGGGTCACTTCCATAGGGCTCATTTTAATGCTGGAGTGGTAGGAATGGTTGTAGCTTCTAGCTAGATTTTGCAGTACATCGACGTACCGCCGGGTATTGTTAGCTGTAAAATATCTCCACATCCTTGTTTTTAATGTGCGGTTAAATCTCTCGACCACTGAAGCTTTTGCTTCACTCGCTGTGGCAAAATGTTCAATACCGTGTTTCTCCATTAAAACCTTAAATTTCTTGTTAAAAAATTCTTTACCGGCATCAGTCTGAAGTTTTTTGGGGATCTGACTTTCTGTAAAAACTGATTCAAATGCCTTTACCACCTCAGCGGCTGTTTTCCTCTTCAAAACTCGTACATACGCCCTTTTTGAAAAGATGTCAATGACTGTTAATAAATAATTATAACCATCATTTTCCATGGCCAGAGCTTGCATGTCACAGAGATCAGCCTGGAACTGCCTCAATGGTCTGGTGACAAAAACTCTGTTTCTCAGGAACTTTATTCTTGCAGGTTTACGTAGAGTATAGGTATCTTCTCCTGATAAAAAATCTTTAACTTTTTCAACCGCAACCTTCTTTCCCGTTTCATCTTGCATAACCCTCCTCAACCTATCTACACCCCCAAAACTTCCCGGATTTGAAGGGCTATAATATACTTTCTTCATCAGCCGTCTTCCTGCCATCTCTGCCTTATGCTCACTCTGCCGATTACTTGTTAAATAATGAGAAAAAACACACAGGAGGGTAGATTTATCCTTATTTTTTTTTTTTTTTTTTTTTGTATTTAATATAAACAAAAAACAACCAGAAAACAAAATCAGATAAAATGCAGATGAATTCAAACACTACTAGCTTTTAAACAACACTTTTGGGAAAGGTTACTATGTTCCTACTTTAATTGTATTTAATAGTAAAAAGAAAAAAGAAGAAAAATCATATAATGCAGATTAACTAAAGTACTGGAATACTAAAAAAAAAAAATTATACAACAAGTCATCAAACATGTGAGATCAGTTTGTCAGTCCATAGCACTCTGAAACAGAGTTAAGTTGTTTGAGATGTTTCTCATCGACCATGCGATCATAAACGTGCGCTATTGCACTGTGGATGCCTTGTACCGATTTCAGTTCATATAAAACCGTCTTGGCAATCGTCTTCACTCTGAAGTCATCCGCTTGTATGCTTCGAAGTACCAGAAGATTCTGAATAGCAGGAACGAGTTTGGGGGTTACGAGTCGTAACCCCCAAACTCGTTGAAAAACTGCGTTGAAAGTTGACTTGGTAATAATCCTCCCCCAGTACCTCCAGGCAATGGTGTTGACGCTGGCTCGGGTGGTTCGTTATACATCCATAGCAGGTTTCTCTGAGATAGTTCAAAGAGGTTATGTTGAATAAATGAAGTATCGCTGTTTTCACCGTATTGATGAGGGTGGTTGAGAACCAACCGTCAATTTCGTCCTCCTGGTTACTCTCATCCTCTGCTGAAGGCTGAGGGTCCTCCATCGGTTCCAGGGTTTGTGTAGGGGCTTCGGTAGAGGGTGAGTAGCCGGTGGCTACCTCCTCCTCCACGACCACCTTCATGTCTTCAGGCAGGACATTCGCGTCTACAGACTCAGCCATGAATAGCGGTGATGTTGAGCAGAGGTCTGGAGAAAGCGGTGGATATTTCATGTTGTATCCTGTAGGTGATGCAGGACTGTAGTGGTTCTCTGAGAATGAGGATGTTGAGGTGGATGGTGAGAAGAGGTCAGGGGAAGGCGGATGATATGGTCCAATGTTGAAGCTTTCATCGTGCTCAGGAGAGAAGTGGATCTCTGCTCGGTGGTTGTAGAGATCCCTGTATGGTGTCGGTCCACTCATTCTCATGATACGATTCTCAGTGTCTGTGAGCTTGCAGTTATCCCCCCGTATATATATCATAGGAAGGGGCGTGTCCTCAGAAGAGGGTTCGTTCTAAACGTAAAACAGGAAACGTCAGCGTTTTTTTCACTGACATGACATCGATCCAACTTCGTGACTTTTGGAAAAGGTCGGAAAGACGATGTCCAATTTCACTCATCTTCTCTGCCCAAGCTTCAAACGGCAGAGCCAGCATTGTCTTGAATACGCCGCAGTCTTGATTGAAAGCCTCCAACACAAACAGATCTGAGGGACTCGTCCGGTTGTTCCTGCGTCTGCTTGCCCGAAAAGACCAGCGGCCATTTGCTGTGGTTTTTGACCCCCACACTGCGCTAAAGAGAGGTTCTCTCTCAGCTATTTCAACATCGGATGGTATATGAAACATTCTCGCCCGTTTTACAGGTCGAGGAGACAGTTCATTTTCTTCTTCTTCTTCTTCCTCCCTCTCCTGCCTTGAGACTGTTTCAGGGCTATCATTAAGGTGCGGGATTGCAAGCTTTAACATAGCCCAGTCGCTGTGGGTGAGTGTACACAGAGCCAGTGATCCATTAAATACCTCATCTTGATCCAATTGATACAGGCAAAGCTCTCCTATTTCATACATGAAAATATAACCCCAGCTGCCAACCAGGCCATATGGCTCCAAAGACCATTCTTCCTGCAGAGTCTTGAACGGGGGTCTTTGTACCCTGCAGATGTAGTATGTTGATTTCTTAGGAGCATTCAATTCACGGGATGAATACTGGTAGACGGTCACTGGGGTTTCGCACAGAACTGACATACCTCTTGGCCGAACCGAGGTCTGATTTTCAACCATGGTTGTTGAAGTTGATGTTGGATCCTCATCATCGGTAGAGTATGTCACGACGGGAATTCCGATAGGTATCTCCGTTGAGGAAGTATATGATGCAGTTGCTTGTTCATCATCATCATCTTGGCACGCGTTGCGTTTCTCCTCCGCTTGACGATAAACTCTCTTAACTCTAGCCATTGTTGAACGGGTGTTCTTTTTTTTCCAACGAATGCTGCATGTAAAGTGCAGGGTTTTATCTCTGTATTTAAAGTAAACACTAAGGCACGCCCTATTGTTTTCATTGGGTTATTCAAGGTTTAACGATGCTTACAAACACACCCCCTCTATTTTTAATTGGTGCTGATGCCAAACAGTTTCCGATAATACCATATTTGTCTTGTTCTATTTATAACAAACACACCCCTGTGTTTTAATTGACTCATTTAAGGTATCGCCCCTAATGACGACAACCAATCAGCATCCACTGTTACGCCCCCCTTGGACACACCACCTGCTTGACCACGTGACCTCCTGCCCACATGGCAACCACATGGCGCCCACATGGCCCCCACCGGAAATCCCGCCCTCACCGGAAGTCCCACCCACCTGTTTGATGAAAGGGTGTACTTAAATTCTCTAACATGCACTGCGGTGTTAGAATATTTTACTCCGGGTGGAGGTTTAGTTAGCACAGTTCTACATGCCCCTGTATCACACAAACAGCTATATGCTTTGCCATTTATTATTATGTTTTTATATGGCAAATCTTGCATCCTTCTTAGTGCTATGAGTTCCAGTGCTGCTTGTATGTCAACGTCCTCCATTTCACTACTGTTTTTCTCTGCTAGTGGGGGAAGAGGTGGGGGCTGTGGCTGTAATTGTCAATTCTGGGTAGAGTTGGGGTTATACACCCGCTTTTCATTACATTCTGTTGCAAAATGTCCTGGCTCATTGCAGATCCAGCAGTTTTCATCTCTTGCGCCAGGGTTTTGTAAAATTGTTCTACATTCTCTAGCATAATGCCCTATTTTTCCACACTTCAGACACGCATTGCTCTGTGTGTAGGTGTGTCGTGGCCCTCCTCCTCTTCCTCTGTGACCTCTGAATCCTCTCCGTCCTCTTTGCCCGCTTGCCCCTGAGCGATGCAAAGCCATTAAACTGTCTTGCATTCCAAACGTATCTGTCTTCCTATCTCGCTGTGTTTTATGAGCGTGCTGCACGTATTCCAAAGCTTGTGTAACAGTTCCTGTATTTTGATGAACCCAGTGTTTGTCTATATACCGTCTGAGTTAATTTTTAAGGCCTTGCAAAAAGGCTCTCTTCAACTGTTGCTGATAGGCTCCTGCCTCTGCTTCATCATATGGTATAGCAGAGTTTGCTCTAAAAACACGTCTCATCCTATCCAAGAAATCTTGTGGGTCTTCTTCGTCCTTCTGTTTACATTGTGAGATTTTACCATAATCTGCTGTCTGTATATAAACTCTTCAAATTCTTTCAAAGAGTAAGCGTAAGGCGTTCCTTAAATCTGGTGAATTATGTGCTAATGTGTCACCATTGTCATCGCATCCAGTGAAACCTCCTGCTACTCTGCACCAGCGGTGGCCAAACAGCTGGGTAAAACACTGGAGCATTTCTCTGCTATTAAGATGGAAGCTTCCTCTGAGTTCTGTAATAGCTGATAAAAACTCCTCTACCCCTTCCTGTATTGGTGGGATACCTTTTAAAGCAGCAGTTCTGTCTTCCTGTGTCCATGGCCTATATACTAGAATAGTTGGCGGCTGTCGGTGATTAGCGTCACCTACATTTGGATTTGCTAACTCAACTAAAGGAAATGTGTCTTCCTCTAAATTTATTTCAGATGGATGAAATTTCTGTTCGTGAGCCATTAAGGCTTCGCCTGGGTATATGCTGGGAATTGTTTTCTTATATTTACTCCTAGTTCACGCTCCTGTGCACCCCCAGGAATTAGGAGACCAGGACTCACTAGAAGAGCTCTGTTCTTCTGGTTTAAAAGGATTGCTTAATTTTTCTTGCTTACTTTTAGGAGTTTTAGGAACTGCTACAGCTCCTTCTATCTCTCCCCCAATTTGTTGTGCTACAGCCTGGCCTGCTTCCTGCTCGGCAGGGGGCTGCATTCCTCGCTGTCTGGATGCGACCACTGTTTCCTCATGTGGGCGCACCAAGACCGCAGCTGTCAGCTTCTCCTTTCGTTTCTCCTTCTTATCTCGCCTCTGAATGTTTCTTAATTTACTTTGTTCCAGCCATTTGTCTGAGAATTTATACTCAACCTTTACGGCGGAACCACCTAGTTGTTTCTAACCTCCTTAGGGCGAGATCATTACCTACATTTATTGCTATTTCTTTGCGGCGAAATAAAACCTATCCAATGCAGTGTCCTTACGGCAACACACTACCAACGACTTTTAAGTACTTTTCTTCTTTTATTTATATAGCGCTTACTCTTATGTCATGTACTGTATTTTAAAACTGTCTCACCTCGGAGTTGACGTCTAGGTGACTCTGACGGACCCCCGGAGTCACCCGGCGTTGAGCAAGACAATAACCCACCGGCCAGATGCAAATGTCACACACCGGGACTTTCAGCCACCAGGCCTAGGTGCGGCTGTGCGGCAGCGCTTAACTCGACGTCAGGCTGTTCCCGGAGATCCGCCAGTCACTGCAAAGAAAGATAAAATCAGTTTAGTTCTTATAATCTCCGGCTCGAAGGACCAAATTAATGTTAGGTATTATTTAATCAACTCAGAGGTAAGGAACGACACAGAGTCAGATGTACTTGCAGCAAGGGTAACTCACACTTTGCAGTGCAAATCTACAAAGTATTAGCACCCCTCTCTCTTTATTTATACATGCTCGGTCACACACAGTTCAACAAACATTCAGGGTGTGTGTGTGTGTGTGTGTGGGTGTGTGTGTGTGTGTGGGGTCAGAAAGGTTAGGGTTCATTTGTCTTGATTATAACCAAACAGAGGAAGTGGGAAGTGGGGACCTGGTGAATAGCCCCCAGATGCTGCTAATAAAAGCATAAAAACATAAAAGCATAACTCATTCTTGTCCACATCTCCCTTCCTGTGACATGTAAGGAGGGAAAGGCACTTAGAGCAGACATGAGTGATAAACAATACAAAAGTTTTCAAACCCTAACAGTTCTAATAATGCCATGTAAGTTCAATGCTTTCTCTGCAAACCATACTGATGATAATAAACAGTTCGAGTGATTCAGCAATCTTTTATTTACTAGTTTCTTTGGGAAGCAGGTAATATTGAAATAACCCTAATAGTTTGTGAAGGTCCTGGGAAGTGGAATAACTTTAGCAAGCTTCATGTCAGAAGGTATCATGCCAGTTTCCATTGATTCAATTTAATTCAATTGAAAAATACTTTATTAATCCCAAAGGGAAATTAAATATTGTTGTAACTCATATGATGCAGGCTAATCTCACAGTGTCTTTTTACTCTGTACACCTCAGACTTCCAGTGCAAGACAGATACCTCTTATCTGCAAAAATACTCGGATGACTCTGCAGTCGTGGGGTGGATCAGAGATGGACAACAAGCTGAGTGCAGTGAGCTGATAGACCACTTAAAGTCATGGTGTGGAAACAATCATCTCAGTCATCTCTTGGATGTGAATACAACAAAGGGGCTGATTGTAGATTTCAGGAGGTTTCAGGAATAGGTCAAACAATGTTTCCATCATGTGAGAAGAAGTAGACGTGGTGGAGGTGTTCACCTTAATAATAGACTAGACTACAGACTCAACAGTTAGGCTGTCTACGAGAAGCAACAGAGCAGACCATACTTTTTGAGGAAGCTTAGGTCCGTCAGCATTTCAACAAGAAATTCTAGAATTGCGCCGCTCAAGGTGGCAGCAGGCTGGAGTAGCTCTGTTACTTTTGATTCTGATTTATTATTTTTTGGGAACTATTCTTCTTGTGGTGGATACAGTTGATTTTTGTTTTGGATGACTGTCCACTCCAGTTTCGGATGCTGTGCAGCTTGGAGGATTTTTCTTAATACTTTCTATTTTTGGACATTTGTTATGATGCATTGCCATGGCAACGGGGTTGTTTCTTACAACTGGGAGCGGGTGATTAATATCTCAAAAGCTCAAATAATACTTCAGCTACAACCCCAAATCCCTGATGAGTTGAAAAGGAGACGCCATGGATGCAGAGCAGGAGCTAAGAGAAGAGAGAGAAGGAGAAAGTTCAAACCATATCTTCCGTCGATTTTGATGGGCAATGTGAGATCGTTGGGAAACAAGTTGGATGAACTCCAAGCCCTACAAAGGACCCAGTCAGAGTACCGGGCATGCAGTATCATGTTTTACTGAGACATGGCTGCAGGATCATATCCCTGACTCCAGTGTCTCTCTGCCGGGCTTTTTAACCATACGAGAAGACAGAGATTTAAGGAGGAGCGGCAAATGTAAAGGAGGTGGACTGGCAGTACTTGTGAACAACAAATGGTGTAATCCAGGACATGTTACTGTGAAGTGTCATCTCTGCAGTTCAGATATTGAACTGTTGGCAGTAAGTTTTCGTCCATATTATTTACCCAGAGAGTTCACCAGTGTTATTTTGGCAACAGTTTACATTCCACCTTCCGCTGTTACCGACCCCGCATGTGATGCCATCAGCTCAGTTGTTGCTAAGCTACAGACACAAAACCCCAATGCTTTTGTGGAAATTTCTGGTGATTTTAACCATGCTTCACTCTCTGCTACACTTCCAACGTTTCAACAGTTTGTCAGCTGCACTACCAGAGAAAACAAAGCATTGGATTAGTTTTATGCAAATGTCAAGGACTTGTACATCTCTACAGCAAGACCTTCTCTAGGCAAATCAGATCACAATCTTGTTTTTCTCTGCTCGAAATATAAGCCCCTTGTTCAGAGGCAACCTGTAATAAAAAGGACTTTGAGAAAATGGTCACAGGAAGCTGAAGAAGCTCTGCAAGGTTGCTTTGAGGCTACAGACTGGGACGCACTGTGCCAGCCACATGGAGAGGACATCAATGCCATGACTGTGTGTAACCAACTATATAAACTTCTGTGTGGATAACATCATCCCCACCAGAACCGTGAGATGCTTCCCCAATAACAAACCTTGGGTCACCAGTGACCTGAAGAACCTGCTTAACAAGAAAAAAAAGAGCCTTCAGAGAAGGAGACAGAGAATTATTGAGGAGTTTACAGAAGCAACTTAAAGTCAAAATAAGAGACAGCAAGGAGGTGTACAAGAAGAAGCTGGAGAGCAAGCTCCAGCAAAACAATATCAGAGATGTATGGACAGGGATGAAGAAGATCACAGGCTTCAGGAATAGGACAGTTTGCGAGAAAATGATCAGTAGAGCCACAGTAAAAACACTGATTTGATTGGCGGCGTCTCAGTCTTTCCTCTGGGGAAAGCTGAGTTCGCCCGATCTGCATAGGTTCAGCTCCAGAATTATGCGAGGCAGAAGTGGAGAGAATAGTTTCGGGTGTAGAGTTAGAGAGATGAGTCCTAACCGCACTCCGTTCTAAACGGGATTTCTTTCTCTCATTTGATTATCTAATCTGACAGCTAACTTGATTAACCCATTCAAAGTTTTAGGCTCGTCGACGAATGCTAACTCATCCTTTAATGCTTCATTTAAAGACTGGAAGAAAGCGGCTTTAAGAGCGCAGTCATTCCATCCAGAAGCTGCAGCCAGGGTGCGAAAATCAATGAGAACTCAGCAACAGACCGGTCTCTCTGTTCAATCGACCATAGACTTCGAGCGTTGGTGGTTAAGTCTTTCTCAATGGAGAAAACCTGTTGAAACTCCTCCTCAAATTCTGGAAAGGTGCAACCAAAGTCCAAACAATTAGAAAAACGGGCCTCTGCCCATCTCAATGCCTTTCCAGAAAGTAACCCTAGAACAAAGGAAATCATAACTGAATTATGTGGAAAGGATTGTGGGGAGCGATTTAAAACTAGCGTGCATTATAGAAGGAAACCCTTACAATCTTCTTTCTCTGCAGATAATTTTTCAGTATTCGGGGAAGTGACGACATGTGAGTGCGGAAGTTGCTGGGAAAATGGAGAGGCTGAAGAGCCCTCTACTGCTGGGGCGGAGAAATTACTCAAGGTGTGCTGAAACAAGGAGGCTAGTTGTTCAATCTGCTGATTGGTCTGTTTCTGCTGTTCAAACAGAGAACGGAGGGAAGAATCATGTGATATGATTTGGTGGTGTTGTTCAGATAGAGTTCTCCTGAATGCTTCTGCTGGGTCTGGTTGGCCACAGTGTTCTGTCATATTGGTTTTAACAGATTTGACCCACATGCAAAAAGCAATTCAGGAGACAAAGTTTTTCGATAAAGTGTTTATTTACAGTGCAGTGGCGTGGACAGGGAAACTGGAACCGGGAAACCAACTGTAAAATAAACAGGATGGTAAGCAGGAAATACTCAGGGACAAAAACTACAAAATAATTATTTAGCCTTACTGGGTTAATGGAAAGATCCGCCAGGGGGTTAGAGGACAGAGAGACCAACAAGTTGTTTACCCGTGAGACAGATGAAGGTGGATAATGGAGTGCCAGGATGATTAGATGGTCCAGGGTTTTTACAGAAGTGGGTGCAGTGGAAGGAGGAGGGTGGACAGGGTTCTTGAATGGAATCCAAGGAGTGAAGAATTCAGGAGGCTGCCAACCGATGAGGTCCAAGAGATTTGAGTCTTTGTTCATGGAGCAAGATAGCTTCTTTCCAGAAGTGGTAAATCCAGGCAGAGTTCCACACAAAAAGACAAGGTCAGGTTCTGCTAATCCTGCAGGGTGACAAATACAAATTACTAGAAGTCAAGGCAAGGAACAAGACAAGGAAAATGTGGTTTGAGCTGTACCACTAAGGGACAACACTCTGGCAGTGAGTAGCTGGCAGCCTCCTCCTAATATACTCCTCAGCAGGTAATCAAGGGAATGATGAACACCTGTCACCTCTCCTCCAGGTTCCACGCCATCTAGGGGCTAAGCACAGTAACAGCACCAAACAGACAAAGCACAGATCCTGACAAGTTCCTCATATATCCCCCTGAAGGTGGTGGCCCACTGGAGGATGTTGTCGCGTCTGTTGTTCGAGCTTGGCAGGGCCGCGTCCAGCAAGGAGTAACCTGCCCAACCGGTGCTTGCAAATAAGCTTCGGCCCCAGGCATTGCTCCAAGGTGGGGCCCCAGCTCTGCCGTACCGGGCAACGTCTCCTTCCTCGTTTTTTTGGTTGTCATAAAAAGATCTGAACTGCTCTTTGTCTGGCCTGTCACCAAGAGCCTGTTGCCATGGGGGAGATGTGGGGGGTCTTTTGCGTTGTAGAACCCTCAGACAGGATGACAAAACCCAGCAGTTAGGAGGACCATAAGATGAAAATAAAAGGCAACAACAGGCTTCATCAGTATTCCAGAGCTCTGTGTTTTTTCATTTAATTTCTTTCATAAAAAATGTGCATTATCAGCTCACCAGTGCAGATTCTGGTACAGGTCTCTTACATCACAGGTCAGGCAGAAAAATAACTTTGGCACAACCCATCTCAACAAAGAAAACAAAAAAAACCACCCTACTCTGCAATCCTGCTTATAAATACAGGGATGCTAGCACTCTTCAAATTCAAGGGGGATTTCCCTTAAGCAAAACAGCTACATAAGCTATCAGAATTGCTCAGAAGTCATTTTAAACACATACACACACTTGACTAACAATTTATTTAAATATACAAGTCAACAAAAAAAAAGAGCAAATCAAAACAATAGCTTCAGTCCATTTCAACCCTCAGCTTCACCCAGTGGTCTGCCCCAATGAGATGGATGATTAGGGAAGTCCCTCCAGGTGAAGTCATTAGACTGCCATCATGTGTGCACTCCATGAAGCCAGTCCTCAAGAAGTGGACGTCAAAGAAAAAGAAGTTAATCAAAATAAAACATAACAATACCAACTTGCTATTAGTGTTTGTGTGTGCTTCACCTTTGTGAGGTAGATGCTTTCCAACACCCTCACAGGAGACTACCAGGGGCATTTAACCCCAGACAACATAGCCTCTGGGGTAATCTGAGCACTCAAACCTGTCCAGCACAAGGGGTGGATGGGGGCACTGCGATAATTATTCATTAATTTATTATTATCTTTTTTTATGGTCACGGATTCCAGCACATCATAAATTAATTTTATCTGTCAGTCTTACAAATCGAAATCACTCAGCAGGACTAACACTACTATAAAAAAGGTGCTTGGTCTGCATTTGAGTTGCTGTGCAGGTTAACCAATCAGAGAAGAAGTAAAGAAGTAAAATTATCTAGAAATTGTTCAATCAAGGAAAACTCAAAAATCTATATACATAGTTGTCAGGTTTAACCAACCTAACAATATTTATAACAACACAAAAAGAAAAGAGAGACAAAGTATTAGTTCCTTTTACTCGCTTTGCGAGGAGAGACGGTCAAGATTTGCTCAGTTACAGATCTCGCACCGCTCTGAAGCCTATCCGACCGCTTCCTCTTTTTATTGTCTTTCGGGGGTCCCTAGTTTACAAAAACATTGTTCTCTAAAGGATGGGGGGAAACAACAGCTGCATCGTAAACAGGTCATAAACAGCTTTATACATTAACAACACATTTCCACAGTCCCCTTCAACTGGTAGGGTCAGCTGTGACTTTTTGTCGAGTGTAATCAGCCTTCATCTTTATGACCTCCTCAACTGGACTGCTTCCTTCTCTGCTAGTTCAGCTCCATTTATGATCTTTGCCTGCAGACAAACTCACACATCCTTTCTCACACATACATCATGAAAGGTTATATAATCAAATAGTTAAGTTAAAGAATAGGAGAAAATATAAGATAAATCTATATTCAATTATTCCAACATTTCCCCCCTGTTTGTCTTATATGTGCTCATATTCTCATATCACTAAACAGCCACTTCTGTCAAATTTTGTAACTGTAAGTTTATCTTCATGAGTACAAAGACAAGAGGTACTTACTGACATTTAAATCACAGAATCATATAGAAATGGATCTGCATACAGGTCAGAAAATTGGTCAGTCCCATCCTCATCATCTTCATCATCCTTATGTTTAAATAACGGATAGAGTTGTGTAACTCTGCTTTCCATAGGAGAAATAGCTGTGGTGATAAGATGGTTAAGCAGAGTACAAAAGCAGGGAATTCAACAATATCCACACAATGTCAAAATTGCAGCAAACACTGCAAAGGAAATTATTACTCATGATACTAAAATGTTATACTTCCCAAACATATCCAGCCAGGAGTCCCACATCGAGGCGTCTACTCCATAATGCTCTTTCATTTTGCCATTTAGAGATCTCAAACCTTCTATGGCTTTCGTTAGGCTGCCATCAGCCAGCAGCAGTGTTGTTAGGTATGAATGTGCAACATTTTTCTCCAAAAATAGCACAAACTTCTCCTTTTTCAGCTAACAACATGTCCAAAGCAATTCTATTTTGGAATGCCATCAGGGAAGTTGAAGCCAATTAGTCATGGACAGTTCAAACCCGCTTTGTGTCCAATTTCCTCGTTTTTGTACATTGTAGTGGATATAGTTGATCCTGTCTACGTTTCTGTTCAACGTACATCACCAACAGATACTTGATTCAAATCTTGCAGCTACTTGATCAGTTAATTTATATTCATCTATAGCATCTATGTATGTAGAGTCTTCCTCAGTCTGCCAAGCTACTTCTCTGCACTTCCTATCACACCAATCATGTGGATTTAACACTAAATAGTCCATCTGTTACTTCATCTACTAACATAGGATATAACCATAAAGTAATTAAGCACAGAGTCCTGTTACTTTTGAAGGTGATCAATCAAACAACCACCACCAAATGTCTCCTCTAGAGACTAGTTTAAAACACTTATTTACTTTTACAATTGTAATACACCATACTGCAATGAGATTTCCCAATTTATTACCTCTCTCTGTCATATTTATACATGTATAGTGTCCAGTGGTGATTCGCTTATGGAAAACTGATTTATCCTTATCTGCTCTAATTACAGGAAAAACAGAATCCCAGTGTTGACACATTTCATTAGGATTAGTTTGATTCATTACTTCCATCACACAGAGTTGTGGTATCACAGCTGGAATTATTTATAATAAAAGCCTTGAACCCAAACACACAACACAATCTCTTTTAGTCATGTTAGCCACTTGCTCTACCATCAATAATCAGTTATTATTTGTTCCTGATACTCCTGTAATAACCTGGAACTTAGTCATCTATGGTTAACTTTTCTAACATAATTTTCACTCTCTTCGCTCTGTTACCTGGATTACATTATCAGCTTTATGGAACTTCAACAACTTCTTTTAATAACTAGCATAAGCAGTGGTGCCCCACTCTGGTGTCCAATTATTTCCTTCATCAGCTACCATCATGGACCATGAGGTGTCTCTTCTGTCATTAGTTAAGTACCATTTATAACTTCTATAATCCTGTCCTTTCCTTCCTCATTTGGTCAAGCTAATGAGTGGGATCAGCACCACAGCTGTGGTTTTAGATTTCACGCACACTTGAATACCATAAGTATAAGAAGTTTATTTAGTGCACATAGTTAGGTTATCTTTCCTACCTTGATTTAGCGCTACTTGTTTCATATAACTCATAACAGATGTTGTTACATTCTAATTCATCTTGACTGGTTTCCAGAAATACCAGAAAAATAAAAATCAATATAAGAAAAAAATATATATAACCACCCAGCATCGAAAAGCATTGCTCATCCATCTAGAAATCATTTTGGCTGAAATTTTGACTCCTCTAAATGGTTCCAGTGTCTTAATTGTCTTCACTGACTTTCGGATCTCTCCAGACTCTAAATGTCTGGGTCCACCCTATTATCAGTCTATAAATCACTTCCCCTGACGGAGCTTTCAACCGAAATGATCTTTTTATAATGTGTAAGGTGAATCCAGGTTGATCTCTCAGTTATTTTACTGCCCTTGCAGTGGTTAATAATAACTAATATGGATCCTCTCACTTAGGTGAAATACCAATGCTTCTTCTTTACACTCCTTATTAACACCCAGTCTCCTGGTTTCACTAGTTAGTTTTCCTGCTGGGAAATAGAACATTTCTCATTGTTTAAATTTATTTCTGTTGGTTTCTAACATACTCCTCATATAATCAACTAGGTTAGCTTCTTCATCTAACTCCCACTTATTTTTTAACTGTGGTAATCTGTATGGTCCTCCACATAACATTTCATAGGGTGTTAACCCTGAGGTACTTGTATTGTTTAATTGGAAGTAGTTCTATCCGTTTAGAAAATGCATCTATAATGACTAAACAGAACTTTTTCCCTTCACTGTGGTTTAACTCAATAAAATCCATATGAATTGTTTGAAAAGGGTATCTTAGTTTTGCAAATTGTCCCCTTCGTTGTCTTAAATTCCCTTGTGGATAATGTTTTAAACATGCTAAACATGTTTTACAAAAATTTTTAATAAGACTTTTTTAGAATTTAATCAATATGTTATATTGATTAAATGTAATATTAATTGTAATATTAATATATCTGTCCTACTATTCCCCCCTGTTGAGACATTATGAAACACGATGGCTCAAATATTGCTTCCATTTATAGGTTCTTTGGTAGGACAGGTTTATTATCTGGTCAAATATAGTTTTCATCTTTTAATGCAGCTCCATGTTTTTTCCACATTTCTATCTCCTGTAGTGAGCTTTGTAGTTGCATCTTTTCTAACACTATATCCATTGTCACCAATGCATATCCTGTTTGTGTCTTCTCCCTCTCATCTTTTTAGAGAAATCATTCACATAAACTATTTCGTGATCCTGCAAATCACTTCTAATTTATTTCTTTCTTCTTTTTTTTCCTAATTCTGCAGTATTAATGCTAAAACTGAATGGGAAACTCTTAAGGTTAAAAGGTGAAACAACACTATTGCAGCACTGCAACTATCATTTTAGGCAGCAATTACAGCTCTCACACAATATAGTTGCACACACGCAACACTATCTAGTTTTGAAAAGAAATAGGCTTTTATTTTCATTTTATCTCCATGTTGTTGAACCAGAACTGAAGTCATAAAATGTCCCTTGCAATCTACCATCTGAACAAACGGTTTACTATAATCTGGTAATGCTAAAGCAGTACTGGAAACTAGAACTTGTTTTATGTTGGTAAATGCTTCTTCAGCTTCTACACTCCATTTCAATTTAGACGTCATTTTCAGCTCTTCCTCATACATTAATTTGTTGAATGGAGCTACTATTTCTGCATAATTTGGCACCCAGTTTCTACAATAATTAGTTAGTCCAAGGAAGGACATCATTTGCTTTTTTGTTACTGGTTTTAGAACTTGTAATATTGCAGTCTTTCTTTCTTCTACAATTGTGCGTCCCCCTGCGCTAAGATTATGACCTAAGTATTTAACCTCATTTTTACACAACTGAAGTTTGTTTTTACTAACTTTGTCCTTCTTCTGCTAAATGTTTTAATAATGCTATTGTATCATTTTTACAAGTCTCCTCATCAGGAGAGGCTAATAGCACATCATCAACATATAATCAACCCTGACTACCTCCTGGAGGGTCAAACTTGGCCATACTTGCACTCATTTCCTGAAAGTATATAGTTGGACTTTCACAGTAGGTTTGAGGTAGTCTAGTATAAGTATATCTTTATCCCTCAAAGGTAAATGCAAACCAGAACTGACTATCTTTCCTGTTGATGGAGCTTGTTTTTTAACTGGAAAAATGGGGGTGTTACATGGTGAATCCTCACATTTTATTATCACCCCTGCAGTTATTAAATCCTTTATTACTGGTTTTATTCCTTCACGAGCATCATATTTCAAAGGGTATTATTTATTCTGGGCCTGTATTCTGTTTTTGCTCTAATCTGAACAGGTACTGCTCCTTTACTAAACCCACATCAGTAGGATCTGTTGACCATAATTTATCAGGGACTTCATTCAAAAACTGTTCCTCCTGTTCAGTAAGGAATATTTCTCATTGTTGTTTTGTATGCAAATGTATCCCTTCCTGCACTGTCACTGTCCAAAATAATAATTTTCTAATTAATCCTGTGGATGCGCTAGTTTCTTTATTCATTATTGTTACAAACCAGTCTGTGACATCTTTTACCCTCTGCACTATTCTCCTCATATCATGCTACTTGAGTTCTTTACCCTTGAATAAAGATATTTGTGGAGGTGACCACATGTTGCAGAGCTTCCTAGTGTCTTCCTCTAACACTACTTCAGCAACTGAGGTACTCTTCCTATCTGTATAAACATAAGTTACCATGACTTTTATAGGGGTTACTTTATTTAATACTATCTAGGGAGAGAAGGTCCTGGAAACTTAAGAGAATATCCTGCCCCTGTGTTTTTGATTTTTTGTTTTCATTGGTATCTGAGGTACTAGGAACAATTTCACTTGTTTTCTGTCCTAGTCATGCTAAATCATTATTTTCTCTTATCAGGACAGTCTCTTGCCAGATGTCCTCCTTTTCCACAACACCAACACCCTGAGGTGCATTGTCTGTAATTTCCTCTGCTCACTCCTCCTCTCTGACACCTGTGGTTTTTGTCCTCTGCCTCTAAGTTTTTCTCTTCCTCTGTTGCTTTAATAAATCTGCTCTTCTTCTTCTTCTTGCTGAAAAAAGGTGTTGCCTATTTATTTATTTATTTATTTATTTATGTTTCCTTCATAACTTTTTCTGCATGGAGGGCATGATTTACATAGTCTTCTAGATTTGCTGTGGGGAACCCTATAAAATATCTCCTTACCCAGGTATTAATTGCATCCCTGGAACCAGCATGTAGTGCATTTTTTAACTGCTGTTAATAAGCTCCTTGCTTATTGTAGACCACTATGTATTTTAAACACTTTTGTCAGTCTAATCCTATATTCTTCAAAAGGTTATTCCTCTTTTTGTTTCACTCTGGCTATTAAAAAGAGTAAAATATTTTCTAAGGTTACACAGAAAAAACCCATGTCATGCCATTAACCTCCGTGACACGCTGTATCAACAGCCTTCAGCATCTCAAAACAATAATAATAAAAAATAAACACAAATAAAACATACATGAGGTACAGCCATGGTGGGGATGGATTTATTCACCAAAGGGACTCATTTTAGCCCATCTTATCCTGTCAAACCTCATCAGATCTTTGGTACAAAACAAAAACTTTCCACCTGCTCTTTTACTCCCTTTCTTCTGTCCTGCTATTCCACTTTGCAAGTCTATCAAAAATTACTTCTTAGCCCTCTGACCTTTTCTGCTTTCCACAAAAACGTCCATTCTTGTCTCCTGCATCACATCTCTCTCTTTTTAGTTATTTTTAAGCAATAATCTACATCCTCATCTACATTACTGCTTTGTCCATTTTTCTTAAATCACGTTTACTTTTAATGTACTTTTAATTATTGCATCCTATAGATCACCTAATTGTTTAGAGTTTAAACGACCATCATAATGATATGTGGTTATCCATTTATCTAAATATTTTTATTTTAATATTTTCATTTGATCCTGTGCTTCCATAAATTTCCAATCTTTACATTATTATTCATTTTAGTGTATTTAAATCACCCTTTTCCCATTTTTTGATTTAAATTTGGTCCAGCATATATATACCTAGGGTATTCTAAATACTGGATTTTTCTCTTCAGTAGGGTGACAGAAAAATCTCCTTTTGTGGTAATTCTCACTTCAACTCTTTCGAGTGGAGAATTCTTGCCTTTGCTTCCACAAAAGTTAGTCACTAACAATCCTACTGTTTTTGGTATGAGGCAAAACCTAGTGGTTTAAATCCTCCATTTATTTCTCACATACACACATTTAAACGTAGATTTTTTCTTAGTATTTTTGTTGTTTAAAATACTTAAACGCAGATTTTACTTAGTATTTTTTTGTTGTTTAAAATACTTAAACGCAGACTCCGCCGTTCTGGAAACACGGAATTTTAGTATTACTTTCTTAATACTTAAGAGGACTCTGTCGTCCCCTATAACCTCGGAATTTTCAGTATTTTTACTAATACTTCAAGCAGAACTCCGGCGCACTGCTGTTACCTGTTAGTGCCTAGGTTTACAGGGTTTGTTTCCTTTACGCAATGACCCCCAGTCATTCGTCACACTTTTGTTTTAAATCCAGATTCAACTCACCACTTTGTCCTCTCCTCTCTCTCTCAGAGTTTCGTCAGCCGTCAGACTCCAGCGGGCGGGCCGAAATCCAGTCCCGGAAAGGGTCTGTGTGTCTTCCTGATGAAAACAGCCGTGCGCACGGTCTTTTCCTGGAGTCTACCGACCCGCTGGAATCATCAGGCGTAGTTGGAATCCGGCTCTCGAAGGACCAAATTAATGTCAGGTTTAACCAACCTAACAATACTTATAACAACACAAAAAGAAAAGAGAGACAAAGTATTAGTTCCTTTTACTCGCTTTGCGAGGAGAAACGGTCAAGATTTGCTCAGTTACAGATCTCGCACCGCTCTGAACAGCATCTGTCCGCCTCCTCTTTTTATTGTCTTTCGGGGGTCCCTAGTTTACAAAAACATTGTTCTCTAAAGGATGGGGGAAAACAACAACTGCATCGTAAACAGGTCATAAACAGCTTTATACATTAACAACACATTTCCCATAGTCTCCTCCAACTTGTAGGGTCAGCTGTGACTTTTGTTGAGTGTAATCAGCCTTCATATTTATGACCTCCTTCATCTTTATAACCTCCTCAACTGGACTGCTTCCTTCTCTGCTAGTTCAGCTCCATTTATTATCCTGCAGACAAACTCATCACATCCTTTCTCACACATACAGTATGAAAGGTTATGAGATCAAATAGTCAAGTTAATAAATAGGAGAAACTATAAGACAAATCTTTATTCAATTATTCCAACATAGATCATATCTGTATCTGCCTGCTAATTGGTCTGGAGTATGTTATCTAGCTCACTTACTACTTACAGTCACAGCTTATAATTCAATCAGCCCATTATTTGAGAGGAAGGGTTCACTGTTTTGACCACAGAGCAGCAAGCTCTTAGAACGATGAGTTTGCAAACTAGAATGGCTTTGGATTATCTGTTAGCTGAGAGGGGTGTTGGTTTTGAAGAATTTTCCTTTAGTTGTGATTATCTTGTAATCAGAAGAAAGGAGTTGTAATGGAAATTCTTTTATTAAGTGTTCCAAAGTGTATGACCTTTAGGTTACCTCACTCCTCAGAACATCTGTGTTACAGGAGGAGGTTGTAAAAGCCATTACCAGCAGTTTAATGGTTAAAACCCATTCTTTAGGGTGATATCTCAGGAAGTGCAGATGGGTCTGTTCCTAGATAACTTTGTCACCTCTGAACCCGAGAAGGGTCTGGGGTCATAAAACAAAGACTCTTTGAAGTTGAGATAACACTGTCATGTTTGGTATAAATACGCTTAATGCCTTTGAATAAAACTTATAAAGACAAAGTCCAGATTTTCTCTTGTCGTGAGTCAACTTCTATCCACTTTGATAAGAAAATTCCACTAGACCTCACACATCCTCGGTGGAGAGAAGAAATCAACGTCAAAGTAATTTTGTTCTTTTTTTATATAAAATGGGTACATTTAGAAGTCTGGGCAGGATGAGTCATAGTTAAGGTGATTTATAATGACCAGTAATTAATCCAAGGTATCAACTTGCTATATGCAATCCTCACTGAAGTGTTTTATGCTGAGCTGTTTTGATTTGCTGTGCAAGGTGCGTGTTCATGTTTTTTTCTTTTTTTTTAGAACTTAAATTTTTTATTGATTTTAAAACAGAGCAATTACGCAGCCATACAACAGCAATAATAAACAGTTTAAACAGTGTGAAATTTTACCATACATTAAACGTCTAGGCATGACGTTTTACAATTTTCATAATTGTACTCTCAGCATCACCATGCAAACCTAACACAAGAATCCACCTTGGGCGGCAGGTCTAAGTACCATAATCCAAAAGCCTAAGTTGTAATACTTGTTAACCTGAGTAGATCTTCCACTGGACCCCAGCGTTGGCTGGAAGTGGCTTTTTGAAGTCTTAACAAGTATGTTATCTTTTCCATTTGGTACAATTTCCTTACCATTTGGATCCATGAGTTGTAGGAAGGTGGTTCTAATTGCATCCACTTAATTGTAATATATTTCAGGGCTGCTGTAAGAAGAACATTTAAAAGATAGGAGTTGGCTCGTCCTTGTAACCCAACTGGAGTAATACCGAGTAATGCGACCGTTACATCCTTCGGAATAACCTCCTGAAAGATCTGGTTTATAGCCTTGTACACATCATCCGAAAAGTTTTGTAATTTGGGGTATGACCAAAACATGTTGAGGATTGCTGAACCACAGTTTCTCCAACACAAACGTGGTACTTTAGGATCTATCTTAGCTACTACGTCTGGGGTCCTGAAATATCTGCTGATAATTTTCCATTTACATTCCCGCCACGTATTTGAGCTTGTAACTCGATGCGCCTCAGTCCAGACTCCTTCCCATATTTCATTAGAAATACTTTTGGCCGTCTCTGCCTCCCATCTTTGTTTTGTCCAAGTAGGTCTACTAAGGTTCATGGACAAAAACACCTTGTATAATTTGGTTATCAGCTTCTTATCCCTTTCCCCTGTTTGGAATCGAATTAGTAGGTTCTTTATTGGCGTGGGGTTTAGGACTCTTTCCCATTTCCGGTGTGTAGACAAAAAAGAACGCAACTGTAAATATCGGAAAAAATCATTTTTTTGAAGATGAAAATGCCCACGTAATTCTTCGAATGACATGAGGTTATTCCTGTCAATTAACTGATGTAGAAACGTGAGTCCCTGTTGAGCCCATTTTGAAACATTTTTGTCCAAGACATTAGGGGTAAAGGATTTGATATGTCCAATACTTGTTAATATTGATAAACCTCTTGGCAACTTAAAAGCAGATCTTACTTTGTACCAAATGGTAAGTGTAACTCTTGTCCACAATGGCAGTTCCTTTATTAGAATATCTAAAAATGGCAATACGTTTAACGGTTCAGAACACTTCACTTGTTCAATGCTCAACCATCTTGTGTGAGAATCTTCTTGGATCCATGAAATTATAGGCTTTAACTGTGCTGCCCAGAAATAGTATTTTAAAATAGGAAGGTTAAGACCTCGTTCTGCCTTGCTTCTCTGTAGT